>NW_002060964.1:509321-851114 GCF_000150275.1 Trichoplax adhaerens
TAGTGTAGTAGATTGGCTATAATTTACAATTAATTTATTAAATTAAGTACAAACGACTTTTTAATGGCATATCTAAGTAGTACTTCACTTCGTATTGCTATTCTATCATAATTTAAAAACACATAACTACTGTATTATTTGCAATCACTGCAGCTATTTTGTAACGTAACACCTAAAACTAAAATCTGAATGATCAGTTGTGTAGATGAAAATGTATTGCTAGTCAAGTCAATATAGATCCGATGCAACCTAAAGTTATTTCAAAAGAGCTATCATACAAAATATCACGCTTTACTCAGATAAATTAGCTAGTCAAGTATACAATATAAGATGTAAGCTTATTTGCTTTTGAAAAGTACTGGTAATTAGGTCGATCTAAAATAAATATAGATCATAAACCTCATTTAACAATAGTGATTATAAATGATATTTTGTTTTTGCAGGTAAAAATTTTGCAAACAGTGAGTTAGTTGATGCTTGATCTTCGTATGAATAATATTTAAGCAGATAACCATAACTGATACAACTTTGGATATTAATGACAATATCCATCGACACTAGCAGAAAAAATTTTCTGCTATCGCAAAACATCTCATGAAGCTATTAAAGCTAAACTGTATTTCAATCTATGATCCTTAGACGGGTTCAAGCGCGACTTAGCGAATCGGCAGGAGCAATGACCTATTTCTTCCTTGCTACTGGAGTCAATGTAGGTACAGCGTTTTCATTTGTTCTAGCTATAATAGTCTAGCCTCTAAATATAATCAAATTTGCCATACTGGATAAGCCTTGTCATGGAGAAAGTTTATTAAACACCTTATTTATATACAAATACGAAAACGATTGCTGATAAATGAGATAGCTGATGAATTTCAATGCAGAGCTAAATCTTGATTATTATTGCATCGGTATCGAGTAGTAAATTTAAATTACATATCATTATGACAGTATTTGCTATTTTAAAATAATATAATGCGAAATAATTAAGCCATATCCAATATTATATCTAAAAAATATACTGTATATTTATCTGGCATAAAACTTGCTAATCATTTCTATCTCAATTCTTGGGATTTAAATTATTTTATATGATACTTTTGCTACAGTAATTATAACAATATCCATCCTTACATATTATACGAAATATGATTGAATCTATAAAATTTTCCTCAGTGTATTGCCATTTAGCTCAAATATCTCTAATGTACAGTATATCTTGTACTTTAACGTCATATTCCGATGATGTATGTTTAATTTACGTTTTACTTTATGTCAATTCCTTAAATAAAAGCGTTCAAAAGTGTATTCTGTATAGGATGCTGTCACAAAACAGCTTTCGTGATCGTACCTAAACTAGTCTATCTACTCTTATGATTCTCCGACTAACTCCGGAGATCCTTAGTAAGGGAAACTAACTTATTCCTATACTATAGTAATCGAGTCAATCGATAGGTTTAGGTTAATAAATATATTTATTACTAGCCCGTTTACGTTTGTCAATTCTATTACCCGTTAGTAATTATTTGTGTAGCTGAGAGTTAGATCAGCTGCGATAAGTCTCCTAAGTCAGTTGGGGACAAGAGTACTAATGGCGTTAGTGTTTAAGACCAGTTTACAAAGGCTTAATTGTAACAAGGAGATAACCAGCATCCTGCACCGAGAACTGAGGGCTTCTTCACATTTATTATTTTCGTTGAAAAGGCCTATTAGCGGCTATAACCAGAATTCCCCTTTCGTGTGAACTTGTAGTAAAAGTATCCCACAATATCATTCTCTTAGTCAAAAGGGAATCTAAGAAAAGGCTTACAAAATTTTAGAATAGTAAAGTAATAATCTACTGTAAAGTTTTCCGAGTTCATAGTGAAGTCAAGTCCTATCTAAACTGATCTTTGCATCTCTTAAATACATTTGGTTAATTCCATTTACGAATCATAAGCTAAAATCAGACTTATGTCATCAAATAGAATATTTCACCTTAAATAGACCATCACTATCTTCTTCAATTCAAATCATTCTACTTAAAATATTACTAGTCTTTTCTTAATGTACCACACCTTTCGGTGTTGAGCATCTTCACTTATGCAGTATATAAGGTCACACAAATCTTGTGGTATTGCATCGTTTCAGCTAGCTAATATTTGTAATCATCAATTCTAATATGTAGTTTGCAAACATCTAACATTAGCATCACAGTAATATCTATTCTTAGAAACCTATCTCTATCAAATATTGCCTTTAATATAATCAATTATGGAAAGCATCACAACAGGACTCCATTGCTGCTATGGCATGACCTGTCATGTTGCTGCTTAGTAAATACCTAGTTCAACCTATTTTCCAGATATGGTTTTCAGTGTTATATAGCTCTGCTCAGAATATCAGCATTTCTACTAAAGACTAGTCATCTATGTAAGCATCATTGATCGGCGCATTCATGTATAAATTAAATCATAGCGTTTCGTTATTTATTTTAGCCACAGCTCCTAGCTATCGCTAGTTTAAAGGCTAAGTTACTTCAGAGATTGGAATACACAAATATGATGACGAGATTGTTCCAAAAGTAATCATAAGCCTTAATAGCAAGAGGGAAATCATACTCAATCAAATGCTGTAGTAAACCGTGCCTTATGAAGTTAATAACTGTTATGATAATGCATAACCTAATCTTTAATTTCTTAATCCTGGTATTCCAACTTTAGTTTTAAAAATGGCTTGTTTCAGTTAAAGTTCCCTCATGTGAAGGTATGCTAGCCATGTCTAGTTGAATAACGTCCTTATTTAAGATTAATCTAATTGGATGTTTTAGAGAATCAGCAAGCAAGACAATAAAATTACAATTAAGGTCAAATTTGATCTTAAAATTCCCAAATTGGTTGAAAGTTAAAATTTCATACACACCGCATTAAGTCGTGGTTTAAAGATATTCTTAACAAGCTTCTCTGTACATAACATTCCTGCAGTATCTGGGATTACCTTAATCAAAATTTCAAAGCTTGATTTTACTATTCTTTACCCAATTTTTATTTTAAAGTTTAGCTTAACAGGATATGCGCATATGTTTAATGCTTATTAAAATCAAAATCAAAAGTTATTATGAAAGGCATTGTCTGCATGCTTTGCCTTCGAAAGCTATATATGAAATGCGAACTTCAGGATGGAAAATCTAGCAGTAGTTCTATAATTGCCCTTCCTTAGGATATAGATATTTGTAAAATGGGGCATAATCAGTATCTTATGACAAGAACTGAAGGCTTCTATACATTTGCTCTTCTTCAGTTATGAGTTTGAAAGCTCAATCACATCAATATATCGACTAATTCATCCACTGCTAATATTTTCATACCACTACACGAAGCATCAATCGGAAATAAATATTTCATTAATCGGGGACATTAGTTGATTTTAAATTTAATCTCTATAGTTGGATATCCAAATGTAGCTTATATATGATAGCAAAAGTGATGGAGGTTCGAAGAGTCAGCGGACGTGGACTTAGCAGCCATTTACAAAATTAAACGAGGGATTCTGTTAGGAAATTAATACACTATTGTAGATAGTAACAGTTACATGTTGTGAAGTAACGTGCGTGGATACTAATACTCACAACCGAAAGTCACAAATCTGAGATAGAAATCATCATTATTTCTAGCCTTTGAGATAAAACACATGTAGAGAACAGGATTTTAGAATTAGATACGACATTTACCATTAGAGACATATGTGCTATGCTGTAGGACGCTAGCCATATCTAGTTTAATAGTATTCGTTTGATACTTATTACGTCACTACGTTTCCTAAATTATAGAGTTTAAGAAAGTATTGTTACTGACAATGTTTTAGTGTTACAGTATAGGAAATGCTAGGATTTATAGCACTTACAAGAGTAGGAATTAATATCCAATAGTAAATCTATATTACTCTTATTTTTAATAAAAAAGGAAAGCTATGAACGTTATTTGTAATATGATACAGCTATTAGCCAATAAGGCTTGTGATTACGTACGTAATTTAGATAAAATTATTCTTTATAAATAAGTTTATCTTTTTATCTAATTACATTATTCAGGTGTATCTGGTATTTTATTGCTAAGATAAACAGTTATTTATGAGTGTATTTATTGGTTTAAATCAGTTGATTTTTGAGCGAGAACAGCGAGTCGCGAGTTACTGAATAAAGCTCTTTTGTGGATTATAGTACAGCGAGCCTTTTAAAATGGTAGTTCTTAGGTGTTAAAGTATCAGTACTATATTCTTACTAGATCTTTCGGCAGATCAGTGTAGTAATTTGTAGAAGTAACTCAAAGCAAATGCTTTACGTTAGACTAGTAAACTTATCAGGAAGTGATCCGTGACAATACCTCATTATTAATCTAACATGGCGATATTAGATAATTATCAAGCGAGATGATTAAATTCCAGAATGGGAAAAAATAGATCTCAAAATTCTCAAATTGACCAATTATTACAATATCATTGCATTGTTATTTAAAGATGTTCTAGACAAACCTGTAATTTAGCAAAATGTAACTACTAAAAGGACTTTAGAAGAATGATTGAATCATCTAAAGTTGCCTGCTTACATACTTTTCGTAGCACCTGCATTCAAAATGCAAGAGAATAATAACCAGTTTTAGTGCAAATTTAGATGGATGAAGATAGCTATGTTATTGACTTATATCGGTTTTCATGTCAGTGGCAAAAGCATCGCAGGCTGCAGTAATTTATAAATAGTAAAAACAATTGTTAAACTAAAATAGTAATCTATATTATTCTATGAAGAAATAGGGTAGTTAAGCCTAATCAGTCCTCTATCATTCCCCTAGGGACATGGTCACACGGACACACAAAAATTGATAAGATTCTAAGTAAACTATGTCAAGCCAATCCAATTTATACATCAAACATCATTCTCAAACGTTGAAGATGGATTTTTTTCAAGTATATTGAATCGATATTACACAAATTTAAATTGAATTGCTGTATATAAAATGTTTGTGAGCAAAGACGTCGATCGGGGATGAGATGATTTCCAGTTTACAAGAGAAATGATCGTCTTACGTATTATAGTAAAGCTGTGGTCATCTATAAATCTACAGCGTTTTGAGAACCAATTTCCCTAGAGTATTCCATCTCCATAGTCTATATATTCCAAATAATCTGCGTCATTTCCCTTAAGTATAATTTCTTAAGATCTGTATAATAATGAAGTGACAGCCGATTACGGCAAGTAGTATTATTCATTCGGAGTAAACTCAATAAAAAATCATTAGTGAAGTGCTTAGCATGGTAATGATGCTTTTATATCGAGTTTACGACAGTTGATTTCAAAGATTTGATGATCGAAGATCATGACAGCATGAAATCATTAAGGATGACAGCTTAATAGAGATTTTCCAACTGGAAAATTCCTATTCCGAACCTTTGCCTGCTAATCTGTGTCAACTTGAATGATAGCCTATTGAACTAGCGATTGATTATTAGCACCGTTTTTGGATCAAAGTATAATATCCAACTGACTTAGCAAAATCTAATCTAGTTAAGAAGTAGAACTGCCAATCGTTGTACCAAAGCTTCAGAAATTATGGAAACTAAACCACCTGACAGGTAGAACTAGCGATGATGATAATACAAAAATAATGTTGGCTTTATTTAGATAAAATATGTCTAACTTCTTCATCTTTGGCAGCGGATAAGATTGAGTTCAATCCTAGCCTTGAGCAACGCTTTGTTATTTCTTGATAGACCGGTTAATTCTTCTAATGACTGTTAGGAAATAGAGTCCAATAACCGATTAAATAATTCGCAGATAACGTTCAATTTATTCTTTACCTTTGATATAACAGTTGCTATTCTGTGTCTGTTATATCCAATTCTAAGAATGGAATAATCCATTTCCAGTCATAGAACTGTTTGTGATAAATATCCATTGTAGCATATCCTAAAGTCATCTGATTGATTACAGACTAGGGGTATGCTAGTACGAAAATGGAAAAGCAGACAAACCGCAGCTTGTTCTAACTATTTAGTATTACCGTCACGGAATAGAAATTCTCTTCTTATGATTTTAATAACATACTATTTCTATTCTAACACTGAAATAGTCAATAATTTATCTCCCAAATGTAAAGGATGTAATCGTCTACAGTACAGTATGTATTAATTTTTTGGGTGAATATTACAGTAGCAAACTTAGATTACCTAAACTAGGGACAGCTAGATCTCAGACTGAACTCCCTCTCGAAGCTATAGTTATCGCTACTAAATTATCTACTAAAACTACTGGACTATTCTAACGACTAAATATGCGAGTAGCATCTTTGACGTTAATGATCTCCTGCAGGCTGGTGCCGGTATCTTACTATTGATCATCGAATTTTTCCGTTTTTCCGTTGTCCGCTCGTTATTTTATGATATTTTAATAATTTCTATTAGTGTTTGTATTATCCAAATGGCTTGAATTAATTTGAGGGTTTATACTGTAGGCATTTCTGGCCAGTATATAACATAAAAACGATTCGTTTTTATACCGTAAAATAATAGAAAAGTTTAATCTTACGCCATAGTTTTCTTACCGTATATGCCTATTTCACCTGTAGAAGCTTTATTTACTGAGATTGGAGATCAATTTAGTGTTTTCAAGTACATCAATCAAAGATCAACTATCGCAGCTAGTTATTATTCAGATCAAGATAGTGGTGATCACTACTATTAGACCCTCTGTCGTTTTTCTTCAAGTGTAATAGAACCAGTTCACATGCTCATGGATATAGAGCAAAAATTTTTGATTATTACATACATTAAATGATCTATATGGAGATCTAAATAAAACACAATCAGTAAAACAGGTGATACACCACTGTCTTAATGTATCGATAAGCTGGATTCGAGTTCCTCTCTAAATCAAATCATCTCGTTTTACTTTATAAACTACGCTGTTTAATTCATTTCCAAATCCACATTTCTCAACACAGCAGGTGCCTAACTTCATAAAATTCGAACAAAATCGCATAGGTACTAATACTATTGGAACTGCTATCTAATATTATTCCTTAGAATAACTTAGTAGCCAATTATAGTTAATACTTATTCAGATATCGCTATACACTACCATCATCTCATGAATAATTCATATTATTTCATTATTTCCATTATTATCTATCAATCTTAATTCTCATACCATATTTGTTAAGCATATCTGATTCTAATGAATTAGCCAACAAAATTAAAATCATTAACTCCATCTCCAGTGAGTAATATCTATACTCCAATCATAAACGGCATTCAAAAATGATTTTCTTTTGAAACTCATGGAAAACTCGATACTTGGATAAGGATAATCTTAACTAAGAATTTTGATCGTTTTACATAATAGGAGTATTTTCAATCGATTTACAATTTAGTTACTAATTCAATTTTATTTTTATTTCAGGTACTACATAGTTTATTTCTTATTACTTATTCTTGGGATTACTACTACCTTGCCAATGCACATATTTTATACTGCATCAACGGTAAGGGAATATTCATTATCATTTTTCAATGGATTTGCTCAGCAGTCGGAAATAGTGCTGATTAATGTGATTTACTTCTTCAATTAATTTATGTGAACATCTGCTGACGCAGTACTTTTCAGCTCAGTTGGAAGGAACACCATATCAGCATGTTATCGAGAATTATATGATGTTAGCTTATAGCTTACCTACTATAATTGTTGGCGCAGTGAATATTATGCTGCTTCGAAGGTAAGCGGGCTTTGAAATTAATCGCTATCGATTTTGATAATCATAGCTTTAAATCTATCCTATCAGCAAATGATCAACAGCTAAGGCGCATATAATATATATATTTTATTCTTGCTCTAGAATTGATGTAAGAAAGCGTATTATATTCTCTCTATCAGTTCTCATAGTCTCTTTTATAGCTACGACTGTCCTGGCCAAATTGAACACATCCAACTGTAAGTGTAGTTAAGCAAAATTCTCACAGTTTACAATCCAATCCAACGGTATTGTTACCACTATCAGTGAAAGAACTCTCGAATTACTGAGTGCGCCCGATTATGTATTGTGGTGTATGATTTTCGATAGATAGTCGCGGTAAAGGGTATTAGACATTCAAATACTAATTGGGGATTTCACTTCAATTCTAACTGTCAGCAAAGTTGAACGCAAACTTTATTTATAAATCAGTCAATTCAAAGTAATTCCATGCAAACATTAGTTATCGGTCCATAAATAAAATTATAAAAATTACGCTCGTATCTATTGAAAATATATAAAGCGTCGTAGATAAAGTAATACTAGCACATTTCTAGATTAGTAATCTTAAGGAAACCATGTTACGATATCTATGCAAAATTTGCTGCATAACAGGTATATTAATTAGTTTATCTATTGTTTAGAGATGGTTTAGCTCATTTTTAAATGATTTTTGATAACGCAAGTTGTGATGTAATTGTAATGTCTAGTATGCGGCGATCAGCTTAGGACTGTACTAATAAAATTATCGTATGGTTGATTAGGATTATCTTACCCTTGTTATAAATTACTTTAATAATTAGGACAGTAATTTAAACCATTTCATTGGAATAGGTAGACTTTGATTATAACCTTTTCCTACACTATAACTTGCGAATTAATTAATTTACGTCGTAAGACTTTAAAATCGTTATTTCTAACCTAAGGTATCCTCTCTCAAATGCATTTTAAACCAGATGGCTAAAATTTGGATAATACTCATGTTAATAATTCTATAATCGATGCAGTCAGTAATCGTTATAATTTTTCAGCTCGAATCACTGCTTTAATTTGATAATTGCATGCAATTTCTAAAATGCTGGCATAAAATAACTTTGGTAAAAATTACTCAAGGGATAAATGCCGTATAAACTATAGATCAATTTATTCTTTTTCTACTTGTATTACAGGGAAATATACCTTTTTCGTTCTAACTCTAACGATCATCGTCCTGAGCAGCAGTAAGTAGGAAATGAATAATTGAGTAGCATCGACAAATTACCATAATGAATAGATATGGTTTCATTAAACCAAATAGATTCGTAGCTTTATAACCATGATTTTCTAAATCAATAAATAAGAGGTAACTAAAATCAATATGTTGCAATAGCTCATCGAATATGAGCGATAATCCTTAAAATGCTAAAAGATTAAAGTTCTAATACCTTAATCTTGTTACTTTATACGCGATATCAATATAGTTTATATATATATTACTTCCTGAATGTATTAATATAGCTTACAAGATAAAACCGTACATATTCACGATTTCACTTTAAACTAAGATTAGAACAAGATTACAGTTTTGAATGGTACCATTTGACTTCTTACTCTCATCCACTAGTTAATTCTATAGGTAATCATATGTGCCTATAAGATCAACTATTTTAGACTACTCTTGCCTTACAGTAGCTTAATCAGTGTGAGGCTGTTAACTGCCTATCAAAACTAAATGCGATAGCATCCTTTAGGACACGACGGTTTAATACGTAATATCTGCTGATTTTAATCCAGCTAATAGTACCATGTTCTACCTGCAGCACTAAGCAGTTTAGAAAAATCGTGATAGTCTTACATGTAAGTGATAATTCAGTGAGATTATGGCCTAATGCTCTTCTTCATATTATTTTGTTTGAAAGTGCCGAATAAATATTTCGTTTTCTTCAATTTTAGCCATCATCGATACGTCATAAGAAGTAGTTTATCTTGTACATTAATAATAAAAGCTAATAACTGCAAGGTCTTAAGCTCGTGATTGGGAGGATTAATATGCATCTATATTAGGCTTTAAATGTAGATTCCTTCTTAACCAACATTTGCTGTTCTATTCTCGCTCTATGCTCTTTTCCTGCAAATGAAACCATAAAGCATTTGGGGGTACAATTTATTGTGCAAGCCTTTTCGGATTGGTTAGCATTTTTCCTAAAGAATATTCGCAAGCCCTAATTATTGGGAATGTAAGAGATTTAAGACGCTTTAATACTATTATGGAAATAATTTTGTAATTAATGAACATTTAAAATTTACTACATTAAATTAGAATAAAGCTTTAATCACAGATTGGTGCTCATTTATTCCCTTTAGTTTGCGGCAGCGTATTAATAATAGAATACATTGCTTGAAACTTTCTTGTAGGCTCTATCCGGCATCTTTACTGCGCTAGCCAATATCATGTCTTTAGTCGGTATGATAGAAGTAATTACTGTCAATGAGGAAAAATATTTTCATCGTTGCAGACTAATATCACTTAATAGTAGTCAAAAGTTTTCTGCATCTATTCTAATACAAACTGCTTTCTAATCATTCCTTTAGTTACGCATTCTGCCAGGCGCAGCGGAGTGGGCTACTTTATTAGTGGAACTGCAATACTGGTGATAGCCATGATTATTCAACTAGTACTGGAGAAAAATGTCAGTTTTGAATGTACTATCTAGTCATAAGTTTTAGATAGCAACATGTAGTTTTGTTACGAGAACAAAGCTCAATTATAAAGTCTATAGAGTCGTAAATTAAATGTCATAAGTGATTTAAGCTTAATTTTCATCTTAGGTCTTCGCAAGATATTATATGAAAGCGCATCTAGAATACGGTCAGGATCTCATCAATTAATTTTAATAGGAGTAAAAATTTCGATTGATGATCATTATAATGAGTGGATAGTTATATAGTACAATTATTAAATGGATTCATGATAGATGTGCAGCAGAAAAAGAAATTGCTGGAAGATGATGAAGCACAACTCAGTGATACTGATGACGAAGATATGTATGTTCCATACGGAAATAATAAATTGAAGCGTCTACATTATGTTTTCATGAAGGTAATCCAGTATGCTAGCATAATAAACCGACAACTTTAGATATTGCAGCGGCTTATAATGGAAGAAGAATATTTTACCAATATAATCTATACCTTTATTTCTTTCTAGATATGGCCCATTGCATTAGCCGCATTCTGGTGTAATGTGATTTCCTTTTGTGTATTTCCAAGCGTCGTAACTCGTGGTATTTCTATTTATCGAAAAAGTAACACCTTATTAACAGGTATCTATGTTTATTACTGTAATAATAATGATTCAGTAATAAGACTAAGGTATCGGGCATGATATCAATCTTGGACTTTGGTATCTTCATAGAAACGATATAGTTGAGTTACTAGTAAGAGAATTAAATTATAAACAAGCTGCCACCATGGCTTTTGATACCATTAATCCCATCCTCTTTAAGGATGGTATCCTTTCCTTTATACTATAAAAGAAAAGAGAGTTTTGCATAGGATGGCTATAGAATCAAAGCAGAAAGGATATACCAATAAAGCATTACGTTAATGTGTGTAACTGTTAGTATTGAACGTCATCGTCACATTTAGAACTGCCACGGTCTTGATATTAAAAACTTATTCCATGAAAACCTCTGAATGCTATACTAAAGTAGTAAATACGCTGCCGTATTGTTTTTGCATGCACAGTGTAATAAATCAGTGCCTCGAAGATTGCGCTACTCTAAGATGGTATATGCTGTAATGATATAGCTTGTGATCCAGTTTTAATTGGACATTAAGCTGTTCAATAGTCATTAATATATTCCAGAGATTACGCAAATCTACCGCTCTCAATTGTGTCTATGCAATGTTATGTTATTAGCAGTTGATTTTTCGTTTATATTTCTGTCTCTATCATAACATAAGCACTCAGAGAAGTCTTAATGAAAGTAAATGTTACGATATCTCTGATCGTACGTGCTGTTTATACAAAGAGCAATACCAAAGCATTCCATAGTCTTACAGAAAACGCAAGGAAGAATTTCCAACTCTAAAAACACTTAATCGCTTTAAAAAAACACTTAAAATACTACTGTAAATTGCAAGCGACAGGCTCATGAAGCATTTAATACCGGTAATCCTCTGTATTAACGACATTATCTTATGGCTAAATCAAGCATCTTAGTTTCCGCTTTTGATAACTATCCATACTCAAACAGAAATGCCACTGAAATCTCTAACCCCGATACGTTATGAATATTATAAAAGGGATTTTTATTTTAATGTAAATAAAAAATTATATTGCACGTCTGTTAGATACAATATTATAGGTGTCAATCTAACTCGTATACTGTTGAAGTAATTTTATTTTTTTATTACATTATACCAGGTCCTCTATTTATACCTGTAACATGCTTTCTAATGGATGCTACTGCCGATATTGTTGGTCGAATTCTCTCCAGATGGATACTATTTGTAAGTTAAGGAATGCATTTATGACATTATTGATAAGGCATGAAAGATTATCCTTTAAAAAATGAGTCTAATAACATTGAATTAAAACTGCTTATATACATAATCTAAATTGTAGCAAACAAGTAATTTTCTGCAAATTTATGCTATAATATTTTTTATCAAACGCGCATCTTCTTCAAAGCAACAGTTACAATTGTAGATGATGTACTTAATTGATTAATTAATGGTGATTTCATTAGTTAAAACAACTTATTATTAATACATCAATATGCACTGATGAGGATGAAATGATACATTTGCAATGAGCTGATAAATTATTTACAAACTAAAATTAGAATTATAACGTTCATTACTAATCGTATAGCAAACTAGATCAGGCCAGATTTTTCATTGCAGTTCACGTCTTTAAACAATTCTTCCACATTTATGCCATATAATAGAATGAACCTTTATAAGTGTACAATAGCTAATATTAGCTAAGTAGCCAATTTGCTCCTTCATTTATTAAAATATATTTTACGATAAAGCTGCCATGATTAGTACCATTGATCAAACTTTAGCACGATATATTAGAATTAAGTTTGTATATAAAATTAAATGGCCACAAAAAATGATTTTATCAATTTCTTAATTAATCAGTAAAAGAACTTGATTGTTTTTAATTTCTATTTCATAACCTGAATGTAAATGGATCTAGCCTAGGCAAAATCAAGGGATATTGTTGCTTTTAATATCCTTATGCAGAGTTATCTTTATCCCACTCTTCCTTTATTGTAATATCCATCCACGAAAGCATCTGCCAGTAAAGATCTACAGCGATATCGCTTATATGGTATTGATTATGCTGTGTGGCTTTTCTCATGGGTATATAACTACGTTATGTACTATGTATGCGGGAAAGTAAGTTCCATATTTAGCTTAAAGTAGGTTCAACTTTGCATTTATAGCTATTCGTCATTTCACCAAATTTATTGATTATAAATGAGAAAATTTTAAAGATATTGCACATAAGATCATACCTTATCGAATTACTTAATCCTATCATGTAATTCTACAATATTATTTTTAGGCGAGTTCCACCTCAATTTAGCGAATCGGCAGGAGCAATTATCTATTATTTCGTTACTGTTGGGATTGCCGCAGGTACAGCGGCATCATTTGTAGCAGTTTCAATACTTTAGTTTATCGACATTATAGGATGCTAAAGATACTATATTTGATCTGTTGAAAATTTTTGTATTTCGTATTTATTTGAAAACTGAACATTTACCATATGAATGATAGAAAACAAGGCATAAGATATGATTACAGATTATGCCATGAAAGATTTCCTTGCATTTATCATAAAATCTATCAATAATTATATCTGAACTTTATATGAGAGAAGTAATATACTTTGATTTCAATAAATTTGCAAATATTAACGCAGTTTATAAATATATGATTGATTACTTATTGAGGGATTGATGATATCTATGACGACAAAGTTATAGTATCGAATAATAACTGGTTATCAAGATTATCTTACAATTATAAATCTCTACTTCCTGTACTGATGCCAGCCTTTCCTTCGAATATCTTGACACAGGCATCTGAAGTATGCAATTTCAATGACAACAAATCCTCAATGCCTACCCCATTAAGCAGCAATAGATCATAATCTCAGTATCATAACTATAGGTTAAAATAAATTTACAGATAGCTTGATGATTAAGCCTTCAAGGGCGTGAGAAGCCTCAATATATAGCACGTTATGAATGAAGTGGATTCGAGACATGAACCTCAATATCATCGTAACGAGATCTGTAGATAGCTCAATAACTTCATCTTGAAAGGTACAATAATCCTCAATGCAGATAAAATTCCTGTTTTCTTCAGGTTAGAGTCTCACTTTTGCTTGAGTGAACTTTTTATCCTATACTATTAGTTATGCTGTCTTGTTTACTACTTACTATACATATTATTTTTCTTCTCTTCATTTATTAACTAGCTAATTTCCTTATCACAAAATTGATATAGTAAAATTTATCTGAGTATGTTTACTATAGTTCTATGCAAGCCCTTAATCTAGCCGAATGCAACTACTAGAAGAACTTTAGGCGATTGATTAAATCATCTAAAATTGCCAGCTTATATACTTTTCGTAGCATCTGCAGCTGTAAGCACAAATTTGTATCAGCCAGTTTTAGGGCAAATTTAGATGAGTAGAAATAGTTAGGTTACTGGCTTTACATCAGTTACTGGGGAAATTGCTTTACAAGACGTTATAGATTGTTGATCACAAAGTTACTATGGTGAGATAATCGTTTCTCTTGCAAGCTGAAATTATCTAGTTACAGATCGGCGCCTGTGCTCACAAACATTTTACGAATAGCAATATAAATTGAATTTGTGAAGTATAGGTCTAATATCCTTGGAAAAGGTCCATTTTCAACGCGTAAGAATGGTATTCGATCTATAAAAGTGGATTGATGTGATGTAGTCGACTTACAATCTTAGAAATCTTTGATCGTCTATATCCCTAGGGGAACGACAGAGGATTGATTGCGTTAGGCTAAATTATTTCTTTATTGAATCTTGCTATAAATCATCGGGGCGTTATTCTAGAACACGTTTCCCGTGACTATTTAGTACTATCAGTTTACATCTCTATATAAAAGGACAATATTAAATGCCTGGATTTAAGAAATATGCTAGAGTTGCAGTATAATCTAAGTACGCTTCAAATTCAACTATAAATAGCTTGCCACCTTGGCTTTCGACACTGTTGATTAACCTAGTTTACGTGTGATATTAAAAATGTTTCATTAAATTTCTGATGGTGTATACCGTAATGATATAGTTTGTAATACTGTCTTAATTGGACATAATCCAGTCCAAAGTCATTGATACATTTAATAAATTACGCGAATCTACCGTTCTTAATTATATCTATGCGATTTTTATAATTCGCTATCGTGAATGATCTTACTGGAGGCAAATATCACTACATCTCTAATTGTATATACTGCCTATACAAAAAGTAATACAAAAGTATACTATGGTCTTACACGAAATGTGAGGAAAAATTTCCATCTCTAAAATCAGTTTCTCGCTTCTAAATGCATTTAAAGACATTACCATAGCGCCACAGGCAGCAGGATTATAGAGCATTTTATTTGAGCACCTATATATTTAATTACCTTTATAATCCTCTATTTTAGGGGCATTATTTTACGGCTAAATTACATAATTGATTTTCCGCTATTGATAGCTTCATACTCAGAAATATCACTTAAATCCCTAACTTCTGATACCTTATAATTATTATAAAACTGATTCTTATTTTACTGTAAATAGAATATTATATTGCACTACTAATAGAAATGATATTACAGATGTCCATCTAGCTCATACGTTGTTGATGTAATAATATTTTTCCACTATGTTATACCAAGTCATCTATTTATACCTGCAGTATGCTTTCTAATAGATGCCACATCCGATATTGTTGGTCGATTTCTCTCCAGATGGATACTATTTTTAAGTTTAGGAATCACCTAAGATTAATAAAGCATGATAGACTATCCTTTAAGAATGAGTCTAACAACATTGCATCGAAACTGATATTATACGTTTTATAAAATATAGCAAATAGGTTATTTTTGCCATTTTAAAGTATAATATTCTTCTACCTTATTAAAATATTGTGATATATATCCATCACGAAATTCCAAATTTTAGAAAATAAGGGCTTTATTGAATCTTATACAAAGATTAACTACACACAGCTCTACTCTAGCCGAATACTACTATTAAAGACTTCTAGAACGAACTAACAGAATAATCTAAAGTTGTATGCTTTTATACTTTCCGTAGCATTCGCAGCTACAATCCGCATAGCAACCTTTTACCTTATTTTACACATAGTTAAATTATTCTTAGTAAGACTATTCTACTGCGGACCATCATTAATCCAATATGGATACGACTACAGTGCTTACGTAGACATTATTCACACCAGCCAAAGTACAATGAATTAACCATATCCTAATATATGATTTACAGTTCTATTTTTACCTATAGCCTTATTAGTAACTCAACAGCTTACTGTATATAGTCATCTGTACTCTAGCATAGAGTCTCTACCACTACAGTCTATAGTTATAGCTACCAAATATCTCTTAGGATAAATATCTACCGTACATTATACTAAACATGGCTAACAGTCTACAATCACAATACTAAGTTACATTACAAATATATTTTACAGTGAAGTTTGAATCAACAGTAGCATTAAGATGACTTTAACATGGTATATAAGAATTAAGTTTGTCTATAAAAGTAAATTTTTCCGTAATAAATGATTTTATCGATTTCTTAATTAGTAATAGGACTTAAATTTATCCAATCTATTATCTCATAACCTGAATACACATGGATCTAACCTAGGTAAAATCCAGGGAAACTGTTGCTTTTAATATCCTTATCCCACTCATCCTTTATTGCAATATCCATCCACGAAAGCATCTGCCGGTAAATATCTACAGCGATATCGCTTATATGATATTGGTTATGCTGTGTGGTTTTTCTCGTGGTTATTTGGTAATATTATGTTCTACGTATGTGGGAAAGTAAGTTCCGTATGTAGTTTACA
Source organism: Trichoplax adhaerens (assembly GCF_000150275.1). Taxonomy (NCBI): domain Eukaryota; kingdom Metazoa; phylum Placozoa; class Uniplacotomia; order Trichoplacea; family Trichoplacidae; genus Trichoplax; species Trichoplax adhaerens. The sequence goes on from NW_002060964.1 coordinate 526,209, forward strand.
GTACATTCGAATTTCAGATTCACATTCTATTTACCATTTCCACAAATTTAAATGATTATAAATGCGAAATTTTTACAGCTATTACACGTAAGGCCATACATTATCAAATTGATAAATACTATAATGTAATTCTACAATATTGTTTTTAGACGTGCTCCACCTCAACTCAGCGAATTGGCAGGAGCAATTGCCTATTATTTCTTCACCGTTGGAATTATTGTAGGTACAGGGGCATCATTTGGAGCAGCCGTAATACTTTAATTCATCCACGCTATCGGATGCTAAATACATCCTGATATGGTTACAAATTTCTGTGTATAGTATTTATTTGCAAACTGTACGATAACTGTATAAGCGATAGAACATGCGGCATAAGGTTTGCCTATAGCTTATGTCACGAAAGATATCCTTGCATTGATCATGAAGTCTATCAATCATTATATCCAAACTTTATAAGACAGCAGTAATCTACTTGATTTCAATAAATTTGCAGATACTAAGGCAGTTTATAGTATAAAAGATTACTTATACATTGAGAAGCTTATGATATCCATGACAACTAGGTTATAGCATAGCAAAGCAACTGGTTGTCTAGTCTATGATACAAATTTAAATCACTATTTCCAGTGCTGATGTTAGTCATTTCCTTAAAGCTTGATACAGACGTCGAAAGTATTCAAATTTCAAAGACATCATAATCCTCAATGCTCAACCCATTAAATAGCAATAGGATATGATCTCAGTATTATAGCAATAGGTTAAATTGGACGTGCCGATAGCTTAACAGTTCAGCCCCTAAGGACGTGAGAACCCTCAATGCATAGCACCATACGAATAACTTAATTCTAGACATAAACCTCAATATCATGGTAACAAGATCTATATCTAACTCAATAACCTCATCTTGAAAAGTGTTATTATTCTCAATTCATAATAACATTATTTATCAGTACCTAAATAATATTAGAAAATGATGAAGTTAAATATTCAAAAATACTTAAGATCCCATAAATAAATTATTAGTTATTCTATCAATACATTCCTTTAGAAGTTTTTAAATCAAAATTATATTACCGCTGCTATGAAAAAGTTACTTCTCAACAACAGTATCATCATCCTTGTAGGTAATATCTAGAAATAGATACCACGTACTTGTACAATTATACCGATCCAATGTACAACTTAAACTATTTTCGTGCAATCTTACAACAATAATTTTAAGCCGTGAGGCTGGTCTGTGATGATTTTATAATTTATCTTAAATTGTGATGCGTTATGAAATAATAAACAGCTACGTTTGACTTGACCTACTTGCTCCATTTCTCTGAATACAATATTATAACATTATGGATGTATTGCAACAAAATTATGTTATAGTAACCCTTAATTTAGCATAAACAATATTCTGCAATTCTACAGTATTTCACGAATGCAATAGATAATATCTTAGCACTATCGTAATACATCAAAAAGCATATTATTAACTACAGTACACTATAACTATCATAATTCTAGATGCAATGGATGACACAGTTAGTCTATAGTTTTAGGTGAATGACATTAAGTCAATCTTCTTTAAAAAATCGAATCATTCTATCACTATCAACTAAAACAGAGCGATTTCACTCTCGGAAAGTACTTTATTTTGATTTTAAAATCTAGATTACAGTATATTCTAATACCCTACAAAATTGAATTGAGTATAAAACATCTATTTTTATTAAAGTTTAGCAATGATCAAGACATTACCAAGCATGAACAATGACGATGGGATAATCAACGCATGTATAGCCATCTTCCCCAACAATTTCCCTAGAGTATTGATTCGCCATGGTGTAGCATCTTCTTCAAATAATCGGCATCCTACTACTTCGTCCTGCTTTCTTAAAAGTAGAGTTCGTTGTTGTTCATTCAATTTGTGCCCTCTATTATCTTCATCATAATGGAGCGAATAATTTATGGGATAACAGAGCTCTCTACAAAAGAAACATAATACAAGACAAACAATATACTGAATTTGATAGTAATCATTACTTTTGTCTAGAGTCTCATGACTTGTCCCCGAAGATTTTAATGTTGAACACGGTAAGATGCAATTCTATAGGGAATACGATTAACAAGACGAAAAGGATCCCGATGTCATTCCTTAAATCTAGTATTTTCAGACCGATACAGAGTAGAGAGCTTACAAAGTTTTTCGTAGAGGCTAACCCAGTCAGTAAGATACCGTAATTATCCAAGTTTTCTCGTTGAGCCTAGTTGAGTCAGAAAAGGAATCGTTTAATCGTTCTATCATGGCTTCAGAGATCATCAAAACCATTCCTCCCGATAGGTAAACGTAATCGTGATATGTAGCGATATAAAACTTGTCATAGATTTTAATAGACTTTGAAATACATTCTATCATATCATCTAGAACGGTATAAAAGATTAAATTCTATTTGTAAGTTGCAGAAACTTTTAACTTCTTTCTCTTGCAGCATTATTCCTACTAATTTACTAGGAAATATTAACTTCCATGTTTTACGATATTAAGGCTTGTTTGAACGTCATGTTTTACTGTGTTTTATTAAAGTTTAATTACTTACTCAATTGCATTCTTCGAGGGATCTATCTGATAACTCTACTTTTAGTAACTTTTCACAGTACTGCAGAATCTTAGGTTAATAGAACTTCGAGGTTTATCAAATCCATCGGTGGCGATATTCATCGTAATGTAGATATCTAAAGCTTCTTATGACTACTATACCGGACACTTGTTACACCAGCTAGATGCACCAACGTATACGTATTTTATTTCATCATCAAATTTTAAAGCAATTGACTGATCCGTCTTTAATAGCGCAAGAATCGTTATCGATAATTAAATATAGGTTAACTAATTATTTAAGACAAATTCTGAATCAATTTTGGCCTTTATGCCGCCATTTTGGCTATTTGATTGGCCTATTCAATTGATTGGACATCGATTAAACGTTGGCAAGTTACGGACTCGCTACTGTACCTAAGGATGTGGAATTTTATACTAGACACTATTGAGATATCACCTAAAAAGAGACTGACTGTCCTTCAGACAACGATCAATTAGAGTTAGGAATTTACTCTTCCATTGGCCTTATTTTCTCATACTATTATTGAACGCTATGATACTCTAGGATTTAATTGACATTGCACCTAACTCCATTGGAGTTAGATTTTTACCCGTATGCTGGCCTTACTTTATTTCTGTTATTGATAACTACGATGCACTATGAGCTCATTGATGTTGTATCTCGCTTCGCAATATCTACGAATTAGATTGCTAAACTACTTTAGCTGATAGATTGAATTAATTTTAGATAGAATTTAAGGTCATCTTCTTCATTACCCAGGTTATTACACTGTTTCCTTCATATCATACAATATACTAACCTTGATTTAATGAATCAAGGCGTAATAAATACTCACATACCACATCTAAATTCATCCCGCTTATTATCGGTGAAATATAGCTTCCTTATTTTATAATTAGGCTAACTTTCAGTTAATTAACGACTTTAATACAAATCGTTGAACTAATCAACTTTGAAATCAGACTTGCAGATAAAATGAAGCTCATCATCTTCATTACTCATGTTATTGTGCTATTCCTTTCATATTATACAACATCTAACCTTAAGCTAATGAATCAAGGCGTAATAAATAGTCGCCTACTACATATTGAACTCTTAGTTATCGGCGAAATATTTCTTCCCTATTTTATATTTGGGCTAACTTTGAGTCGGTTTATGACTCTGCAGTAAATTATGCAACCTTTAACCTGCAAAATTTTAACTCGATCTTACTACTAAATCGAGTCTATTTACAGTATATTATTTATATTACAGATATTATATAGTTTGGATATTATTCTTTCTCTTTGGAATCGCCAGTGCCATGCCTGTACATATATTTTTTACCGCATCAACAGTAAGGAAATATTTAGAATTTTCATCTTTTAGTTGATTCACCTTGGCAAGTGCCAATCATGTTGATTAATGTTATTGACTTCTTTGATTAATCAATATGAGCCTCTTGTACTACAGTACTTTTCTGCTAAGCTAGAAGGAACGCCATACCAATATACTGTTGAGAATTACGTGATGCTCGCCCATAGTCTACCTACACTATTTATTGGTACTGTGAATATTTTGCTACTGCGATCGTAAGTTATGTTGAACAGCCGTCATTGATATTAATGATTGTGACTTTAAATCTCTTCTATACTCTAATCGGTTAAAAACGAAAGCTTATTTTACTTTTTGCAATTTTTTAGGGTTGATGTCAGAAAACGTATCATATTTTCCTTGTCTGCTATGATATTCTTTTTTATAGTTACAGCTGTCTTGGCCAAAATAGATACTTCTAAATGTAAGCTATTATTATTTGAATGTATAGAATTAATAACTATCCGGATTATCGATACAGTTACCGTTAGCATAATGAAGTATTATTACCTGAATTATAGAGAATAATCCAGATCATAAATTAGTTATTACTACTTCAATCGGTTAACTTAGTACGAAATTATTTGACCAATATCCTCATTTTTTTTCCCCTATACCCTTATGCTGTATTATATGAGATAGACTACTATACTTGAATAGAGAAAATCCATCTGTTCATTCATCTATTATTTACAGCTTTGCGAGTATCTGTGATTTCATGCTAACAATATTTCCAGGCTAGCTCTAATTTAAAATGTAGATTACAATTATCAGTCTTATCGTTGGTTTATCGAAATCATTAGATTTCATAAATCATGCTTGACCAAGAAAAGCCAAATATTCTTCTTTAAGATAAATAAATTAGTTTATCAATTATTTTATTTGAAGTAATTTGAGCTATTTCAATCTATTTTCGATATTACAAGATCCCATTTACTGATCAGCTTTTAAATGTATTAGAAGTTACTGTGTCCTATCGTTTTTAGTTATAGTATGGTATAAATTGCTTCAATAACCGCTACATGTGCAATTCAATTAGAGTTTATTAGTTCCATTTTGTCTCTATTTGCTGTACCATAATAAGTAAGCTTATTATTCTTTAGCAGTTTGCCAGGTTTATTTCTGACTTGCGACATTTTACCGTCATTTTTTTAAATCAAACGGCAAAATTTAAATAACATTCTTACACATCGATCCTATCTATTTTACTTTCAACTTTTAAAATCTTTACGACTCATTTCCTCACCACTATGTAGTATTTATCTCTCAGTCAGTTTATACCTTTATGTTATTTGAATAAGAATAAACTAGCCACTTTCTTTATAATTTTTTAGCTATAAGTTACTTATCGTGGAACAATTTCTTTATCTTCTCTTACAGGGAAATTTACGTTTTTCGTTCTAACCTTAACGATTATCATCCTAAACAGTAGTAAGTAAAATAGATTAAATAAATTCGAAAATCTATGTAGGGTGAAAATAAAATTTTTAATGGTTCAATTCTATCTAACAACTATAGCAGTAGCCAAAGTCATTAAATAAAGCACAGCATAGATTTACCTTATATTTGCACTATTAACCAAAAAATTAAGACTGAATATTCTATACCATATAGTTACTTACAGCAACTTGAGAGTTCATTTCATCATGCACTTTACACATTACTAGCTCACTTATGGTTGTTTTTGAAGCCAAGTAAACATTGTCTATGGATAAGTAAATTAATAAGGCATATAGTAGACGGTCATAGTGATTTAATTTTAATCCAAGATTAGAATACACCATTTTAATTTACTTATAGCGCTATTCAACAGGTTCCAATAAATTCAACTATTAACTTTCTAAGTAAATTTAAATGTAACCAAGATCAAGTGAATTGTAACAGAGTTCTCTTCTATTCGCTTCCGTCACTATGGTAGTCAGTAAATTCATCTCAGTCATGATTAATGATGCCAATCAACGAGTATTCGTTATATTCACGACTATGGATTTTCCGTCAGAACTGGCATACAAACAACCAATACCTTATCTAATTTCTTTCTTTTACTTCTATACCTGTAATGCAAACGATACCAAGTGCTTGGCGGCACAATTTATCAAGCAAGTGTATTCGGATTGGTTAGTGTCTTCCCCAAGGAATACGCACAAGCTTTAGTCGCCGGTCAAGTAAGGAATTTTAAGATTGTGTAATACTGTATCAGAAGTTATCATGTTAATTTAATGATATTCAATATACGTATTAAATAAAAGTTTCGACTGCCTTTAAATCAAGCCTAATGTTCCATTTGTTTCAACCTAAATTCATTAAGATATATATTTCTTTGCAAATTTTTGCAGGGTATATCCGGTCTCTTTACTGCACTATCCAGTATCCTATCACTAATCGGTATGAAACAGAAAATTAGTTGCAATGATAAATAATAGTAAAAGAGAGCACTCAATATTCCTATTCACTTTTTTATGCAATAGTCTAGTAATTGTTATCGCTATATTAAGATCTTAAAGTATATGAGATCTTGAATTTATCAATTGAATACTCAAGACTGTTCAAGTATAAAGGAACCAAAGCTTTTTGACTAGTTTAACTCCGTCTATATAACAACTATACAGCAAAATCTAGTCATCACTACCTCAATATCGAGTTCTAAACATTATTAAATCTTGAATTTATCGTATTGAATATTCAAGATCGTTTTGGTTAAACTGTAGTGTACGGGTTATTAGCCCTGGGTACTTAATTCGTAAACTCAAAATTCTGAGTTGTTAAAATCGAGGAAATCCCTAATGTGACACAAAATAGTCAACACCGAATAATTGACTTATAAAGGTTTAGTTTATTAACGTCCGTGTGTCGTCAGTCAAAGAAGAATTCCAATTTCTTCCCTAATAATAACAGTTGAAAATGGCTAAGATAAACCGGATAATCGACTTAGCCTCTACGATAAAAATTCTATACAACTTATACAAATTATCATCAATTGCTCCTCTACATAGGAGTCATCAATCACATTAGTACATTGCTTAATAATATTACTTAATATGGCTATCAGCTACGGGCTTATATAGCACGTACTATATTAAGATATACAGTTCTACACAACATATCATCGCTGTATTACCTACACAAAACTACTGCAATTAGCTGAAATCACTACGTAAGCATGAAGAAGTTAAGATTTAATAGCTAGTTTAATACCATCTACATAACTACACGGTATAATCTAGTCACTTTTATCACAGTATTGAGATTTTAGACAAAGTTCAAGACTGTTCAACGTAAGCATGATGACTATATATTGGATTGTAGATGATTAGCTTAGCTTAGAAAAATGCTCTTACTAGACTGTAAATTCAGCGTATGAGCGAGATACAACTACTTAGTTTCAATGATCTTAAATAGTATGTATGTTGATTTACTATTAATGGTAGTGATTAATAGTGACGATTAGACCATAGATTTACTAAAATAGTCGTAATATAGCAAACGAGTAATAATTTCTGTAGAAGTACAATATATTTTACTTTATTAAATTGCAAACAATCAGCCGAAATATAGGTTCCCAATAGTAATGCTGTGCTCGTAAAATGAGGTCTTCGTAGGAATTATCGTGTATTCAGCTAGAATAAGTCTGTGTATAATGTCTTGTATGAAGATTCTAATAAATTTCTAATTATCTTTGATAAGTAATTGATTCGTGATTTTTTCATCACAGTAGTCGAAATATTACCAATACGTCTGGCAATAACTATAATGTATACTAAATTTTTTTCTAGTAACGGGATCCGCAAGTCGCAGTGGTTTTGCTTACTTTGCCAGTGGAGTTGGGATACTAGTCTTATGCATGATTATTCACATACTACTGAACAAAAATGTCAGTTTTATTTTCATAATATATCGATATTAAGTATATTTGAAATAGTACGGTAGAATATCATTTTGGTAAAGGAAGATAGTTAATAAAGTAAATTTTATACAGCACTTCCAAACTATAACTTCATTCTATGCCAATTTTTATCTAGGCTTTTGCAAGATATTATATGGAAACACGTTTAGAATACGGTTCTAACCTTATTGATTAAATACAATACAACTAAAAAATTTCAATCAACATTAGATAGACTATTAACCGTATTCACTTATTAATCGGATAATTGTAAATCATTGAATACAATCAAAATAGATGTGCAGCAGAAGAAAAAGCTTCTAGATGACGCAAGACGTTCTAGTGATTCTGACGACGAAGATGATCATGTTCCATACGAAAATAGTAAACTGCGGCGCATTAAGTATATTTTTGGAAAGGTAATCAAGAATACTATTAGAATTAGACTTACCAAAGATTGAGAAAAAATGGAAATTTCATTGAATAATTTAATTCATACGCTGTTTGATTTTCAGGTATGGCCAGTTGTTGTTGCCCAACTTCTTTGTTGTGGTGTTTCGTATTGTATTGTTCCGAGTATTGCGTCGCGAGCTATTTCCATCTATCGTGGAAATAACACCCTGTTAACAGGTATTGTTACCATAATTTCAGTAGTTTAAACTCGTTGTCGTATATTGTTTCTATTCTAGACTTGAGCTCCATCAATTTATGGTTTTTTAACCTAGTTTCGTAGCTGGTAATGCTATCTTAATTTAATGACTGTTATTTAATTCAACCGTAATTTATATACTTCAAATGTTATGCTCATCTGCCATACTCAATTAAGGTCTATAGCATATTATGTACATAGCTATTGCTATCTTGAGTATCATTGCGTTATTATAACACTGTAAGTATATAGAAAGACGATAGTTAAGGTAGATCCAGTATCTTATCAGATAAGAATATTCTTATTTTCCCATGTTCTTAAAGATAAATGATATTTAAAGTAAATGACTATACTGGCGTCCATAATTACCGGAAATATAACTCACTCATACGCGTCGGATGGCTCTAATTTATGTACTATGGTTCTAGAGTTATCAATTCAACTCTTGTATTGCTGAATTAATATTGATTTCCTGATATTTTTTTTATTAGGTCCATTATTTATACCTATAGTATGCTTTCTATTATTTGCCGTAGCCGATGTGGTCGGCCGACTGACCTCCAGATGGATACTATTGGTCAGTCAAGGAGTATTGTTTAGTTGATAGAATACTTTCTAAACCATTAGTCTACTAAGTCTTAACTAATTTGATATAAGGCTAACGTATAGCGGATGAGTTATTTATTTACTATAAATATATCAACTATAGCTTGATTTCTTTATGTTTTATTTCATTATCTGTATGTATATGGATCTAGCCCGGTCAAAATCAAGGGATATTGTTGCTTATCATATCCATTAGCAGAATTATTTTTATTCCACTTTTCATGTATTGCAATGTTCATCCACGAAGGCATCTGCCAGTAAAAATCTATAGTGACATCGTTTATACTATATTAATTGTATTACTTGGCATTTCTCACGGTTACATCAATACATTATGCTCCATGTATGCACCAAAGTAAGTCTTAGCTTTATCAGAGCTTACAGTAGGCCATATTTGAATCAGATACTTACTGATTATTTCCATCAATAAATTACACATTATGATGAAGACGCCTTTACAGCTATTGCTAGTGTCTTGTCTAGCTACTCCTGATATTTAATTACAGTTTAAATTAAAATTTTTTAGGCGTGTTCCACCAAAACTTAGCGAATCAGCAGGAGCAATGGCCTACCTCTTTCTCGTTATTGGGGTTACTGTAGGTACATTAGTATCATTTGGAGTGGTTGCGATGCTTTAATGCTTAATCGCTAAAGAATAAGCTTAGGCTGGACAAAGGCTTAGCATGATGGATCCTTTCGATGTTTGTTATCTATTTACAAACAGAGCGATGATTGCCAAGTGAATGATGAAAATTCTATGATCTTCAACTTTCAACAGAATTTTAATAGTATCGTTTAAATATTTTAAATAGAAATTTAAGAAGCTCATAGTTTAATTTTCATCATTTCATCGTATTTTATTACTCAGAATTAGTTCATACCTAACCAATACAGCATAAAAACATACCTGCATTTATCAAGTTTAATTTCGAATTATTTCTCTCTGAACCAACTGAAAGCAATTACTTATTTCGACAAATTGTAAAAATTAAGATAGCATACGGTGGATTACTTTAGAAGTAACATTTAATGTCATCCATGATGATTCCATATTATAAGATACCAACTTGATTTCCTATTACTAGTTGAAGTAATCTTCAATTTTGGGAAATTTGTCATTTCTGTAGTCCATCTTGGCTCAATATTTTTATTATTAAGCACATGAGAAGCTTTAGTGTAAAATATACTAAATATAAATAGGTATACAAATATAATTTAAATATCAAAGCATCGAACTACAGTGCACACCTTTGTAATTTTTAAGATAGCAACAGTTTTTACAATGCAAGACATGTTACAAAACTTTAAAAATATCAATCGATCTATTGAAATTTATTACTTTAAAACTTACGAGATTATCATTTTAATTTAACTTTTAATTTCATTTTTTTTGGCCTCAGCTCTTATTTCTTCCGTTTAATATTTTAAAGAAATTGACAGAGCAGCCTTAAAGTTCAATTTTCAACCGCTTTTTCTGTATCTGCTAGTGTTCTTGATCTATCGCATTTAAAAAAATTGATGGGATAGAATTGGTTAATAAAGATGAAAGTAAACACATAGAATAGCAATTTGAATTGAAATTTCCGATTCTAATAGTTCTATATGAAATAGATAACTAAATTACTCCGAAAAGAATGTAGCTCATGTAGTATATAAAGCGATGTATAGGTATTACTGTTCAAGGATATGTGTGGATAAAGCCCTCAACAGCACTACAGACTCAGTAAGTAGTCTCTTAATATGATAATATTTACTAGTATAGGTCAAAATCAACCAGCTGAAATCACTATTAAGCTTTATTCTCCAATTATGTACATGTCAAACAAAATCACTTACAGGTACCACAGCAATCTATTAGACAATAGGAATTTTAAGTAACATTTACTTACTTATCAATAAACTGTAGATTCATTACTAATCATGATCGTCTATCATTCAAATAAGAAGGTGAATAGTGTTAACCTCACTTAGCCATGCTGTCCTTGTAGACTATTTCTGATGTTATAATAAAGGCATCAATAACTATAATTAGGTACTTCTATGTACAGGTACATGATATCTATTGGTTATTGCCAATATTATTATAAATGTTGAGAAAAATTGAATTATAGTAATCTATGGCTACATGGCCTTCAATCATAATGATAACAATAACATTAACGGTACATGCATGCAGAATTCCATTTTGATACATTTTAGTAGACTAGCTGCTAGAAATAGTCAAGACTAGAAACATATCTAGTGCTGGAGGATTGGAGTAGAAGTAAAGTATCGTCTACAATTGTATTGTACTTCTCGTTACTTCGTGTTAGTCAGTTTCTTATTCATCACAGGTATTTCAACGACTGTTTCGTTCATTCCTATAACCCAAAGAATGACTAGTAGAGTAAAGTACGATAAGCATATAGTTATAGATTACATAGATTCGAAACGGTCTACGAGTTAATTAAGTTAGCTTTATATTAACGATCGCTAAGCTCAACGAAATACAAGGCATTCAATTATAAAAATGAAGATCTCTTATTACTGCACATGTAGGACTACGGCCTATGCGGTATGAATACTATCCAATGGTTAGCTACATTGGAATAAGATATGTATGACGTTGAACTATGCCCACGCTAGCAACCTAAACAACGGATGATCTTATCATTAATTCTAACTACAACTTGTCACTTTGCTAAAAACTTTAGAACACTTCACAGACTTGAAGGCATAAGCGACTATCATGGACTAATGGAGGATGTGGTAGTCTTTACGAGACTGCTAATTAATAATTCAAGAGGATGATTCAATTTTTTCATTCTTCATCTTTTCCTGCCATAAGTACATCATTTAGATTACTACATTTATTGAAAACTAGTAAAAGAATATAATCCCTATAGTTATGTAAGGTACCCAAAACACCTATCTCAGTTAGATCTGTTATGCGTAACATACTGTAGTAAATGACTATAGCAGAGTCCTTTATAGCTTTTAGTTTGTAACTATTGTTACTTTACTATAGAAAATATCGAGAAAGTGGTAGTATCTTATAAGTTTTACCCTGCCAAATAAGGATGTCGCCATGTTTTCTTCCTTACTATTTTATAAAGTATTGTATAGATTACTATAGAATTAACCTAAGAGCAATCACCTAATCTAAAGAAAGAGCGTTTGGTGGTCTATTAGGATTGTAAATGAATTTGACTCAGTAACAAAGTCCTATCCACAAAGAAAGAGGATTTATAACATGACAGTAAAGTACTGCGATGTAGGTTATAATCGGTCAGCCACCGTACAATTTCACACTAAACATCAACTGTCAATACTAATGTCAGAAAAGTAGTCATAGTTGTCACATAAAATTTTTTGATAAGCGATTATGTGATCTTTATAAAATTTAGATTTTTCGGATTCAGAATCCGGAACCGGTCAGATCTATGTCCGATATAATTTTGGGATTCTAATGTTTAGAAAATGTTAGAAGAGTTGATTTTTGAAATTTGAACTTTTTGTTGTGAATTTGAAATTTTGGAATTTTATGAGGAGAAATGAAAGTTACATTAACAAAGTTTAGTTGAGGAAATAGAAAATAAGATGGCAAGTGGTAGAGGTTGTGTTGATTGCTAAGAAGTTAGACTGTTATTTTTATGATTTAATCTTTATATTTAAGCTTGATGTATTCTATGGTTAGGCTGTTGGCTTTATAGTGTTTTGTAAAGTAATCATAAGATTAATTGTGTCTGAACTTTGAATGATTTTTTTTTTCTTAAGTGGTGCAAAGTAGTTTTCTAAAGTGAATCTTAAGAGAGATTGGTTAATAAATGTTTAGTTTTAAATACCACATACGGCTCTGTGAAACCTATAAATGATAGTGGAATTAGAATATTTAGAGTAGAGAGTAAAGAAAGATTCTTTTGAAGAGCTTGTCGAATTTTAAAGACCTTCGGGGTGGAACTGTTGTAAGTGAAAACATTCTTGTTTTTTTTAGATTGTTTGGTTGTTGACAGTTTCAGTTCTGTCCTTTCTTTTTATTTCGTCACTTATAATACTTAGAATTAAGTATTTTAAAGGCNTGTTTGATCGGACTCTCTCACGCTTTCTTAATAAATTGTTGATATTTTATTTCCCAAATATAAATTTGGTGTCAAAGTTTTGTTAAGTCGACCAGAGTGCAAAGAATGTAGAATTAAAGTTTGTTAGAAGTTTTGTAGCTTGATTTCTACACACTTCATTTCATTGCATTACAATCAAACTGCAAACATCACAATCTACAATTTTAGAAAGTATTTTATTACATACATATGATAGCACTTTAAATATCGTTTTCGTTGACATACATGAGGATAGATTTAGCGTGTACGAATAACAAGTTTTTTCGTACATTAACTGGGCTACCGCTTCGTGCTATTCGAAATTTAACTTATTTTCATTGGGCTATCTGGGAAAGGCCTAGTTTAATAAATGTATATTAATAAGACAATTGTCCATCTCTCAGGTAAAACAATACCAAACGCTTCATGAACTTTTTGCAGACTTTCACGCTCGAAACATTAATTTAGAGCCCATATCAACATATTATGCTATACCTAAATTCATTGTTACACCTCATTTACATCGTCTGTCTAAATTTAATATTATTTATAACAGTGCAACAGTAGCAAACGACAAAGCTGATCCCAAGCCTAATCCCAATATCAGACAAGCAGCCATAATTGCTCCTGTTGATTCTGCATATTTGGCATCAACCCTCCTGTGATAGATATTAAGATGACGGTTTCAAGGAGACTCAAAATGTTATCAAATATGACTAAATCAAGCGAAACCGTATTATACAGTTACTCACATTGGACCATACATCATCGATAACGATATGATGTAGCCATTGGATACACCCAGCAGTGCCAATGATATGACGTACACAATATCACTTGGAATTAAAACTGGTAGATTACTTCGTGGTTGAACATTCATTAGTAAGAATAAGGGAATAAATCCAATTCTCATAAGGGTCAGGATCAAAAGAGTGATCCCACGTTTATAGTTTGGCTAAAAGTGATAAAATTGCATTTGTAAGAAAGAATCTTCTATTAATAAACAGGCTGATAAAATAACAAGTCATTCAATCATTATTGCTGCTGCTGTACCTGCAGCAGCCATAAGGCCAGAAATCTTCCCACAAAATCTGCTACATTAAAAGTCAGAAAGCATGTAACCGGCGTAAAGAATCGATCTGTAAGAATTCAGATACATATTAGCAAGCGTCACTTATAAATTTTTTGAACGATTTGTAAAATTTAGCCTTACTAAGAAAAGTACTATTTGACGCTTTATCAACAGGTTCAATCCGAGACGCTATTGCCGGATATACCCCCAATGTTATCGTGAAACAGAGTATGCCAGATAATGCAGTGGGCCAAATCTGTTACAAATTGATAAATAGCAGCCTTAAGAGTTTAAAAGTTGATAGTTTAAGCTACACTTTTTGTTATTCTAATATACTGTATAATACATAAGAATTGAAAGTTATACAGTATTAGTCTCTAACCTGCTTCCAAATCATGATTAGGTAGCGACCACCATGAACCCACCTACTTACAGTAACAGATATGTCCTTTTCATCAGCGACTCTGGTTTTCTCCATGGCATCATTATCAGAAGGAGATTCTTCTTCAGCTAACAGGTATCAAATAAGTAATAAGAGGTATCAAATAGAGATTCTTCTTCAGCTAACAGGTATCAAATAAAGTGACTTTTATATATTGCACTCGTAGCATATTAAGTAAGTATCGAAACAGTTTACCATCGGTTTTTTCAGCTGATTTATCAAATTCTAATTTCTTCATATGATATTTAGCGTACTCCTACGTCAATTCATATGGTAATTTTGATACGATTTAAAAATAATGACGAGTACTTTCATACTACCCAAGTATGCAAGAAACTACAACACTTACGATTCTACGAAGCAACGCATACGATATGATGCATACAAGCAAAGCTACAACAGCACTGATAAAATAGAAGACAGCACTTTCGTACGGATCATTAGCACCTAAATAAACAATGGGCTTCAGTAAAGGACAATATTCATAAAGTCGAATCCCACTTACTACTTTTGGCGTAATCAAACTCTCCATAAAATAGTTTATCATACTCCTTACCTAATAGTGAGAGTATACTTGCTGCTGATGTAAAAATTCCAGCTAACGCCTGTAAAAGTACGCAGAATGTTGTGGTTGCTATAGCAATTTATCCCAAAAATTGATGCGATATTACACTGCGATCTTGGTTTACCTGTCCGCTAACTACGGATTGTGAATATTGCTTGGGGAAGAGACTGGCTAACCCGAATAAGCTAGATTGATAGATAGCTGAACCCAAAGCTAACTCAATCAAATAGAAAAAATATTAATAAATTACGAAATACTGTAATCAGTACTTTCTTTCTCAGTTCCTTGAAACAAGCACAACTATCCTTTCAAGATCACCAATGAAGACAATAGTACTTACAGTTAGATATCACAATGCCAACAATAGTGAGAGTGAAGAATGTGTCTATCCCTATAAAGAACTTATCAATGGTTAGCTTAAGAAAATAGTGACATACAGAATTTCAGCATAAAACTCGAATGACCAATCCAACAATTCTCTAAAAACTTATAATTAAAGGCAATTTTATTGAACCATTTACTAATTTCGAAATTTATAACGCTGCATTCACATTGAGTGTATACTTACATGTCGACGTATCGACCTTGACCATGACAGCAGTGAAAATAAATATTATCATCAAGATGACTGGAGAAACTATCATGCGAATCTTTAAGCGAATCCTAAAAATTTTTTCGAAATATTCCAATGGATATTTTGATTAACAATTATGTAGCATGGTATGAAAGTAATGACTGTAATTGTGTAAATTCACTACAAGTTCGAGATACACTATTCAATGATATCATATACGTGAGAGCACAGCTTAGTATCAAAACCTCTCTACATTAAATTACATTATTTATATTGTACGGGTAGCGCTATACTGGAAATGGTTATTAAGTTTTTTAATATTTATTTATCGATAACAGTAATGAAACAGCCGAATTATTTTATATGCATATATAGAGACTAAATCAAGGAAAATTTTATCTTATGCCGAGGCGACCTAAAATATTGAGATCATGCTCATCAAGGATAACGAGGTACATCTTAATAAGTTCGTTTAAGCGTGGATTGCAGGAGAAGACGGCCATATGACTTATAGATAAAGACGAGAAGAATACAATAACCAGACTTATAGACGACTATCAAACGTAAAGGAAGTGATGAAAGATTACTAGAACAGGAACGTACAGTAAGCAAAACTGAAGACTAGAAAGGCACTATCATAATAAGACTGTTAGGTATGACTAGAAGAATATTAGATTATCTCAAAATTACTTGAAGACGACTGCCAGTTGGAGAATAAAATAACGGCAAGGTTATTTGTTGACGAATATGGATAGGAAAAGACTAGAAGAAGACTACCATACCTTAGGTAATCTAAACTCTATCTAACCGAAATTACATAAATTTGCCGCTTTAAGATTTGCTTATACTATCTTTCATTCTTACACTCGAAGCATCGGAACAGTCACCGCTGCAGCCACAATGGCAGGTACACTATAGGCAACCAAAAAATAATTTTGGTAGGTATATTGCCATCGGGTTCCATTCAGTTTGGCTGAGAAATACTGTAATATTCAAGGAAAATCGATTGTCAATCCAAGCACTGACCATTAACCTTAACGGATATGTTGATAGAATAGAATCTTACTGGACTGGCAGTCAGAAACATGTTAAATGGTAGCAGGGTGCACATACCAAGGAACAGAAATAAAAAGTAAACCATATTATACCTAATACAAGAGAATAAATCAAAGCCCATCAATAGAACCATTAACGAAGCAATTTTCTCAAGCATTTGATTACCATCAAGATTAGCTAATACCGTCATGACTATTAAGCAATTGCTACACTAGCACTTTGTCCTAACATTAGAAAGCTATCCCTATTTGTACGCCTAAAAAAACAGAAGCAATAGGCCAAGTACAGTAGATTATACTATACATGCATACTACTGTACAATTAGAAGCTTACTTGTCAATATTAACGATATTTACAGTAGAGAAAATTAAATCACCATATCGCCAATGTACTACAGGTAAGAAGCAGTTGAAAGTATTAAAATGGCTCGATCTATTGCACCGAAAAAGCTACCAATTTGATGTATATCTTGTCTATTTATTAAAAGCATTACATTCAACCCAAGAAATATGTGAGTCATATCATTGCCTACCGTGGTAATTGTGGTGATGCTTATTTTAGATTTAAAGTTCATCGTTATGAATTCACGGATCAACATTGACCCGAATTCACTTCTATCCATAATTTTGCTATACGCAAACTAGCTGATTTATCAGTATCTCAGTTTGGCTAATATAACTTCAGGACTATTGGACAACTTACTATCTAAAATCAATCCTTTCTTCATAATAATACCGTATAATATGGGTAAGGAAGAATTGCAGTAACGGTAGACATGATCCTTACCAAAATACGACGACAAGTGTAGATTCTGTGCGTTCAATTGAATCTCTAAAGACTCTAGTAAACTGCAAACAATTCTATAAGAGTCAACTATTATTATCAAAGGTTCCATAAACATAAATGATATTCTATTGACGTAAAAGGTAAAAGATTCAAAACATAGAAACTGTTGCAAAGTGTTTGGCTGTAATAGCGTAAAACGAATCCCATCTGGCAGCAGGATCGCACTGATTTTCTTTTACTTTTGTTACTAAAATCTCAAATTAATTTTTCGCCTTCGATCGTAAAGACAAGTACAAGTCGACTCAAACATTCCCTTGTGACATATCAAAGATGCTGCTGAAACGGCTCGACACCTTCATTATACGTGTACTAGTCCAAGCAAACATGCCAAGTTTTAACGAAATGAACTCAGATCTTGACCTTCAAATCTTGATTGATTTTGCTAAGAATTGGCAGATAAGTTGGGACAAATGCATTGAAATGATATATAGCCGTTTCAGTGGCATTTGTGGATATAGCATAGGGAAATACTACAACATCAGTTAAAATTGGAGATGATGGAATTAAACTCAATGCGTCCGTACAGGTGAATGACAAACATAAGCACTGTGGAATGGGATCACCTAAAGTATCTCAAAAATCTACTCCATACTCCTCGTATCGTAGTCGTCATTATCATTCTACTTTGTCACTATATAGCGGCAATGTGGTGGCGAAGATGGAAAAAAGAATTGATGCTCATGTAGACCCATAGAGATAAATAGTAAAATGGCCTACTTCAAAACTGGAGTTGATGCAATAAAGCATCCGCAAAAGCGTATTACTACAACACAATCACAGTTGAATCAATCGAAGATTCTTGCAGATCGACAGCATGCTTTTTGCATCATTACTATCATCATTCTACTCTGCCATTCTATCTTATAGCATGCAACATTGCTGCGATACCGGAGAGCGATGATGATGGAAAAGAATTGATGCTAATAACAGTCTATGATGCAACAATCCATTGAGTAGCATCACTCCTTCAGTTAATGAACTGTAAATAAGCGAATCAAGTCATCTTTGCGACATTGCTTCCAGCCTCCATTTTATCATCATCAACTTACTTATCCTTTGGCGATTCATCTTTGACGTGTTTACTGCTTATTTCCATACGCTTTACCGACCGATCCAAGCTATCGGTATCTGGTGACCAGGTGCATGTATCACTAGCTAAAGGTCCGTCCATTGCGATCAATATTCCTCCTTACCAATCTTCGACAGCAGGAACTTGAGGAAGAAATGCTTGTTGATCTTTCAAGCCATGCGTTATAGCCGGGAAGTACGCTTGGCCCATTTACGTCTAATGGTACAGTATCACTGTTTCGGATATTTAGAGCAGTATACTGCCGTTCTTAGGGGCGAGGCTGGAGGACTGATCCAAGCTGGCAATACTACGCATGTCCAGGCTGCGCTTAGGTTGACTATAGGGAGTCCAATTCGCTACTAAACAAGATAGTAGTTATACTAAGTTGAAGAGGGAAAAGGAGGAATACTAGCCAGTTGAACTCTTAGCAGAATCGGTCATGGCCGACATGAGCTCGATAGTTGGACTTTTTTGGACACTTTTCTCAATTGGTTTGACGATGATTTGCTTTGCGTACATAGCATGCACTGCTAGGATTACATATTGAATTGGTGGGCTGCCTGTTTGCTACACAAGTGATACGAATAGCATGCAATCAGGCTGTACGATGAGCAAGTTGCTCATCGATAGGCCATGGCAGCAATACATAGGAAGCCGATGAAGAGGTGCTTAACATGTTCATCATGAGTTGATGAACATCACTATTACAAGTGTAGACGAATACGAATAAGTTTAATCCTTCGTCAATTCAACATTATAGTATTAGAGACTAGCCGATGCAGCATAGCTCTGCGTGCGAAAGCTGATTGGTCTATCCGCAATAAAGCTGCGGGAAGGTGTAGTTTAGTGCGTTGCAGATTGAGCGAGACGAGTACTTGTCGGTTCTTTTGGAAAAATCACAATATAATTGATTTCAGTTTCTATGTAACCTTAGCTGACTGCAGGCTACAGAGCATAGTGGCATCCAGATGGATGGGCTGTATCGATAAACATGTTAGCTAGAGCAACAACACATTACATATAACACGATGCAGTCCAAGGTATGCAAAGCATGTTGAAGAAGAAGCTGCGGTTCATAGCATGACAATAGTGCATAGATATCCATTTTAAAGCAGACGTTGTTTAAGAATGAAGAGAAAAGAAATTTCTATCTGCATACTGATAGACTTGGGAATGAAAGAATAGAAATGCTAAAGTCCGATCAATAATTTTGCACTTCTTCATCTGTGATATTCAAATTTGCTAACATGAAGAGTCTTTCTTCTTGCGCATACGATGGACAACTATGAGAAGTTATCCAAAGTTTCGAAATACGAGTACAGCCTATGGCCTATGTTGCAATGATCAACATACGCGTAGACTAGCACACTATTTTAGTTCACGATCGGCAATCTCCTGCGAATGATTGCCAACGGTACACAAGCATAGAGGATAAAAACAAACCTTAAACATACAATGCTCCCAGATGCAAATTATTCCTGAACTCGTAGCTTATTGCATAGAATAGGCGATACTAACAACCAATCCAGTATGCAAATAGCAAGGACGAATTATCAAAACTGTAAGAGTTTATGTTAACCTTTGATGGCACAGCAGGATATGGCTAAAGTACTGTCTCGAATATTCACTGGTAATGATGATAATTTACAATCATACGGGACTTTTCTTGATGAAAAATCACTTCAAGTTCATTGGCTTGCTTAGAAAGAAAAATAAATCAATTCACATAATAAGAAATTGTCGATTTGCACTGAAAACATATACTTCCCAGCAATTCCATATCTTTCATAACACACCGTTTGAACTGCATTGGATTCTTAAAGGTTATGTAAAATTCATCATGGCACCCAAACTGCTCACAGTTTTACTTATCGTAGGTAATGTAGAATAGCCCTGATCAAATTCAACGGGAAAACATATGAATATCTTTATCCAAACAATATCATTTCATAACGATGATTCTACCTAGACCTTGTCTCCATTTTTCTTCTTCAACACTAGAAAAATAGATGAATAAAATCTTATTTCAAAACAATCTTTTAAGGCAAGTTCTTTTTTCTAATTCTTTTAGTTTGCGCTTTCCATTTCATCTATGGAAAGAATGCACTATTTAGTAGTAAATCTTGCACACAGGGTCCATCTTATTGGTGCCAATCGCTTAAAACAGCTGCTGAATGTGGTGCAAGTTACCATTGTATGGCACAAGTATGGAGCAAAAATACGGTGAGAAATAAAACTCAAGGAGTAAAAGGAATAAGGACTCTATGTAATTGGTCCACACTAGATATAACCAAGATAACGCTAGATTAGCAGTCTTTAACGATATCAATTAAAATAGATTCGCATTATAATTATTCAGTGAATTAAGCAGTATGAACAAGGCGATTTCGTACTCTCTATATCACCAATGATTATAAAAATTAGTAAACAAATTGACATATGTAATAATGCTAATTAGTTATCTGGGAATTACAAGCTCGTTCGTTACGTATCGAAGAGATCCTCTGATTTATGATCTTGCATGAGTACATAGATCATATTCATGAAAAAAATTCCCAACTTTTATACCGCAAACTAGATGAATTGAATCGAAGAAATACATCTTCAAAATATCTCTCAAAAATATTAATTTATTTCTACTTGAATCACACGAGATTTAAACAAGATTCTAAACACATCGTAGATACTATCGTGGCTAAAATTAAATGAAAAGTATTGATTGATATTAAACGTATTTTACATGCAGGAGAGCTAATTGACCCATTTTAAATTGCTAGTATTTTTTATCATCCTTATTACGTTCTTTTGATTACTAAAGTTATAACATCGATATTCTTTTCCACCAGTGTGAGATTTACTGTCGTAGCAATCCGCTAATTTTAACTTGGTTGCTACAAATTGAAAATATATCCATAGCTTAAATATTGTGATTTGTATTCGTTCAAAGGCTTGCCTTAAATGAAGTATATCAAAATTGAAAGTTTTCTAACGAACACGGAGAACGAATTAACCTACTTTAAAAACCACAATGTTCTATCGCCGACGATACTATTGCTTGATTAATAGAAATTATAGCATTAATTTTTCTTTCCAACAAGCACCAGATTCATTACTGGTCCGTTTGTATTCCCCTAAACCTAACTTGATTGCCGAAAATTACGTCTATGACCTAAATGCAACGTTGTATTGTAGCCATTTCATAGCTCTTCCGCGGTATCATTGCTTTGATACACCTGTTATGTATTAATACAATTTTGTTGAACTATTTAAGCATCAAAGTATTATATAACACATCGCATCCAACACCTAACTGTATAAGAATATCCGTCTTATAGATGCTTTCTCTAAATACATATTGATCTACGTAATACCATATTAGGCAACAGTGCTGTATTTATATTGGACAATAGCACTACTTATTAATTAAATATAAATATGCGCCTATATATGGGTGTAGGTCCAATAACTTATCCAACGACTACACAAAGACACATTAATCACATATATGTAGGCTCTAATGACATTATTCAATATGATCAGGTACCTTAAATACGATTGCATGAGCAATGGCATAACTAGAAATAACGAAATGCATAGAACACTGTCAATGCGGTATTCTATATAACTGGTTGATGTTATAGCAATTGTCTTAACATGTATTAAAGTATTAAATTATGTATTCCAATAGTATAAATTTCAGAACAATATTCTTAACCATAGACGAATTTGTTTAGAATTTTCTTCAACTTAATATAGCAATTTAAAAACAATTATTCGACGTGGAGTGTTATAGCTTACATTAAGAGTAGAGGCTGATACCTACGCTTAACAATCTCAACAACATCTGCAATAATTTATTAATTAAAAATACTTTAACCAGTTCATGCTCTAGTGATTTATTTTACTACAATTATTCGTTTCTATCATTAGCATGGATTTTGCAGCGATGCATTTTGCGGCATATGTGAAAAGATGGTCGGCGACTATCTCCATTCTGCCAAACTTCAGGTTTCTCTACTTTTTTTTTTTACTGCACCTATTGCATTCACAATCTTAAAATAAGAGCAAAAGGCTATATAAATTCGTAATTTCAAAATTGATTTCGTCTCTTAATCCCCTTTTGTAGGGCAAGTTGAAAGAATTCCTAACAAACTTTTGCAGAAAGGAACCCAAACTTCTGTGCAAAGCGGTATGACATCAAAAAATAATGAATTAATTAAAACCCTAAGCAGACATTAGATAAATATCGCCATTTATACTAAAGATGATTAATTTTAAAGATTTATTAACCAATTTTATTGCCAGTGCAAGCACATTGCTATTCACGATTTATTGTCATTTATAAACCATCAACTCAAAAAAATTGTAAGTACTGTATACCAATTTATCAAAAATAGTCACTGATTAATTTAGGAGGTGATATTCTTTTTAGGTGTTAATATTTCTATTCCTGTAAATTAAATGTTATAAATTTTATTTCGGTTTATTACCTATGCAAATCTACATAATAGTATTGCCACTATTCGATTCTGAGTTCCAAAGTTAAAACGAAGCTTAGATAGTATGCTATTTGTCAACAACAAGTAAACCTGAAACTTATAAGAATTGAATTTTCTTTATTACTGATAGTCTCCGAAGGATATGTGCAAACTATTTGATTTATGTTCAAAAAGTCTAACGGAAAATGAGTTGAAAAATCGATTAGCTCCTAGTATCATCAAGCATGCACTTAGTGGTCATGACAAGATTCGAGATAACATAGCTCCTGTTAAGGCCAAAGACTTAGAATTTAAGAATAGAATTAATAATATTTTGTCTCCAGGCGCGGTTAGAAATATCAACTTACATAGCAATTTAGGAAAAGCAAAAACTGAAGACGCTGTAAGATACTGTTTAATTAAACAACAATTTTCTATATTCCATATTGTTACATTTTCGACAGGGAGATTCAGTTCTATTAATAATCGTCATGATTCCACTCTGTTTTTAATCTTAGACTTCTTTAAGATGTGTAGTTTGTTCTTTTATTGCTGGCACAATCGATTCTGTGCTGGGAAATAAAGACATAGAGGTAAATTGCAATAGATATACTAACTTCTTCCGATTGCCTTTGGTTAATATTGATAATCAAATAAGGATAGTAAACTTAATTCATTATAATTAGTAGCCATAAACTGGAGGTATTAAACAATGCTATGATCAATTACCTGTAAGCCAATTTTACTATCTTAAAGTATAAGTTTACTTTGATCATTATAGTACAGCGTTATGCATGAAATCGATCACTTTTGCACCTATATGCCTTTCGATATGAGTAAAGAGGTAAGATATTACCTAATTAACTACTGCATAAAAAATTGCTTATAAAGATTAAAAATTCTCTGCCCAGCTGATCGATTATACTTGCGTTTATCGCTATACTTATTACATTTTTTCAGTGCTACAGCCTTGTCAACAAATTTGAACCTCCAATTTTGCAAGCATTATTACAGTATTTATCAGCTAAGGATGTTTGTTCTTATTACGTTCATGCTTGTTCCCAATCCAAGCTCGATCGTGATACCACCGGTAAGTACCTATCATCTCAAAGATACGTTTTTTAGTATTTTTGAAAATTGAAACGATCTACGTTTTGCAATATAAAAGTTATAAAGCACAAAAACTTAACATTGACAGGATTTAATTTCATACTGACACGATATACTAGGAATGCGAATTATCGCTCCAACTCAGCTTGCATCTGGCTATTGCGTGTTCTGTGAAATAGCTGTTCGAATTATAGAAAAACTTCTTACAATAAATAAAAGTGAGGTTAGAATTTGATCTGATTGAAAAGATTAATGGTCGAAATAGCAGTAAACATAACACATTGAATGCAATGGCTAGAGATATTCACGATCATTATACCAATATAAAACGACAATCTATATTTCTTTGTAAACCAGAGGTATATTATCGGATTTTGGAATAAAATGTGCTATATAGTAGTTCCTACTGGAATTTTACGATATGAAGTAAGTTAGATCCAAGTCATCGTAGATTTCATAGTAGTCGAATGTTTCATGATTGACTTCAATTATTAACCAACAATCATAAATTTTAGTGCCAGTCACTTCTAGGAAAACTTGAGATGATTATTCACCAACTTAACAATAATATTGCTCCATCTAAAGTCTGCCAGGTATAAGCTATCCCTACTTAATCAATATCTCTCCAATTGCTCTACGCATCAAACAGCAATCTCTGCAGCTCTCTGTTTGATTTTAATTTATGCTTAGTTAATGCGTGCATGTGAAAAGTCTGCAATGGCTCCAAAGAAGTTGGATTTATGTCGTTTTGGGCCTAAGTTTTGGTGCAGCAGCGATGTAACAGCTTCCATGTGCAAGGTAAAAAAAATTATGATACTTTAGCGACTAAACTTGATCTTTCTGAAATACTAGATAAACAGCTAAAAGTAATTAACTATTATGATCATACGTAACCAAAAAGTAAAAATATGAAAATTAACAATTGCAGAAACAACATTACTGCCGAATGGAATATAACGTTAACTAAAATATCATTTCTACCTGTGATGAATAAGGTCTCCATTTTGGGGCCTATTATTTCAGTATATGTAATATCTAACTTAAAACGCTAGCTTGCATGGGTTAAAGTATTTCAATATTATTGGTATAATATCAAGAATGTAACCCAATGTTGTAGCTGCAGTAAAATTTCAAGATTACGCTTTAAAATTAGAGTCTTCCTTGATTTCAACACCATTATAACATCGCTGTTTATCTTTGCTTAGAATAATCAAAATTTTAACCTACTCGTCAACTGATTTATTCATATCCAAATATTATTTTTTGGCCATAATGGAATAAAATACGTTTTAGTTTAGCAACACATTATTTTGCCTTCATTATTCATAATATATAATATGATATTTAATCAAGAAATAGTACTAATAAGCTAGACTAATTATGCAGCATATAAAATAAAGTACCATACGTGTCTATAACTATCTACTGTAAACTAGCTATGTACTGTACGGATATTTCTGCTCGACTGTAAATAAAGTAAGCTGTTACAACTGCAATTCGCCAACTGCTAATAAATTTAGCTAAATCTACGTCCTCAACAATTGTAGTCATAGTTCATCCATATTTCCATATTCGCTACCTAATTACTCAAACTTACACTTAACGCCATTGCGGGTATCAATTTTAGCCAAGATGGCTATGTAAGTAAAGCCAATAATTAAAAATAAAGTCAAAAAATCAATTGGATCCTAATCGTCAAGCTATTGAAGATTTAAGTAGATTTTGACGATAAAATTCTAATAAGAAGAATAAATGAATTTATTTAAACATTGCCAATGTAGTAGCAATGGAGATGCTCTTGTTTAAAATGTCCTATAAGAAATATTTCAATCTAGCAAAATAAGCCAAATAGTAGTATCTAAAAGCTGATTTTTACTGCTGGAATGCTCTACTATAATAAAGCACAAGATTATTTCGTGCTACTAGGCTAGCATTGAAAGAATAAATGCGCATTGATTAATGATAAAACGACATTTATCATATGACAGTCAAACTGATATATTAATCCGATAGCTTAAATATATAATATCGTTTTCCATCCACTTGACTACTTAAATGTACTCGTATTTTAACAAATGGAATTACCTGCAATCCAATGTTGTTTCACCTCTGATCTTAATTTAGTATTTATGCCTGTGGCATTAAACATGCGGTTACATCGATTAATTATAACAAACAAGTAATATTACATTAATAATAGAATAGTTGATACTGAATTTATGGTTTTCATCAAACAACACTAACGATATAGAGGTTACAGCCAATGTTCGTATGGAAAGCGCAGGTTAGCAAAAGCATGTTTACGAATACGACACTGAACGATTACTTTATGAATGATAAAAAATCTATAGCTCTAAATCTGCCATAGAAATCCTGACTATTGACCACTTAAGTGTGCTCGTATTTTACTAAATGGAATGGTCTGTAATCCAACGATTGTTACTTGATTTCACTTTAAATAAGAGAGGCGAGATCTGCTTAAGCTTATACCGTGAAAGTGTCACTGCATTATTCACGAAATCGATCGATCCTTGTGTCTAAACTTTGTAGGAAAGAAGTAAATTATTTTACTTTCAATCAATTGCAAATATTTAAAGAAGTTTAAGGTATAGTTGATTACTTATTAAGGAACTTTTAATATCCATGACGACGACGTCAATTTATCAAATAATATCTGGATGTCTAGTCTATTTAAAAATATAAATCAGTATTTTAGATACTGATATCTAACTTTTCCTAGGAATATTCTGACACAGACGGCTCAAGTAAACCATTCTCTAGGATATCATAATCCTCAATACCTAATCTATAGAGTATAGGTAGGGCTTATTCTTATTATCGTAGCAGTAGGCTAACATGGACGTATGGATAGCTTAATAATCTAGCCTTTGCTGGCGTAAGAATTCTCAATGCAAAGCAAATTGTGAACAAATGGGATTCTAGGCATAATTTTCTGTATCTTGGTAATGAGATCTAGAGACAATTCAATAATCTAATCTTGAAAGCTATGACAATCCTCTATGTGGGCAAATTGTGAATCAACAGCATTCTGGACATAATTTTAATATCATCGTAATGATATCTAAGGATTGTTTAATAATCTAATCTGAAAAGATATGATAACCCTCAATGTAGACACATTGAGGATAAATAAGATTCTAAGCGTAATCTACAACATCCTAATAATTGATTGCTATTTTCACATATACGTTTTTGTACGATAAAAGCAATTTCTACTGATATACGAGTTAAAGTAGCAAATTGGTCGTTTGAAAGTTTGGATATATCCGGATGATTCTAATAAAATTAATTCATACTGTACGGGAATTAAAACAAACTTGAAATACTGTTTGAGTTTGCTCAAAAAGTTCATCATTATCCTCATCAATTGTCCACTTTTAGATCTGTCGAATTTTTACAGCCTTATGTTGAGCTTAAGCATCACTGTGCAAATGATAGACGTGCAATTCACAATCTTTACATTAAAACTGCTTAAATCGAAAGATCGTTGCACGGTAATAAAATACTGTATGGGATGCTTGTAGGCTTAATCATTGGCCACGGTTCTTATACTCATTACTGTCCTTGAATTGATAAATTATTAAATGATGGACACTGAATGCTACAGGCTTATTCATGAAAATGAAATTTAACTCATACTGGTTATCACTACAATACGTTAAAGCATCTTCAGAATAGGATAACAAAGACTATATTTTCATATAGAACTAAGCTTTGCTACATAAAATTGGTTCATCTGTCTTATGTCAGTCTTGCCTTGTCTTCAAAATCACAAGATCAGAGCTAAATTTACTATCATTCGGCCTATTTATGATTAGCGCTTCAAATTAGAACATCTTAGTCTATTCTATTTGTACTAAATTATTTTAATTCTTTCTTTATGATACTGCATTTTTTTTACTTAGCATAATCCAGTAATCTATCAAGCCCTAATACGCGTAGTTGCTACATAACGAAATTAATAACGTGAAAAGCTAAAACTTCAGCAACAAATTTAGATATTACTGAATCAGGAAGAACAGCCGCTAGATTCACTTAGACAACAAACCCAATTCCAAGCCTTTAATTGAAAGCAATAACCAACTTAGAGAACGATTACGATAATATCTGCTATCAGTGCTTTGATAATATTGTAAAGCGATACAGTAATATATTAAAAGTATGCAAAACGTCGGCAATAAATTATTATTGATACATTCCCTGCAAAGTGATCTTTTCAAAACAAAATTTCTATTCACATGCAAATCGCATTGGGAATGAAAAAATAGAAATGCTAAAGTCCGATCAATAATGTAACACCATTCCATCAGTATCGTGAAACTTTGTAAACATGAACTGGCTTTCTCCTTCTTCACCTACGGTAACGCCTATTAATTAAAAGTTCGATATGCAGCCTTTGTTACAATAGTTGCCAAGGACTAACATGCGGTACTTTCTGATTTCGTTACTTTCAATCTGCAATGGATGATAACCAGTGATGCGCAATCACTACAGACCGATAGGAAACCTTTAAGTAAACACATTAAAACACATAGATAGGTGGAAATTAGTCGTAGAATGCAAACTAATCTATACAATAAATATACTGGTAACCAATCCAGTAAACAAACAGCAAGAATAAACAATCAACATTGTGCTTATACCTTCATTGATTCGTTGATAGCTCAGCAGGATATGGCTAAAGTATTCACCTGAATTGTCACTCGTAATAATGATAAATTGTCAGCATTCACAATAATTCCTGGTGAAAATACTTTGAGCCCATTGGCTGACTACGACAGAAAAATAAATTGATGTTGAAAGTCAGCATTCACATGATGTCAAGAGACGAACTTTATAAGATATCACAATAAGCAAATAATTACCAGTAATTCCATCCCTTTCATAACAGAACGTTTGGACCAGAATTGCATCTCGAAAGTTACACGAAAAATAGATCATGGCGTCCAAATTGCTTACGGTCTTCTTCATCGTAGGTAAAGAAACATATTTCTGGTCCGATTCGACGGAAAAACATGCAGATATCTTTATCTTATACAATGTCTTTAATATTGATGATTCTACTTAGACCTTGTCTCTATTTTTCTCAGTTTAACATTAGCAAATAGATGGATAAAATCTTCTTTCAAAACCATCTTTTAAAATCATTTTGCTTTTTCTAATTCTTCCAGCTTGCGTTTCCCACTTAATCTATGGAGAGAATGTTCCATTTGGTAGCGAATCTTGCACTCAGGGTCCATCGTACTGGTGCCAATCGTTTGAAACAGCTGCTAAATGCGGTACAAGTTACCTGTGTATGGTACATGCATGGAGCAAAAATCAGGTAAGAAATGAAATTCAATCAATAGGAGGAATAAAAGTTCTATTTCTTAAATTGATCTATAGTAGATACAAACAAGATGGTACGTAGATCTGCAGTCTTTGGTGATATTATTTAAAATAAATAGTATAATCATTTAGTTAATTAAGCTGTATGAATAAGATGATTGCCTAGTTATACTCTCTGTATCACAAATTATAAAAACCAGCAAACAAACTAAGATAGGAAGTTCATTAGCGATCTAGGGTAATATATATCGATGGTCTTTAGTGATATTAGTTAAAATCATTATTCAATTAACTAAACTGTATGAGCGAAGCGAATACTTAATTATACTCTCTAAATGTCACTAATGACTGTACAAACCAGTAAATAACTGATAAGAATATTAATTAACGATCTAGAGATTATAAACTCGTATAATTAAGCATTCAAGAGATCCTTTGATACCCAATTTTTATATTGATCGTATCTATGAGCAAGTTTTCTAATTTTTGTACCACAAGCTAGTTAAATTAGATCCAAGAAACATTGCCGAAAAATGTCTAAAATTTATTCTACTTGAATCACATGAGATCTATACAAGATTCGAGATTGATAATGTATGTAGTCGCTAAAATTAAATAGAGTTTATTAAAAATAGACATATTTTACTAACGAGGGAGCTAATTTACCCATTTGTAATGGCCAGTATACTTTATTATCTCAAATTCTGATTTTGATTCTAAAAATTATAGCATCGACTTTCTTTTTGTCAAATATGGGATTAATTAACGTACCCCTAGTATTCAACTAAATTCAAAGTGATTGCTACAAATGGAAAATTATATCCAAGGCCTAAATAGTATGATTTGTATACGTTCTAAGGCTTCCCTTAAATGTACTATATTAAAATTTAAAGATTTCCATATTTTACTAAAAAAGAAAGCTAATTGATTTATTTATTTAAAAAATTCTAGAATGTTGTATCACCTGCGATATTCTTGCTTAATTACTATCAATTATAACATCAATTTCCTTTCTTCTAAGCATCTGATTCATTATTAGTGCATACCTCTTAATCTAGCTTGATTGCCACAAATCGAAATTACTTTCATGGCCTATATACTGTGTTGTCTGTTTATTACATAATCCATCTGCTATATTATATTATTATGGCTTTGATAGGCCATTAACGAAGGCATAGCTAGAATCGAAGAAAAGTTTAGCATACAGTTATTGCAGTATCCTATACGAGTATAATTAATTGCTTGATGTTCTCATA
Source organism: Trichoplax adhaerens (assembly GCF_000150275.1). Lineage (NCBI taxonomy): Eukaryota > Metazoa > Placozoa > Uniplacotomia > Trichoplacea > Trichoplacidae > Trichoplax > Trichoplax adhaerens. The sequence continues at coordinate 557,205 of NW_002060964.1, forward strand.
GTTTTTCTTTCTCGTACTGAAGTATTGGATTATCGACTTCATTAATAGTATAGTATAGCCTGCTTTAAGAGTGTAATCTTGAATCGTAACAATTATATTTGACAATCTCAAGTAGTATTTGCAGCACTTATTTAACTTAAAGTACTTTAACCAGTTCATGCTCTAGTGATTTACTTTACGACAATTATTCGTCTTTATCGCTAGAATGGAGTTTCCGATGATGTTTTCTGCAGTGTATGTGAAAAAATGGTCGGTGACTACCTCCATTCAGCCAAATTTAAGGTTTCTCTACTTGTTTTTTACAATGCCTAATATATTTACATACTTAAAATAAGAAGAAAAAGAAAAGGCTTCGCAAATTATTGATTCTAACTGATTTGATCTCTTAATTTTATACCTTTTGCAGAAAAATTTGAATGAATTCATGGTTAAGTTTTGCAATAAGCAACCTAAACTTCTACATTCAGTGGTATGGCACAAAAATAATGAATGAATTAAAATTACATCCTGACAGTAGATGCATGTTGTCATTAATAATAAAGATGATTAATATTGAAGATTTTTCAATATTTTTCTTGGTAGTGCAAGCATCTTGCTATTCATAACCTGGTCCCATTTATAATCCATGAAATCAATAAAATGGTAAGTTCTTAGTACACATTGATCGAAATTAGTAACTAATTAACTTGATAGACCCATTTTAGGTATTAATATTTTTATTCAGGTAAATTAAACTTTACAAATCAACATAATAGTATTACCACTAATGTATTACAAGTTCCTAAATTGATGCGAGGTATAGACGGCAGGCTATTTGTTGTTGACGAATAAATTAGAACTTATAAAATTGAATTTTTATATTAATAATAGACTCCGAAGGACTTTTGCAAACTATTTAATTTATGTTCGAAAAGTTTGACGGAAGATGAATTGAAAAGCAAACTAACTGCTAATATCATGAAGCATACCTTAATTGGTAGCAAGATCTGGGATGACTTAGCTTCTGGAGATGGTAAAGACTTGGAATTTTGGGATAAAATCATGAAGACATTATTTCCTGGAGCTGTTAAAAATACCGACTCGCATAGCAGTTTGGGAAATGTAAAAGCTGGAAGCACTGTAAGATGTCGTTTAAATTGAGAACAATTTCACATATCCCATATTGCTATTTATTCTCCAGAGATATTCAGTAGTATTAATAACGTCATAATTCCAGCATATTATTTATACTTTCAGAATTCTACAGCCTGTATAGTTTGTTCTTTTGCTGTTGGAGTAATCGATTCTATGCTTAGACAAAAAAGTGCAGAGGTAAATTGCAATAGACTTACTTATTTCTTGCCATTGCCTTCGAACAATGTTGATAATCAATTAAGTAGAGTAATCCTAATTCATCAGCAGCTGTAAACAGAATATATCCACTGATGATATAACCCATTACCCTTACGCTTAAATTACTGTCTTAAAGTTTTAGCTTATTTCAATCATTTATAGAATACCGTTACTCATGAAATTGATCACTTCTGCACCTACATGCCTTCCGATACGAGTAAAGAGGTAAGATACCATCCATAATAATAAATTATTTATACGTATAAAAATTAGAAATTCCTTGCCCTGTTGATTGATTGTAATTATATTTATCTTATATTAATTCCATTTTGCAGTGCCAAAGTTTTGCTAATCAGTATGGACCCCCAATTTTACAAGCATTATTACAGCATGTATCACCAAAGAAAGTTTGTGCCTACTACCTTCGTGCTTGTCCGCAGTCCAAGCTTGATCATGGTACCTCGGGTAAGTACCCTCATTGCTATCTTCGTCAACTTATTTTTCTGTACTTTTGAAAACTGGAACTTTCCATATTTTGCAATATGAACGTCCGTAATTCTAACCTTACCAGTATCTAATTTCATGCTTATGTGATGTACTAGGAATGCAAACTGTCGCTCCAACCCAGCTTACATCTGGCTATTGCGTGTTCTGTGAAGTAGCAGTTCGAGTTGTAGAAGAACTTCATAAAATAAATAAAACCAAGGTTAGAATGTGCTCTAATTGAACAGATTAGTAGTCAAAATAATAGTAAAATAACACATTAAATATAACGGATAGAATTATTCACGTTCATAATAATAATACAAAATGATAATCCGCATTTCTTCACAAACTAGAAATACATTTTTGGATTTTGGAATAAAGTATGCGATACCGTAGGTTCTAAAGGAACTTTCGGATATGAAGTAAGTTATAACCAATTAAAGCCTAGGTTTCATAGTAGTCGAAAGGCTCATAATTAGGTTCTATTATTGGCCAATATTAATAAATTTTAGTGCCGACTCATTTTACAAAAACTTGAGAAGATTACTCACCTGATCAAAAATAAAATTACTGCTCCTTCTCATATTTGTCAGGTATAAGTTTTCCCTACTTAATCAGTATTTCTCAATCTGCACTACTGCATCAAATAGCAATCTCTGTAGCTCTCTATTTAATTTCCAATTGTATTTAGATAATGCATGCATGTAGAAAGTCTGCAATGGCTCCAATGAAGATGGATGTGTGTCGCTTCGGACCTAGATTTTGGTGCAGCAGTGATGTAGCTGCTTCTATGTGCAAGGTAAAAAAATAATATATTTAAATGACTAAATTTGGTCTTTCTGAAACGTTGGACAATACTACTAAAAGCAATAAACTTTTTATCATCTTACTAAAAATATTAAACTAACAATGGTAGAAACAGCATTACTGCCGAACGGAATATAACGCCAACTAAAAATGCCTTATCTACCTGTGGTGAATTAAATCTCCATTTTTACGCTTTTTATTTTAGCATACGCAATATTGAACTCATAATACTAGCTTGTACTAGGTCAAGTAGTTCAACATAATTAGTTTGATATCAAGGATGTAACCCAATATCATAAATAAAGTCATATTTCAAAATTAGACTTTAAAGTTAGAATTATCCTAGAGTTAAAAGCCAATATGTAGCCATTTGTTTGTCTTTGTTTAGATCAACAAAAATGTTTTCCTACTCGTCTGGCGATTTATTCTTTACAATTTTTAATTTTTGGCCATGATGGAATAAAGTAGATTATAGTTTAGCAACGCATTATTTTGCATATATTATTCTTAGTGGATGCTATGGTATTACATCTAAGAAATATCGCTAATAATTTAGACTGATTATGCAAAATATAAAAGTAAAGCACCATGCGTGTCTTTAACTAGGCCGTCTACATCTAATGTGAACATCGAAGAAATATAAGCCGCATTAAAATGGAATTGAACACTACTCCGTTCATTTAAGTAGTAATTTTGTTTATCATTTATTCATTGATGAAATTAGATATGCAACAGACATACGAGCGTATAACGCAATTTAAGCACAGATGAGCCTAGATAAATCTTCAGGAAAGCTAGCCTGATATAAAATAGTATTTGAGCATATATCAAATATTTTTCAATACATAAATGTAAATCAAGACTATTGCAATTGACAGACTCTAAAAAAAAATGATTGCAATCATGGCACAAATAATAGTTTATCAAAATTAACTTCCTCTGCCAATAGATTTCAAAAATTTTCTAAGGTTATAGAAAAGTAACTCAAAAATGTATATTTCGATAAAACTATCATTAAACTATATACCGGTATGTTTTTATATTATATACCAGCTCAGTACATCAATTCTAGTATTGCCAATAACTGCGCATATACGAGTACAATAATTTGTTATTCGGCCTTCTAATTTTTTGGGGGCTTGTCTTGGCAATTATTATAGCAAAACGTCTCATTCAGGATGGCTATTGCTGTTTTTCTGTAATATATAGCTAATATCTTCTACTGTCTAATGAAGGCTTTAGATTAATTTAGCCTTACTAATTGATAATGTTGTTCGAGTAAATAGCATCAGCAAATTAATATAGTCCAGGGCAGTGTAATGGCTTACTATATGGAATTGTAGTTTACTCAGTATTAATCAATAGAGTAATGATTGCTTTGCGGCTCATTATGCTTGACGTTGTATCGCAAAACTGTGAACTCTGCAGTCTTTCTTGGAAATCAGGACTAATTTCTGTTATAAAAGTGGTTTACAATATGCCTATTGTAGTTGATATCTGGTCTATTACAGTATAGTCTAGTAGATAGAGTGCCTTAGCGTATTAAATCCAAACTTTTAGGTTATTGACCTTGCCAATTGCTGATTGCGACATTTCCATATATTTTAGAATATATACGGGCTACATTAAAATAGGCAGTGTAGATAAAGCAGGAGCATAATTAATTGTACTGATAAAGCAAGGATCATTAATAGTTAGCTATAGTAAAGCTAATTTTAGAGGGTCCACAATAAATCAGACTAACTGGATTTTCTCGTAAGTCCTGAATTAAGCTTTATTAGAATAAAACCAATCGTAACTGTATTCACATCAAATTATTAACAAGTTAACTCCCGATTTACTTAATGCATACGCTAATATATCCTAGCGTATGAACTATTTAGTAATGATAGTAGTATTGCTTCAACACGCTAAGCACAAGCATTAAATTACCATATTATGCTGGGCACGAGCGACCAATCGAAAAAAATACGAATATATAATAGCCTACTGTAGCGTATATTAGTAATTCCATACTTAATTAGGAATTTAACTCAAGCGGTAAACTCACGGCTTTGCATAACGTAAGGCATTTACGATGATTGAAATAACATCTGTCTTATAATGTAATTAAATATCCTCACCAAGGACAATCCTGTACCTTTCCATGTATAAATAAATATATATATTACGCTGCGCAGTGAATATTTTAATCCAAACTTTATTGAAAAGCCTACCAGTTTTTAGTAAACTTTCGTGAATATTAATTAATTATCAGCTGATAGATTATAATATTAAACTGTGTAAGGATCTGTTGAAAACAAACAAGAAGTCGTAGATGAATTAATATCAATATTTTCGCAGACAGTTGACTTTTGGAAATTATGTTATAGCTGCTAAGCAAAAGTTACTCCATATTCATATATTTAAATATTGTGATGTATATTATTCTGAAATTTCTTCAACGCATAATTCCTTTAATATGAGGATCGGTTTGAGGTCCTATCGCTCTATTATGTTTGTGTCTTATGCTAATATAGCCTTTATCGTAATCCCTAGTAACGTGGCCAACTGTAGGGAGGGGGCTGGCAAACAATAGTAATGATATTTAATATAATGCAGTACGGTGTGATTAGTACAGTAGTTAAATCCCTGATTGAATGAAAGGAGAGGAAAAAATATCCTATAATTTTTAGTTATTTACTGCCGTGATGCTGTTGCACAATGTATACGTATTAACTTTAAAATACCATATCGGAAAATGAAAAAATCATCAACTTACCATTAGACTGAAAGTATTTCCATTATTAGCAAAACAAAAGTAATTCTAATTTATGAGAAATTGCGACGCAGCATAGTGTTTCTTAAGAAACTCTAGTGAGTCAAATTCTAATATTATTAGCTCAACAATTTTTAAGTAAATATGGCCTACGCATTGGCTCAATTTTAAGCAAATGAAATGGTACATTTAAAAAGAAAAACCAAGCATCGCATTAACTGTAGATAAAGCAGCAGAAATTAGGCGTGTGTTAGCCAGCTAAAATCTAATCATAAATGACTGCATTACGTTAACCTTTATGAACTTCATTGGGAAAAAAAACTGTCTCATCAAATTACAATTAAATTAAAATTCATTTAATTGTAAGTATTTTACATTCAATAACAATACAAAGATTTGAACTTATTCATGACTCCAATGGTTGCATAAAGGACACAAATCTATATTGTATTGCAAGTTATTGTGATATTGATTGATTTATGAGAAATTTCAGAATAAGCGGATAGGGGTTAACCAACCAGTTGCATAAAAGCGATGAATCACTTTACTACCTTGTCTTCAGATCTCAAGAGCCGTACTAGTCTTCAAAAACAGTGCCATCCATACTCATAAGTTATAACTGATTTATAAGTGAGATGGACTTCAAAAAGTAATCAACCCTGCATTCGTATTTAGATACGAATATTCTGCTGTTGATTTTATTCATCAAAAATTCAGTATCTGACCGATAAAAGTATAAAATGTAGTAGTACGTCATGTGCTAAATGCCTACCAAACGCAAGAAAGGCTATGTTTGTATTCAGATTGAATCTGTAACTGATTTATTCATCAAAGCTTTATTATCTTTTCCAGTAAACTGAAAGTATTGACATTGAATAACAATATAAAGTTTAATACTTAATTATACGTTTGATGATGGCCGAAAATTAACAGATTGTATTAATATTTAGAGGTATTCTGATGACAATTTATTCATTGGAAATTTAATATCAGTCGATTAATCAGTAACAAGTACAAAAGTTAGTGCTGATTCGAAAATCAGAACCCTGAAAGGCAAGCAATGGTGCATTTGTATTAAGATTTATTGTGCAATTGATTGGTTCACAGAATGGATCATATCCTAACTGAAAGTATTCGAATTAAAATAACAATGCAACATTTACTCTAATTTATGCGTCGAAGAATTTAGAAAAATAAGCAAGCTTGCATTTGTATTTAGATGTTTTCTGATGCAGATTTATTCATCGGAAATTTAGTGTCAGCTGATCAATAATATCATAAAAATTAAAAATTAATTAGTTCTAATAGGTATATATACATACCTATCCAGTATAAGCAATACTATATTTGTTTTTAGACAACATATATAAGTTTTTCCTATATATTTAGGGAACAAAGTAACTCAAGCTCAAATCTATCTAAACGGCGAACTACTCAATATTTAAAGTAATTTGACAATGGCGACTAAACTGGGACTCATTTTTTTGATCATTTGTGGTGAGAAAATATACTATCATGTAATTCAATCCAATCAGTGCAGTTATACGCTAGCTTTAAATCAATCCTCTTCTATTGTTTGATAAGTTGCATAAAACCGACAAGGATGGAATACTCTTAGTAATATAGTAGACAAAAGTGATTCCCTTCTAGCGTTCGATAATTGATATATATGTAATAAAGTAGAGAAAAAGTGATACTCTTCTAGTTTTTGACTGTTTATATCCTCTCGTTGTTGATAATTCATATTACTGAAATAGTAACATAGTCGAGAAAAAGTGAATTTTTTCTAGTTGTCGATGATTACATGTAATGTAGTAGAAGAAAGATTTTCTTCTTCTTTTCGATAGCCGAAATGGATATATATAATACGGTAGATAACAGTGATTCTCTTGTAGTTTTCGATAAATGATATGGATACTATATACGTACACGGTAGACAGAAGTGATTGTCTTTCCAGTTTTTGATTATTAATTGATATGGATGTAGTATGGTAGGGAAAAGTGATTCTCTTCGAATTTTCGATAATTGATATGGACTTAATAAGGTAGAGAAAAATGATTCTCTACTAGTTTACGATCATTAATTAATTAGTATACTGTAGATACAATAAGTAGATAAAGGGGATTCTCTGCTAGTTTTCACTAATTGATATGGACGTAATATAGTAGATAAAAGGGATTCTCAAGTAGATGAAAAAGATTCTCTTCTAGTTTTCGATGATTGATATAGATATAATAAGGTAGATAATTAATGAGTCATATAGTAGCAGGAAAAAGCGAATCTTTTCTAGTTTTGGATAATTGTTAAGAATGTAGTTAATATAGTCCGGAAAAAGTGATACTCTTGTAGATTTTGATAATTACTGCATATGAATAGAATGGTAATATAGTAGAGAAGAGCAATTCTCTTCTAGTTTTTGAAATTAAATTGGATGAAATAGTAATAGAGTAGAGAAAAAGTGGGTGAAACTTTGTTTCTTTGGAGATGATATGGGATAGACGAACGTTGCAAAGAGGTAATTTGTAACATTGACATGGAAATTTTCTTCTACAGCTTGTAGCCTCCTTGAAGCCAAGCAAATTCTTTCTAACCAAAATTCGGTAATTAAAATTCGATCTTACCATTACTGACAATAGATTTAACGAAAGATTTTCAGGAGGCTTTCATCGATTCCTTCTGAGAAATAAATTAGCAGCGGTATAGAAAGTTAAAAGTATTTTGAATCCCATTTAAACGGCCACTATGAACTGTTTTCTACCGTATTCTTCCTAACGATGCGTGTCGAAAATGTAAAAGTAGTCATGGCTATTGCTGTATTATATCATTCTTTTCTCAATTTGATATACTGTAGTTGAACTCGCAGTAAAATAGCTCCATTAGAGGCCCATGTACTAATTGTTTAATCCTTTCAATCTTTAAAAATAATGATTGATTGCGCTTGATCTTGTCACCAATAGTCTCTTTCAAGGCTGCAATAGCCCTCTAGTTCTATCAGTGTGAAAATTGGATGGAAAGGTAATTAGCATCCTAAATTGACAGTGGAAATAGAAAAAGTTGACTATAGTACGACCATCACTGAAGCCATAGCGTGATAGGCTTACATTTCCTACCACTAGGAGGAGTTGTATCGATTTAGGCCATGGATTACAGCTAGAACTATTGATTCTATCAATGCCTTGTTTCTTTTACAAAGAGTACCACTAGTAAAACAACTTGTTTAATTCATGACTACATTAACTCAATATTTAGCCATTTTTAAAATACCAATCCATGATGGATGAGCTCAAAACAAATTATTATTATATCCATCCCCTACAACTACGTTAGATAATGTAGATAGAAAGAATAGCACAATAATTCATTGACATCCATTTGGTTAAATTTTAATGACGAAGGTTTGTTCTCTTTGACTCCTAGGAAAGTAATAACTTTAAGTGCGATATATGCAAAAGTGCCGTGGGGAAATTGATTCAATATATGAACAAGGATAATACTGAGGTAGCTTCATTTTTGCTCTTATCACGATTTAGCTAACGTTGCTTAGCGCTAACTGCCCAATCCATTCCCGTTGTAATTGGTATACAGAAACAAATTGTTCAATTTTTCAATGGTCTTTGCGCAGCCATCGGTGGCGATACTCAACAAGAGGTAAATCACTCAATTAATATGCATTAGCTATATCATCTCGCCGAAAAATCATTGCGGTCTACTCACCATTTTACAGTGCAAGAAGCTTACAAAGCTTGTGCCACTATTAATCAAGTATGCTTCAAAAAAATTTGTAAGTAATTACATCTAGACTTTCAGATCAGAGAACTTAATTGGTTGATCTACTTTTTAAATTTACAGTATATTCTATTCGTAATGAATTTATCATACCAATTAATCTCTGTTTAGAAATCGGACTAAGTACTGTCTGTACGTTTAGTCCTTTTTGCTCTGCTATAACTTAAAAGAGTAGTTAGTAGATCATGATGATAGATATAATATTATACTAATCCAAGGCTGTATCGAAATCAGAGCAACTGAGTATGCTAAACTTACTTCCTGCTCAGCTAAGGCTATAGACCGTAGTATATTGATTATACCAATCCATTTCTGTTTACAAAGCACAGCAAGGATGTGCCTTTAGCGATTTCTATTCTGCTAGAACTTCAGTTAAGATAGTCATTACGAAATTGAACATACCCAATCGATCTCTGTCTAGTGTAGTCAGGAAAGTGAAGCAAGAATGTGTCTAAAGCAATTTCTGCTTTGCTAGAGCTTATGTTTAGATAGACATTACGAAATTGATCATACCTAATGGATCTCTGTCTGGTCCAATCTGTAAAGCGCAGCAAGGATGTGTCTTCTGTAGTTTCTGCTCTGCTAGAACTTAGCTTAAGTTTAGATATTTATTACGGAATTTTATCCTGCTATTAATCGATCTCAGTCGAATTTAGCCTGTTAAGCAGAGTAAAGATGCGCCTTCAGTCATTTCTGCTTCGATAGAACTTGCGTTATGATAGTCATTACTAAATTGATCTTATCCATTTGACTGTAGTTTCGAAACCTGAGCAAATACGCTCTTTTAGCAATTGATAATCTGCCAGAACTTTAGTTAAGATAGCTCAGTATGATAGTTTATTAATCATACCAATCGATTCCTATTTAAAATAGGTTCCTTTAGCGATTTATAATCATTTAGAGCTTAACTTAAGATAGCATATTACTGTAATTAATCGATCATACCAAACTATCTCTACGTCATATACAGAACCCGGAACAATTATGTAAACTGGGCCAGTTATGTTCCACTGGGGATATCGAGGATCAAATCGATCTGCAACAATTATTAGGATCCGATGCCATTCGATCTATCTTAGCTTCTGATCAAATTGGGAACATCTTAGCACCAGGTCTTGTGAGTGATGTCAAGCAGCCAGCAAAAACGCTGGCTGGTAGTGCTGTACGTATCCCAATATAATTATTCATAGCCCATTAAACTTATTCTTCAATTTTACAGTGGATGGTACCAATATTCCATCATGAGCTATGTTGGATTAATGTTTGTCACCTTATCTTATTTAGAATTCCTTAGAATGCATCGTTTGCTCCGTAGTTGTTGATGAAGTCGAACGTTATTTAAGAAATAAAAACACTGAGGTAGTTCGCATAGAGCCATCACCTATGTACTAAGAATCTTCAAGGAATAAAATTTGTGTCATCGTTGCTGGTGTTGTTCTATTTCCTTTCTATGTAAATGTAGCAAAACATTATCTCATTTGTGGACCAATTATGCAAATATCTTCCTGGAGATTCTAGTAAAAAGGTAAGTAGTCAATTTGTGTTTCATCCATTAGCCACATTTGAGATATTAACCTATGTAATTTGGCCTTGTGCAATATCGAATAAATTTGAATTTACCCTATTCATTGAATTTGGTAGTGCGAAAAGTATGTCAAGCTCTTTGGGCCTGTAGTCTTGCAAGCTTTATTACAAACTTTGCCAGCCAATAAAGTCTGTGGCTCTTACCTAAACTTCTGCCCGAAATCCTCACTCGATTCTCATGGTAAGCAACTTGTCAATCAGGATATTGATCGTCAATGCAATCTGTAGTACTTTGCCTTCCTGCCGACTAAATTGATTTCTTTTTAATGTGGCTTTAATCTGTAGAGATGAGTGTTCCTGCACAACATGTATCTGGGCCGTGCGTTTTCTGTGAAGCTGGAGTGATGTATATTGACGGTCTACTCCGAATAAATCAAACGAAGGTACTGGCCAAGTCCTTTTTGATATAGCCTGAATGATGCATTGCCTTTCTCTCTATGCTTATTTTACTTTAATAAACACTTTGCTCTATTCTTTTAACTTTAGACTGATATATACAATGCCTTAGTCAAGCTCTGCAGCGCTGTGCCTTATGGAATGTTACAAGCTGATGTATGTTGTAGAATTCAGATTGCTATTTGAGTAAGCTATTTCACCTATCTCTACTATCAGTTCGATTCAATGGCTGCATTTTTCGTCAATGGATATTCATTTTAGTGCGATAATTTCGTTGAAAAACATGGAACAGCTGCAATCAGGATGATCACTTCCGGTATTGCCCCTCTGGGAGTTTGCAAGGTAATTTTATCCGGAAATCCTAACTCCTCTAAAACATACCAAGGTGTAACGAAAGTATCTCTCAACGATTCTGTCTAATCTAGTCTAACTAAATCTCATAGAATAATTGTCTCAGATAGATAGAATTTCTAAAAAGGCTTTTGTTGCAGTATTGAGAATAGTAGTAGAGTAATAATTAACAAGAACAAGAATCGAATCTAAAGTATTCTGCGCTAAAAGAAGCGAAATACACTGAAGTCTACTCTAAGCTTATCTCTGCAGTTCTTTAATGCGTTTCGTTAAATTTATTAACAGCAGCAAAGTTGCCTACTATCAGACTTGAATCATTAAACAGCAAATTTTTTCTTAAATAGCTTATATATAAAATAGATTTAATACAAATTGCTTAAATATATCATCAATATGTTTTACAGTACAAATTTAATCCGCTTCAAATATCATTACCCTTCTATGATTGTCCAATTCCTTAAAGTTGCCAAGCATCTTCACAATTATAGTCCATCGATTCACATCGATCTATTTTACTCTACTTTTAGAAGCGGCTAATATTTGTCATCAACAATTTCTAGTATAATAATTAGACATTATGTAATATTTGCATCACGATCATATCTATTTTTAGAAGCTTAACTCTATCAAATAGAGCTATTAATACAATCAAATAGGAAATGTATCTCTACACATGAATTAACCTTATCTTATTTCAAATAACGACGGATGTAGGAGTTTGACCTCTGTCAAAAGTCTGAAATGGCACTCCATAAATTGGATGTTTGTCGATTTGGTTATAAATTTTGGTGCGGGAGCAAAACTGCGGCCCTTTACTGCAAGGTATTATTTTATACATTAGTTTGATGATGATTGAATTAGTTCATGGTCCATGAATGTTATAAGTATGATCAAATTATCGATGAGCTCTATTTTAGAAATGGCTAATTGCACTTTCATTTCTTGTTCAATTTGAATCGCAGAAACAACGTCAGTGTGGTCAATTTTAAATTACTTCTTCTAGTCCTCCTGTACCTAGATTATTCGGTTCGTCCGTCTTAATGAGAATCTTATGAAGCTCTTTTTTTAAGCCATTTCCGGCTGTTCTTATAACTGATGATAAACTTATTTGTAGCATCTCCCAGTCAAGATAATCCTATTTCTACTTAACTACCGAAATCTTTCATGTGCTCAACTGAAGTCTAAATTTGAAATAAATTACTGTCTTAGCATTGACCATTCGAATACGTCCATGTCAATTATATAGCAATATTATAACATGTTACCGTATTAGTTAGTTTTCCACAATCGAAAGAACAATTTACATGATACTTCATTTCCTTCACTTTAGCAATGAAATTACCATGGAATTATGATATTGAGCCTTCATGAAGTAAAACTAATTGCAATTATTTACAATACCAAATTCTTGGAAAAGTGCTCCAAATACACTTTGATAGCATTATTCTTAGAAGGAGATGATACAGCAGTCAATGAGCATTTTTGGCAAACCTCTTGTATGATTAATTTACTTATTCTATTACTCAATCTGTTTACCATCACAACTATGAGCTGTCAGTACACCATAGAAAAGCAGTCGTGGCCACTAAGGTAAAATAATTGCTCAATTTTCATATTCAATTCATCACTTTTAGCATAAAGCCTCGCATCAAATTGTTACTTGATTTTAATTTGTAGTTGGTAATGAAATAGATAGCAAATAGATCCCTTTTTATTCGAGTTTTCTGTCCCAGAGGACGAGTACTGATGCACGGATGGCATCGTTGATTAACAGCGTAAACTTCATGCTTCCAATTATTTTTGGATTTTAATTTATGATTGATAATGGCATATACTGTACAAGTACTGTAGATCACTTTCTGTTCCATCTGGATAGATGAGAACTGGTGCACAAAATGGAAGTTCGTTTTCTGAAATGCTTCAGATAGGCATTCCTCCATGGTTTCGGTTAGCTTAGAATACAGTGAAAATACAAAAATTTAGAAAATAAAGGTAAGGTTAACCCATTTTCAAAAGATTTCAAATGTTATCTGTTTAATGCTACACGCCAACCGAAAACTGTGGAGAAAAAGTCTGTCTGTAAAATATTTAAAAGAGTAAACTACTCTTATGATGCACGCATGCTGTAGTATGTACAACAAACGGATTCCTAACAGTTGCATCTTCCTTTCAGGAAGTATGAGAATTGTCGCATGCAAAGGTAGTTGGTATTTGTGCATGAAATGCTTCAGATAGGCTATTCTTAATAGTTTCGGTGATATAGAATACAAATAGTAAAGATACAACAATTTGGAGAATAGGGGAGGTTTACCCATTTGCTATGGTTTAAATTTCGTATTTGTTTTTTATGCTCTACAAATAGCGAAAATCGCGGAGAGCCTGCCTGAAAATCAGGCTACTCTAAATTGTATGCATGCAATAATTGTTTAATTAACTGCATGAACTTCATGTTCACCCCGATTATGCGATTGTAATTTATAATTGGTCATAATTATGTACCACAACTGAGTCTCCTTCTATTCTACTTTCTATCTGGTAGCATGAAGACTGGTGCCTGAATGCCATCGTGGACGAAGTACAGTATAGTTTATATAAATAGTCCATTTTGTTATTTATCCAATACTAGAGGTTTTTCATGGATTATCAACAGAAAATCCTAGTATCCAGTTAGTTGATTAATACACCAAAAGCTGTTCGAGCAACATTTCAGGCTGTCTTGTAATGGATAAACCTTTCTGTTAATCCTTGTGGTGCTTGTAAGGGTCCGTCGAGGGGTCCATAGCAAGGCATCTATCTACAGTAGGTCCTCCTTTCATCTAGCTCTACCACCTTACAGCCTTAATTAGAATTATCTAATTAATGAAATCTTGATTATCATAGAATAAGACTCATTAATTACAATTATCTAATAATTTAATGAATTCTTAATTATATTACAGTACAGTACAGTACTGTACTGTACAGTGTACACTATGTACAGTACTGTACTGTACTGTACTAATCCATCATTCCTGATGGACAGTTGCTACAGCGAATGATCCTGTGGGTTTAAACCGTTTAGTACGTACAGCGTCATCCTCTTCTTAGAAATCAACACTAATGTTTTGCGACATTTTGAGAACGAAATTCATCAAAATTGTTATGTGTGGAAAGAAGAAGCTCTCATAAACATGCCGTTATAAGAATTGATAGAGCAGAGCTAAGAAAAACTCTACAGTATAGTTTAGTATTGTACTGTAGCGTACCGTACTGTAATGCAAGGTGATGATCGTCAGGTGACCTTTTGTTCGCTTCATTCTCATGCGAACTCAGTACTGTAGACCTATCAGCGGGGTCCGGCAGGCAGTGTACTGTACACTGTACTGTACAGTACAGTACAGTACTATACACTGTACAGTAATACCGGACCGAATGACGTCACTATGAGTAGACTACAGTCCAGGCCCAGGAAAACCGACTGTTCGTACTGTGCACTGTACACTGTACGCTAGAATAGCAGTATTATACCAGTAGCGTACTGGTATTGTTCCGGATCGGATCGGTACCAATCTCACGTTCAGTGAAGACTGACGTCAAATCAACGGCGAGTCCATAACTCGGTAAATCAAAACAATTTGGCCATGGCGTCCAAATTGGCAACTGTTTTCTTCCTTCTTTCCGGTAAGAAATAGTAAATGATCTAGCGATTAAATCGATTCAATGAAGCTCCACTCCTCTTCAGGGTGTTGTCTTGAAGTAGTCTGATCATTGATATGGGTGAAATAGTGAGGAGTGGAGCGGAGAAAAGGGGTCGAAAATGCTAACTGAGAATGGTAGAGTAGGCTTGTGTAGGCTGGACGACCTTTGTCATGGAGAAGTTGGAACAAATTTTGTAAAATCAATTGACTTGAGGATTGATCTTTTACCATAGTTTGTAGCGTAATCCACGCCAAGCACATCCTTGGTGGTCAATCATGTACTTGGGGCCCATCTTATTGGTGCCAATCGGCCAAGACAGCGGTCGAATGTGATGCCTTAGATCACTGTATGAAGAATGTTTGGAGTAAGAAATTGGTAAGCCAAAATTTAATCTTGTTTTGACTTGTTGTCCATTGCATGCAAGCATCGATCGCTTCTGATAAATCGAGGATAAACTACTTTTCATGCTATCCAATCATCTATATTGATACGCCAAAGAGTGTAGACTCTTCCACCAATCATCACTACAATAGAGTACAATTTCTTTTCATCATCTGTGTCTTTTGATGGAATGACTCTCTACTCCATTCCTGACCATCGTTGTCAGTTCAGTTGGCTAATAAAATAGTTGACAGCGAGAAGAAATTAACCCCTGCCATCTTGGGTGTGAAATATCAATGTTGTGTATTCCTACTTGAATAGAAGATTGTATTAACTTCATTTTTCACGCCAGTAAAAGTACGAATTTGACTGTAGACAAGTTGAAACAGGACGCTCGTTATTCAATGTAGTTTGGACAACTTGCTATTGGACATGAGATTCGATGCTCGACATGTTTTGCCTTAGATCATGTTATTTCCTATTACCGTCAAGTTCCAAGTTTCAAGGATTATTTTCTCTACCACCCTACATCAAACTATGTGTCGCAAATTTCCTCTCAAATACAGCAACGACCAGTCTATTTTTCATTTGCTAGTGACTACTGTAGTCTTATTCTACCATATCGCACTCGTATTTTCATGCTAGTCAAATTAGGTCAATGCTTGCTTGAACATTTTCTGCTAAGTGTATACCAAAATAACATGAATAGAATGATGTATTACTTCATGCCTTAGCAATCAATGGGATGAATGGTGTTTGATTGCAACTATGAAACTCGTTTTCTTCTATTACTCGTAGAAAAGTAATGGTATAGAATGTGATCTATGCGAAAGTGCCGTGTCAAATTTTATTAAGCATGCCAACTCCAGTGGAGCTCAGGTACACTTCATTTCGCACTTGCCTACCATTGGCCCACTTTTACTTAGCGCTAACCAAACGGATCCAACTCCGTTCTAATTATTTACAGAAAGAAATTGCTCAGCTTCTCAATGGTCTTTGTACCGCCATCGGTGGCGAGGCTGAAAAAGGGGTATAAAATGTTGAATTATACTTTTAGCAGTATTATCCTTGCCGGAAAAGTCTAACTTGATCTTATCATTTTACAGTGCAAGACTTTTGCTACAAAGTATGTACCCCCTTTTATCCAATACGCACTGAAAATGCTTGTAAGTAGTAATCAGATATTGTTATCCATCCATAGTTTGAAATGGATGTTACGATGATGATAGTAACGAGTTGATCATACCAATGAATCTTTATAGAAACCAAAGCAACTGTGTACGTTAGTCAATTTATGCTCCGCTAGCAGTAGTGAGGGTCTAATCAATCTGCAGAACTTATTAGCTCCTGGTGCCATCAGAAACATCTTAACCTCTGGTAAAATTGAGAGTATTTTAGCTCCGGGTGCTGTGAGAAACGTAAAAACTTCACCTGGCATTGAAAGCATTTTAGCTCCTGGTGCAGCGAGAAACGTAAAAAAACAACCTAGCATAGAAAGCATTTTAGCCCCTGGTGCTCAGAGAAACGTAAAAGTTCCAGCTAGCATTGAAAACATTTTAGCGCCTGGTGCTGTGAGAAATGTCAAACTTCCAGCAAAGACACAAGCTGCCAGTTCCGTAAGTATTAATAATTTACTGTTAATTGGACTTGCGCTTCAATCCAGCACTTTATTGTATAGAACATTAAAATCGAATAGGAGCTATGTTGAATTGATCTTTTCACACATCTTATTCAGGATTCATTAGAATGCATTGCTTGCTCCGTTATCGTTAGTGAACTCGACTCTGCTTTGGGCAATAAAAACACCGAGGTACCCTACATGGAATCACTGTCTCTGTGTTCGAAATAACATTAAAATAATACTTGCTAACACTATTTTATTCCTTTATACGTATCATGCAGAATAAGATTATCTCATATGCGGATAGCTTATGTAAATATCTTCCTGGTGATCTTAGTACAGAGGTATAGTACATTCCTATAATTCAACCATGTACGAAATAGCCATGGCAATTTTACCGTAGTCTAACAAGTTTCAATATGATAGTGTCAAAGCTATATCAATCAGTTTGGACCACCAATCTTGCAAGCTTTGTTGCAATATTTGCCAGCGGATCAAGTCTGCGCTTACTACTTAAAGCTTTGCCCAAAATCTGTACTTACTAATGATGGTAAGGAATTTTCAATTGAACCCTTATTGTAGTAGTAATCTACCTGCTTATGCACTAAATACTTTTCATTTGAACACTACTTATGGCTTCTGTAGACGTTCGTGTCCCAGCCCCTACACAACTTGTATCCGGCCTATGTGTTTTCTGTGAAACTGGAGTTACATATATTGAAGGCCTGCTCAAGATTAACAAAACTGAGGTACTACTACCAAGTCCTTTATGCTGCGTCAATGATTAATTTGCTCTTCTAAGCACATTATTTCGCCTTATTGACTAAATTCCATTTTCGTTCCTTTAGACTGAAATCTACGACGCTTTAGTTAACTTGTGCACCGTTGTACCTACTGGAGTATTACGAACTGATGTATGTTGTAGAATTTGACTCGTTGATTAAAATAATATGTACGACTGTACGTCTCACTTGTAAATCAGACTAAACCATTGCATTTTCTGCTATTTCAGTGCGACAATTTCGTCGAAAAATACGCAAAAGCTGCTATCAAATTGGTCAACTCAGACATTGCCCCATCTAGCGTTTGCAAGGTAATTCCGAAGGAAATCTGTACTGCGAGTAATATTCTGCATGCTATACCATTGATTAACCTTATTTTGCAATGATAACTATGGATATAGTTGCTTGGTATTTGTAACAGCTCTGAAATGGCAACCAAAAAATTAAATGTATGTCGCATGGGTCCTAAATTTTGGTGCGGAACCAAAACTGCGGCAGTTTATTGCAAGGTAATTTATTTTACAAACTTGTTTGATGATCAATAACTGCACGATGAAATTCGCTAAGAGATGACTAACATTGGATTTCTTTTTTCAATTTAAATCACAGAAACAACGTCAATGCGGTAAATCTTGATTTAGCTTTTAAAGCCTGTTGTACCTAGATTATACTGTACTTCATTAATATCTTGTTAATCTATTTTTAAGTAATTTTGATTGTTTCTTGCCGGATATTGTAAGAAATTGTAGCGTGTTATTGTGATAATTCTATTTGCAAGAAATAAGTTTCACGTACTGTATTTACACCTAAACGTTAAACAACTTATGTATGGTATTCTTACTTTTAGTTTTATATGCGTATGTTAACCACACAAGTATTTCGTATTATTCACAATAGCTCGCGTTCGATAACTGAAGTAATGCTTAGGTCATGATTCTAATTCCTTCGTTCAATTCTCATACTGTACCTTCATGTAAAGTGTTTAGAAATGATTACAATAAAAAATTCCTGAAGAAAATCGCACGGACATGCGCTTTAATAGCATAATCTTTCTTAGAACAATATCACTAAATTGGCATTTTGGCTAACTTTTTACTCGATAATGCATCTGTCTGCTGATAAAATTCCTTTTACCACTTTTTCTATCTAGCATCAACAACATTAACTGCCAGTACGTCCGTGCATACCGCTTTCGAGGCCACCGAAGTGTGTAGTTTCTGTGAAACTATTGTAGACTATGTCGAGGGCCTTATCAAAATTAATCAAACAGAGGTAAAAGATCTCAGCTTTTAACATTAAAATGCAACATTTACAGAATAGACTTGATGCTAAAATTGTTTAATCTTTGAATTTAAATTAGAATACGATCTACAACGATTTGGCCACTTTGTGCTATATCTTTCCATCTGGAAGCATGAGAACTGATGTACGTATATCTTATTGTAAAGATACGGCTCAAGCAATAGATTTCGTTATTTTATCTAATCATGCAGGTTTTTTAACTTTTATGAACTGGGTTCCGAATAGTGTGTCAGTTTTGTGGATAAATACACAAAGTCTGTTTTCCAATTGGTTAACTCTTCCGTTAAGCCTTCCAGCGTATGCAAGGTATGTATTATTACGTTTCTAAGTGTTTTTTCATCTGATTGTGATTTTGATAATGCATGACTATGTGCTATTATTGTATAAGCTGCTTGGAGCTTGTAGTAGTAGCCAGGTTGCTGTACGAAAAATGAATTTGTGTCTTCTCGGCTCCGAATTCTGGTGTCGTAATAAAGTGGCTGCGAGTCAATGCAAGGTGATTGTTGTTGCATGGTTTAGTCATAAAGTTGAATAAGGAGTGTGTTATTGATTTTGAGTCTTAAGGTGATTAATTAAATATTTATTCATTAGCCTCAAATAAACCGTATAATATCTCTTTTCGTTTCACAGAGACGAAGTTATTGCCGCCTATAATGCTTTGGATCAGGTTGTAATTAGCAATGAATAATTCGCTAATTTAGGACTTACTCAGTAACTTAGAAAACTAATGATAAGCTAATATCTAAGTTAATAACTGATATACTCATTTGAAGAATTTTGAATTATAGTTTACTACAGTTGCATAGCTGATAAATAGGTCAATGTTAGGATTTATTGATTTGAATCTGTTATTCTGTTATTGACATAAATATGATGATAGTCGACTTTTGCACTAATCTAGATAATGCATAGACATGAAGATGGCGTAGTTATGACTTGTTTTGACTACTATTTCGAAATATCGGTTAGCGTGTCATGGACTAGCGTTAGGTTTTTGAAAGTATATTGTAGACACGCAAAGCAATAAATTTTGTTCATTTATATGTATATATATTGCTGTGTTTGTGTTGGACAAGCTTTAGTACCTTCTATCTATCTTTTATACGAATGTCCAATTTTAAGATGAGGTAGTCATGTAAGTAGGTAAAGCTGCAGCAATGATGAATTGCCGAGGGATACAATACCGAATTTCTTCAATACTTATAATTCATTGGTTGAGATTATGACGCGCGTCGGATTCTATGTGTGAGGGTTATATAATCAATAAGTACACCATTCTAAACGATGTTACTCAACTGATTAACAGCGTGTCTTACCTAAATCATGGCACAAACCATCCCTATATCCTGTATTTTAGTGCCCTAGTTAGGCGCAGACAGACAAAAGCTATTTCAAATATAATCTGAACAGACTAGGTGTACTGCTTTGTGAAACGTCAAGTTGTGTAATCATATAAGAACTGACGCAAAAGTCAATCAATATTCAGCATCCTCAATTATAAGTATAGCTGCATAATTTTAAACAGTGAAGGCAAAATGATGATCATTTCAGGCTTGAAAAGTTATGTGGTCCAAATTAGTGTAATGACTACTAGTTAATCCTATGCTAAAGTATTTCTGTAACATTAATTGATAAGAATAGTTACCAACGTCAGTACAGAAGAGAAGGATTTCTATTAGTAAAGAGACCTCATCTTAATTGTGTTAACGTCAGCAACCTTATCTAATAAGATAATCACTAATGTATAATATGCAATGTGTACTACGAATCACTAATGCATAAGATCGTTGTATATAAGCCAAGTTTTTACTTATTATAGTCTAGTTCCTCTATCTCTGGTCTTGACACTGATCTCCCAACAAACGTAATAAAATAGCCTATTATTATCTAACAACGTTTAAATTACTGTGAATTTTATTACAATTCCATAATGGAAGTTCCCTACACTCACAGAATATTGCAACAGTGCTTCAAATCTCCAGCCTAATTTTGATTGGTATTGGGTGCTATTTACGATAACTTTTAATAACTTATTTGCAATTAGAAAATAAAATGTGCACTATTAGTATTCGTCGATTAGATCTATCATTCTGAATAGGTTGGGGGAAGTTAATGCATTGTGAGATATTCTCCTATATCAGATTGTAATCTCGCACAAATTGGAGAATGAAATGGGTTTTTCTAAGGCTATGACCTGATTTTGATTGCTTATAGCTTGATATTAAATTGAAATTTATAATGGCTTATTTACAACTGAGAAATGTATATATATATGTATACTTTAACTTGTATCGACCACATCTGCAATTTGTATAGGTCAGAGTAGTCAATAATAAGTCGGGGAACTGTAACAGCTTCAGCTAATTACAGTAGGCTTAAGAACCCATTCACCAAAGGAATGAAATGAGTTGCTCTAATCCTACAATCTAATTTGGATTGGTCTTACTTAAAAATACATAATGCTTTTTCAATAACTCGTTTGTAATTAGAAAACGTGAACCTTACCGTGCATCAACTAGATCTGTAATCCTGTATAGGTCAAATTAGTTATACACTAGAGGTGCAGTCCAATATCAGACTACAATCTTACATGAGTTGGGACTGAAATGAGTTGCTCTAGCACTATAATCTAATTTGGATTGATCCCATTTAATACTGAATAATACACTTTAATAACTTATTTACAATTAGAAAATATGTACCTTAGCGTGTGTCGACCAGATCTGTCATTCGGTATGAATCAGAGAAGTTAATAAATTGTGAGACATAGTCCAATATCTATATTATGAGCTTGTATAAAAGGGAATGAAATGAATTTTTTTAAACCTATACCCTAATTTTAGGGTTAGGGTTAGGGCTTTGAGTTGTAATTCCTTGATAATTTAATATAAATTTCGAATAATTTGCATTTTAGCGTTCATCACGATGCTAGATTTCTAATTCTGTACAGGCCAGATTAGTTGATAAATTTTGAGATACAAACCGGTATCAGACTACAATCTCCCATGAGTTGGAAAAGAAATAAGTTGCTCTAATACTATAACCTAATCTTGAATATAAGGTTTCAATAAATTGTTTACAATTAGAAAAAATGGGTCGATTTTAGCTTAAATCGTCTAGTGTTGTTATTCTGTATAGGCCAAGAAAGTTGATAAGCTGTGAGATGTGGTCCAATATCCGATGATTATGTTGTATAAATCGGAAAAATAAAATGATTGGCATCTTATCTGTCGTGAATTACTATATGATTATATGCCTGATCAAATGATTTGATCACCCAAAGATATATCCGTAACATTAAAAAAAGTGACCATCTCATGAAATTTGGTTTAACTGTAAAGCAAAGTATAGCAAAACCCTTTAGATGCGAAAGGGTATTTCTGATTATACAAGCACAGTACATTATAATTATTCAACTCTAAATTATGTTTTCTATTAAAAATTAATAGTCATCTACCTTGTCAAGTGAATTTTAATGACCTGGATGTACTCAAACAAGAAGTAAAAATTACTGTCTTTTAGAATTTTGTCTAATTGCAAATTTAAGTTTGACTCATCACTTTAAATACAAGTACAAGGAGACATTCCATAGTGCTACATAAATTTCACAGTGAATAATGATCAATCAACTTTAGATTTTGTCTCATGAGAGATCAACAGCTGATGCTTTCATCACCAAAATATTTTATGGTATACATATATAGATCAATATCATATTTCAATTTAGCAAGAGAGTCTGCACCTACAGCGATATTTTTCTTATTCTGCATAATTGGTAAACTAAGAGGAAGAAACAAAGTCCTACTGGAGTTGTTTTGCATATATACTAAAACAAAAAATTCATTGTTTTAATCCTGCTATAATCATAATAAAACAAGATTTTGTTTTACTTATTTGACCTTGTGTTAACAGCATGAGATTTAAAAGCTAAATCTCTTATTTCATGTTCATCTTGCTAAGCTCAAATTGGCAGCTGAGAAAAATAAAGGGTATCTTTCTTTTCCATATATTGTATCTTGTAAGATAGAATTCATATAATAAAACAGCTAGTCTATCAAATTCCTAGGAGAACTGTTTAACTGTGTAGCTACGTGATATCAACTTGTTGATAGCTATAAATAACATGTTTATGCATAGAGTGCACAAAATAGGAACCATTTGTCAACAGCTTACCAAGAATTGATAAGTAAATCAATCCATTGAATCAATAAAGCTATTCTCTATCTAATTTATATCTAGCGGCAGTTCTCTCTTTAAAATATCCATTTTTATTCGATACAGAAACGGCTATAGTCTAATTGCTAGAGTAAATTACTCTTTCTTCTTTAGCCCTTAATAAAATATTGTTGACATGACCAGTAATTTAATCTATACAATATAATGCCATCCTTTATCCAATTTATTTCTACCCAGTGCTCCCTCTTCAAACTATCTACAGTACTGATATTCCAAATATAAATAGCCCAGCATGATCGTTAAAATAAGTCAGTATTTCTTCTTCAGCTCTTGATAAAATATTAATGACATGACTAGTAATTTAATCCGTAAAGCCATCTATCGCCTATCCAGCCTATTTCTACCTGTAGTTCTCTCTCCAAAATATCCGCTGATGGTTAAACATATGCCTCTTTTTTCCGCCCTTGATGAGATATTGCTGATGTGACCGGTAATTTGATTCCTTTCCTATCAAATCTATTCTACCCAATGTCCTCTCTTCAAAATATTTATTCGATATTCAAAGCATTCATATTTACAATATCATCGCTAGAATAGATTACTCTTTCTTCTTCGGCCCTTGATGAAATATTATTGATATAACCAATAACGTAATCTATAGGCCAGTAATAATTTCAACTAATTACAGTAGTTATGTATTAGGAAAATACAAAGATAGTACAGTATATAGGGTTAAAAACCTATATACTACAAGATCCATTCACCCATCTAATTTATTTTTATCAAGCTTCATCTCTTCAAATATTCATTTGATATTCATAACATACAGTAAACAGCCTCAGGATGATCGTGAGTGTAAATCGCTCTTTCTTCTACGGCCCTTGGTGAACTATTGCTGATTTGACCAGTAATTCAATCCGTCCCCCTGAGTAATTTATTTCTACTAGGAGCCCTCTCATTAAAATATCCATTGATATTCAAAATATAAACAGCCACAGCATGATCATTAAAGTAATTCGCTCTTCCTCCTACGACCTCGATGAAATATTGCTGATATAGTTAGTAATTTAATCCATACACCTAATTAATTTAATTTTACCCGGAGTCCTGGTTTTTAAAATATCCATTGATATTCAAACTCAAGCAGCTATAGCATAGTTGTTCCAGTTCATTGCTCTCCCTTCTACCTCCTTGATGAAGTACTACTGCTCTAAAACAGATTTCCTTGATGATATTGTATGATTTATGAATAATGCTAAAAGTTTAGTCTATCCGTTCTACTTTTAAACACAAATATTTCTACCTAGAAATGAATTTTGGCGTACTCCAGTATACTACTGCAGCGATCGCTGATTAATAGAGCATGGACATACTATCATGTGGCATATATTAGCTTGATTAATCTACCTGTCTATCACTCCTTCTTCCGCCCTCCTTGATGAACTATTACTACCTCTAAATAAACTTCTTTATGATACTGTATAATCCATGAATAGAGCTAAAGGCTTAGATCTATCCACTCGACTTAGAACATGAGTTTTTCTTTCTAGAAACAAATTTTAGCGTACTACAGTATGTTACTGTAGTGATAGTTGATGGATATAGTATGAATATACTGTCAAGTGGTCTACATTAGCCTGCCCAATCTGTCAATCTATATGTTAATTTTTCATAGCCGCAGTTGGGAATATTCTTGTGGCAATAATCCATCTTTTATTTCTATATCCCATACCCACTTGCTACTAGCATGGCCTATCAAAGTTCATGTTGGTAAAAACTTTTTCCTGATGATGTCATCGTAGCAAATAAAACTTTAGGCCCCAGCTACGCGTAAAATTCATTATTAATATCAAGAAGTAAGGCGTAATGATTAAAAGCCTTGATCATTTGGATCATTTTTGATCAGTTTAAATTTTAGGCCCCAGCTACGCGTATAATTCACCATTGATAACAGCAAGTAAAGTAGAACAATTAAAAACCTTCCTAAAACCAATTAATTAATGCTGAACATAAGCTAGTTCATGAAATCATTTTAGGTAATTTGAGGGGGTTTCTAAAGTCCTGTTAGTCAATCTCGTTAATCATGTCTAAGTTGATTCTAATGAAGCATTTTTGATACGAAATAACAGAATATTATTTTTGCTCTTAATTTGGGACTTTAGCCGGCTATTATTGCATATACAGTATTACGCATAATAGCTGGGATCCAATTTTGGACCATCGATATCGAGTCTACAGTATTCTACCCCACTTTACTTTAAAAGGCTTTGATTGAATCGTAAGGAGAAGGCATCAGCAATACCTCTGATCATTTTTTAGTATTACGTTCTTTTAGAACTAATTTGAAACTCTACAACACTAGTAGCGTATTATTTAAATCTCATAGTTACATTATTAGCCGGCCTTTGAAACTCTATAATAAGCACTGTAATGTGATAATTAAATTGTATCATCTGCCGTGCCAATTTAGAAATCTACGACTAAAATGCCGTCAAATCACATGCTTTATATTGCTAACTTGAGCCTCTACCACCACCAAAGTAATAACCATTACCTAAAAGAACTGTAAATCAAAGTTGGAGCAGCCAATTTCGGAATTTTTATTGGTACAAATCTTCCAACTAGACACATATCTTTAACTGTCTTCTTGACTATACGTATATCCTTTATAGGAGTTTATGCAGTCGAATTGACGTAAACCTGCTATACTATCCTTCGTCCATGGTTGAAAATGCATTTTATAGGTCTGTTATAACTAGAGTAATCCTTTCCTTGGGCATTCTGGAGCCAATAACCTACAAAGTCTGTTAATATCGACGCTATCTATACTAAAATTGACTTCAGCATTCCGTATCGTATCACTTGAGAAAAATTGATCAGAATCTCAATGATACTATTCCAGAATGTTATGAATTGGATCATTTCTAGAGGGAATAGGAAGCATCCAGACTGCATCCATGGATTGATTTCGATCTCCGAAATCATCAAATTCTAGAACAATCTGCCGGCATCTTAACTATCTAGCCTACATTATATTTATCCCTTATTAGACATTCTACCACCTATCTAAAAACTGTAAAAACATTGGAGGGTATCTAAACTGTCTACAGTATGCTATAGCCATCTTACGACTGAGGTATCTATCCTCCGCTGCCTTCTCCATGTTATCCATAGTTATCCATCATTCGTATCACCACGTTTTTATCATCACGATTTCATCAAAATATTAGCTGAAATTGGATACTCTAACTAGCAAAGATCATTGATAGCATAACTTCACATGTCTTCTAACCCCAATAAATAACCTGATCAACTGGATTTCCCTATAACATAAACAAATTTGAAAAAATAAAATTATTATTGTAAACGAATGCTTTGACGCATGAGTGAATTTAATGACGTGAAGAAGTGGCCATTGAGTGATCTACCGGCTTACACCAGGAATCAAACGGACAAGCCGTTTTGTATCTTTAAAGCTTTATTTTGCCTTTTCTAATGTAGACAGACTGCTATATCAAGCCAAAAAGAAAGCTTTTCTACTGTACCATAGATTAATGGAAAATTTAAATTAAATTTGTCACCATAGCAATATAGGCAGACAGACAGATCAGCCATTGAATCAAGAATGACAAAGAAGACAAATTCAACCTGTTTAGCTCCTAAAGCGATAATATTGCTTCTAATAAAAGCCTTTAGCTTCTAATGAAAGCCATATGCCTATAGGGGGAAAGACGGACAAAGCGTTGTCTACAGGAAAATAGATCAATTAGAGATGGGAACGTGTTATTTTAGTTACAGTTTCTGACACGATTTTTTCGCAATTTTCGGATGTGTAAAGTATCTCGTTGAATGAATTCTAGCAAGTTTGGGGCCATTTCTAAGTCACCACTATCACCAGCCCTATCAAAGTCTTGATTTTCGTGTAAAGTATTCACCTGAACGAATCTCATCACATTTGTAGTCCTTTCTAACTCACAATTATCATCACCACATCAAAATCGTGATTTTCCAATGTGTAAAGGATCCAATTAAACGAATCTCAGCAAGTTTATCGTCCGTTCTAGCTCGCAACTAATATCACCACATCAAAATCTTGATTTGTCAAAGCGTAAAGTATCCAATTAAACGAATCTCATCAAGTCCGTTCTAACTCACAACTATCATCACCACATCAAATCTTGATTTTCCGATAAATAAAATATCAAGTTGATCGTCCTTTCCAACTCACAAGTATTATACTATCATATCAAAATCTTCATTTTTTTGCGAGAGATATAGTATCAAATTCAATCAATCTTATCAAGTCTATGATCATTCTAACTCCACAAGTAATTTCACGACATTAAAACTTTAATCAACAGATGTGGAAAGTATCAATTTGAACGATTGTCATCAAGTTTATCGTCATTTCTAACCCCACAAGTATGATCATGACATCAAAATCTTGATTCAATAGACCAAGTTGGGAAATCATTCTACGTAGAATAATAAAGGATTGCTACATGAACGATTACTTTATGATGAAGGAAGAATATTGATTGATTGTAAACTACACGTATACCGCAGTCTTGGTTATTATTTTAATCGTTGTAAAGGGTAAATAAATATTCGGTTAAACGTGTGAGCTGCAATCTGGTTGTACACCATGATCTGGTAAATATTATTTTATATATTCGATTCTAGATAGACGAGACAAGAAGTAGACAACGAAAGGAAGACAAGCGACTGTCAAAACTTTGATTCTTCGTTCACAGAGATTGAAATTATTCCGTTTTAAATCGCTCAAAGTCATTTTTGTCAACCTACTGGAAGAAACGAAAAACTTCGCCAAATTCGTACGTCAATTCAAACTTAATAAAGGCGTTGAAATAGATCAACATTGATGGTTTATTTTAATAAGGTAATTTTTATTAATCAATGAGTTTATTCTGAGTCATCATCTCCATGGCATAACCAAGTATATACAGGTGCCCGACAAGAACGCTAACAGAACAAGTATAAATAACTCACTTATAAGCTGGAGAATACTCATTTGAGAGGACGTTATTACGAATTAACCAATCTTCATCGTTGCTTATCCAAGACTGTTGACCAACTTAATTTTATGTCGCCTGGACGGTACTAATTGGAGACAGACAATATCTTTCTACTTCCTTATTTCTATGTTGCTTTGCATTTTCTTACCTCAATAAGACTGAATATAAATAGTCAGTCAAAAAAGAAGATTGGATTAACGATCCTTGTTGATACTATATTTAAAGAGAAATCATCATCCGAGTAAGTTTTAGAGTGGATTCTTATCCAACCAAGAAATTGAATTATCCTTGTAGTAAAGAAAGCCATCATCTAAAAGTCTCTATGGGTAAAGAGGACATTGATCTCAATACCATGAATATTACCGTTGCAGCTCACAAAAGCTATCCTTCATCAGAAAGTTTAAAGGAACCTCCAATCGACCAAAATGAATTAATGGCTGCAGCATCCATTGCTGGATCATTGGATCTACATTATGAGGATGAATTTACTTTATCAACAAATTTCCATGTAAGAGAAAACTTGAAAGTTGTTTAACCACATGTTACACGATATTTATATTTGTACTGATTTGAAA
Source organism: Trichoplax adhaerens (assembly GCF_000150275.1). NCBI lineage: Eukaryota > Metazoa > Placozoa > Uniplacotomia > Trichoplacea > Trichoplacidae > Trichoplax > Trichoplax adhaerens. The sequence continues at coordinate 586,257 of NW_002060964.1, forward strand.
TTGCGCTTGATGATGGGTTAGAATGGAGTTTCCTACCCATCGGCAGCCTTCTCGGTGGATGATATCGAAGCAGCGAAGAAAAGAACATTGCGAGCATCAAATCCAACCATTTTAATTGGCGAAAATGGCCTAGATTCCTTGCCATCTCTCAAGACGACCCAAAATAAGAAGAAAATAGACAGGCCAAAGTCGATCGCAGTCAATGATGAAGAGGATAAGGACAGGTTAGAATGAAAATGCATCCTAGGCTAATCTAATTTCCATTGACTTTATGTTCCAACATGAACTTGATATCCAACCGGCGTCCTGACGGCCCATCTCGGTATCCTTCTTTTATCCTCTATTTAAATTTAAATACTTTATCATTGAGATATCATGGATAGGATTCATTTCCTTGGTATCCCTAGGTATTGCATGGTTAACTATTGTAGTCTTGCCATTTGTCTTGAACAGGTCTATCCTACCTTGACCGATCCTATAGGCTTAAGTCTTGTTCCATCTTTTTCTTTTTATTCGTTTACATTAATTATGCTGTGACCCCGAAATTAATCAGAGTTCATGGTTGACATCATGATTCTCAGTAGGAATTCGTAAAGGGGATCAAAGTGACAGCTATGTTAATTAAAGTAAACATAAATGGACCAGATTCTTCCCAATTTTTCTATCACATGCCCGGCTTAGACCATATCTTGCTCCTTTTCTATCTTCTTTCTTGTACTCGGCTCCATGGAGCCTTAATCCGCAAAAATAAATCCATAGGGCTGATATCAATCTCGGCAAGAAATTTGCTTCAATGGAATGCGCGATAGCTATACATAGTAAAGTTTGCTTTAATTTACATCACCAGATTTTGAATGTCTTCAAGCAGAATCATGACATCCATGCTCATTAACCTTAAGCGAAATGATTCCTTATCCTCCTCCACTTAAACTTAGCCTTAACTTATGTCACGAGTTTTAAATATTTTTAAACGGTATCAATGACAGCTATGCTAATTCAACTTTAAGCGAAATGATTCGCTATCCTCCCCAGCTTAAAGTTAGTCTAAACTTATGTCACGAGTTTTAAATGCTTTTAAACACTATTAATGACAGCTATGCTAATTCAATTTAAATAAATTGACGAAATAATTCCTTATCACCCTCAGTTTAAAGGTAGCTCTAATTTATGCCACGAGTTTTAAATGCTTTAAGCAGTATAAATGGCAGCTATGCTAATTCAACTTAAATAAATTGACGAAATAATTCTTTATCACTCTCAGTTTGAAGTTAGCCTTAACTTATGTTACGAGTTTTAAATGCTTTTAAACGGTGTCAATCACAGTCATGCTAATTAAACTTACACGAAATGATTCTCTATCCTCCTCAGCTTAAAGTTAGCCTTAATTTATGTCACGAGTTTTAAATACTTTTAGATGGTATCAATGACAGCTATGCAAATTCAACTTAAATAAATTGACGAAATAATTCCTTATCCTCCTCAGCTTGACATTAAGGCAATCTGTAGTACATTGCATAAGCTCGACGCATACTGTAGAATAGTATTATTTCTACTAGTAATTTTTCATTTTGGTAGTTAGCAACTTGACCACTTTTTTTACTGCTTGTAGAGCAATTCTATATTTCATGCAACGCCGCATCAAATAGTATTTCAGTATTGTGATCTACACTTATTGAGTAAAATAAATATTGAACTAGGGTCATTAGCTTAGCATAAAAGTAAATCCTAATTACCAATTCATCTTATGCTATGATTAAAGTTAACCTACTTGCTCCATCTCCATAACCAAGAGGGTAAACTATAGCTTCATAGATAGACTTACGTTAGCATTGTTTAAATAGCTCTAAATCAGACATTAATAGAACTAATGAAAACTTGAGTAAATTCACATATGTATGCTTACTAATTGAACATATCAAAAGAATACATTGAATGCGAAATTAATTTAGCCCCATTAGCTGGCATTAATTTCGCTAAAAATTTTAAAAAAGGTTATTCCATTTTTACTGCACAGTCCCAACTATTCTTTTAAACTTCATGGTTATGAATTCAACATATCATCCTGGTCAAATTTGAACACTAAGTGGAGTTAATTTCATAGGCCGATATCAAACTTTTAATCTATGCGTAAAAACGTGACGCTAAATTTATTTAAATTATTCCGTTTATTTTCATTACAAAAATTTGCATATCATCCAGCTGGTACTGATTAACGTAGCTTAAAATTTAACTGATGTATTTTGGTGAATAATTTCCCTTAATCAAGGTAAATTAATCTTAGCCTTACGTATATCATCCCTGTTGCTAGAATAGATAAATCTAGATTTGCGTGAAATACGTGCATACTACAGCTGTTCATATCCTGAGCTGAGCTGGTTTAAAATTGACGATATCGAATCTAATCCATCGTTCAATTTTCGTGATCTACAGTACTTGATTGAGTTAAGGCCAGTCTGAAATCGACCGCAATGTTAAGCCCATAATAATTTGTATCAAATTATTGCCATTAATAACCCATATAAATAACTTATAATCGTATTAAATATTCGATAGACAGATATCCTGAACCTAAAGGTTTTATCATTACTAACATCAATATTTTCATTCTCTTTTAATGATAATTAGGTATAATTTAGGCTATTTTATCCTCTTCCTCTTTGGCATGACCACCTTATTGCCATGGTATACCTATATCACTGCGACAGCGGTAAGATACCTACCACTGTATTCGATACATATTGTAGAGAAGATTGCACATATAAATATACAGAAAACTTAAAATGATCATTTATTTCCGAGATATTTATTCAATGACGTTGATCTTGCTAGTATATTGAATATCAATTTTAATGTTAGATTAACATCATATCAATCATAAATAGTTCTCGTCACTATTGATGTTATACTTTACTACTTCCTTCAGTAACATAAAGACTGAAATTGATTTATCTAGGTATTATAGCGACTTGTATTTGACATACAAATTGAATATAAAAATTCAGAGTACGAATAAATTAAAGCAATCATGAATGTCTCTAGTTATATTCAGTGCTATTTTTGACTTCTTTGAGTAATATAACTTATATCTTATCCACAAATTGAATGCAAAAATTGAGAGCAAGAGTAAATCAAAACCATCATAAACAGCTCTCTTTATCGTCAATATCATTTCTTTCTCCTTTCAGTATTATGAAGATTACAAATTTAAACAAGTGGATGACCGTCGTAATTTTAAGCAAGATTTTCAAAGTTTTATTGCCTTGGCTGCTTCTATCCCTAATCTTGTCGTTATGGTTATAAATATTTTCTTACAGCATCGGTGAGCATATAAACTTCTACAAATTAGTCCGTCATCATAACTATGAGTAAGATAGTTTTGAGGTCTGAGATGGCGCCGATAGATTCATCTATCACACCATTAAAAAGTATCAGTAGTGATTGCAGTTTCGGTGATCTTAGGCACAGAATATTTACTCTTTATTAAGCGAGTTTGTAGATTGCTAGCTCTCAACAACTTCTATTTCAATATTTTCAGGATATCCCTCATAGCCCGTTTTGTAGGATCTTTAATAGCAATTATTTCTATCTTTGCCGTAACTTTAATCTTTATTTACATTGATACGTCAGCATGTGAGTACATTAACTACTACTGATGATTGAAATTTAAATGAAAGAATTATTCTAATATGTTATTATTACTATTCTACCACTACGCTACTTAGGGACAGAAGGCTTCTTTAATATAACATTAATTAGCATCGTTATATCTAATGGTAATGATCTCCGCATCTAAATACAGTTATATTCTCTACTCATAAAAAGTTTTCTCAATGAATATAGATTGATATTTTATTTGCTATGTTGAGATGCGTATATTCAATTAATTAAATTAAATAAGTAAACCAAACCTTACAGGTACATCTAATGACTAGCCAGTAAATGCATTATCTTATATATATTTATGTTATGTTATAGCTGCATCATCATTATTCCAGAGTTCGACTTTTGGGTTAGCCGGCCATTTCCCACAAAAATACACTCAAGCCGTAGCAAATGGCCAGGTAAATTTCTACCTCTACCGTATGCAATATAAGATTTTCAGGAATTGAGTTTCAATTTTTATGAAACCTCTAATCTGAAACCATAATGTTACATTCAAATTTTAATTTAATAGGGACTGATTGGTACTGCTATTCCAGTTATTGCAGTACTCAGCGTTGTTGTTAATCCAAATCCAACAGACAGTGCTTTAGCTTATTTCCTTTCCTGCCTATTTGTTTTAATCTTAACGTTGGTCAGTCTTATTTATCTAACTAAAATGGTAAGTTATAGTTTTTGCATTATGAAAGTAAGAAAAGCTAATGAATACCGCGGCTTGCAGTAAATTCCAGAACTAATTTTTATATTTCCAATTGACTCTCGAAATAGAAATTTATTAAGAATCATGTCAGTCTTAGAAACAGAAGGAAAAGTAAGATTGATTGCTAATACACAACACTACGCAATATCCTGCAATAATATTTGCGGCCTTCTTTTATACTTTATATCCACCAAAATGCTGTTTAGGCATATCTCATTTCCAGATTTATGTTTACGCACAGGTGTAATACGAAATGGAAAGGAAGTTGAAATTGGTAAGGTAAAGCCAGAATATCGTAAAGTTTTTAAACAGGTAATTTTAAAATTAAATTAAAATGCGATCCAAAATGTTTAAACTTATAATCTATACAGTCTTAACAGAAGCTAACTTGCTTTTAATCAAGTATTCAACATGACTGATCTTTCACATGCAATCTAGATTTGGCTATTGCTATTCTCAAATTGGCTCAATTTTTTTATCACATTGGCATGTTTCCCTGCCGTCTGTGCTAATATAAGATCGATGGATAGCGATCCTGATCATCTTTGGAGTGGTAGGCTCTATCATCATTTTATCACATAATATTTGGTACCTTTTACTTACTTTGATTATTTTTCAACCATTATAAGGAAAGTTATTCACGCCTGTAGCAACATTTTTAATGTTCGGATTAACGGACTGGATAGGCAAAGCAGCAGCAGCATGGATACCTGTGGTAAATATCATTATAGCATATTTATTTCATCTGTATATAAATCAATCATCAGTGTTGGTAGATTTACTTTTGCTAATAAGTGACTACTTATACTGATGTTTAATGCTATATTTTGCTAGCCAAAGAGACATCAAGTTTGGTTGGTAATATGTCGAATCGCTTTCGTACCAGTATTTATTTTCTGCAATTATAAACCTCATCTTCGGACTATACCCGTCATTTTTAACCACGATGGATATTACTTTGTATTTATGATTCTATTTGGATTAAGTAACGGCTTAATTGGGACGCGAATTATGATGTCTGCTCCTGAGTAAGTCAAACTTGATACAATGTTCGAAAAATAGTTACTAGATTGTGTTGTTGTGCGTAGATTAGCGGATTACATTACCTCATAACTTTCTACTGCCACCATACACAATCAGCTGGACTGTATAATACAAAAAATTGCGGCAAATGTAACGTTGAAAATACTATAATACCCACAATTCTGCCTTTAATCAGATCCAATTTCTAATTTGAATATGAAAATGTTAACAAAACTAGTATTTCGTATTATAATCATCGCAATCCATAAATCTTACTGAAAGATGTAATAACAGCTTCTCGAACCTAATTCTCACCTAAATTATTATTTTTACGCTTGGAAATGGAATATAATTAAATGAAGGAATTACAGTATGTTACTATAGCATGTGCAAAAAATTTAACCCGTACTTATTCAGTTCTGAATGTGTTATTCTCAAACCAAAAATCTACAGATCAGTAGCACCAAACCAACGCGGATTAGCAGGGACGATGATGTCTGCTTTTGTCGTCATTGGAATATTTACTGGGTCTTTACTCTCTCTCCTCATCTCTCACTTAGTTCAAATGTAAAATTGGCTCTAACAACTTAACTGATGGCTTCTTGCATCGTAATAAGAATTTAAAATGCAAAATGTTCGTAAAGTAGAAAATTAAAAAAGATTTATTATATCAATTATTTTACTTATTGTAACTTACAAAGATGACAGCTATAATTGATAAATTAACGTTCTATTAGAAACTATTCTGCTATTCTTCATAGTATATTGAATATGATTTTTCGTTAAATTATATCTGTTTTTATTGCTGTATTTTTAACATTAAATAGAACCTTTAATAGTAACTGACTAATTGTATACCACATACGATTCAATTTCTTATTTAGCAGCAATTCTTTAATTGTTATACTGGCTAATAAATAATTATTTAATAGGGCACACATTAATTATCTTTAAAGTGGTTAATGCAGTCTATTACCTCAGTAGTACTAAATTAAGATTACATAGCTTAATTGATATTACTAGTGTTATTCCTTGGCTCATTTCCCGAACATTTTAAGATTGAATTCGTATTATGAGATTTTTAAATGTTTACGGTATGATATAGTAAGGACTTTAGCATTTATTTCCTTCAACTTTCTATCTTAAAGAATGATCGAATTTAATAATTCCTTCGATGATGATTCATTTTAATCACAGCAATTACCAGATTAATGTTATGATACCGTACTATTATTAAGGAAGCAGTAGTGTTTTAACTCGTCAAAGTTACATACGTTAAATTTCTCCTTCAATCATTATTCATGTTATTATTTTAAATTATGCGTTGCAATGGATGTGAATGCATGCGCAATTGAAGCTCCCAATACGAGAATAACAGGGATTTATTTTATCCTATCTTATTACCCGGAATGAAATAGTTTAGATTTTGCGATAATAAAAGTATACCGTATCTATCTTATTTATTAACTATCCTTATAACTACTGCAATCGATTAACAAATACCTTGTTCAATTTTGTAAAATTTCTATAATTACTGTTACTATTACTATAACTATTATTATTACTAGTTATCATGATATTCTAATACCTGCAACTTTTCCTTGGCTGACGAGTTGCTATAATTTTTACATGATCACATGTGATAAGTTGTTTATTCTTACGTTGAATCATAATTTACTTACGTTATTCGAAGCATAAGAGATAGTGCTATTTGGAATACTTAAATTTTTCGAAATAACTTTAAGCAAAATCCACGAGTCCTACATGAAAAATTCATAGATCATCTCTATTGTCATTAAACCATTAATAGCTGTACTTTAACTCATTTCTTCGCAAATATCTTTTTTTATCAAAGAATCTCTGGAAAGTATTAATAATCTTTATTTAGGAAATATCGTTGTACCTTAACGGAAATTGTACTAATTGTTAGCTTCAAGAGCATTAGAATCGACAACTGCAGGATATCTAATTCTACAGTGCAGCTATTTCAGTGTTCAGTATGGGACACTTCTTATTTATCATTCCTTAGGTACTATACTCCTCCATATTGAATATAGTACCTTGCTCATCATATTAAACTTATTAATTCTCACTTATAGAGCAATTTACGCTTTTATTTTTATTCTGCATAAAGCTACGTCTTCATTAACTTGTTAGCAAACCCGAATAATTAAGTCCTTGTTGTATACGCTACTAGATGGGATTAACTACGGCTATAATACATGGTGCATAACATCCAATTTTATTTACAGCTAAATAAAATGCTTTTTCAGATTTGCATTCATCGGCTGTTTTGTGACATGATCACAAAATTGTAAAACAATTTTCAATCCATTAATCAGTTCAACCGCAGGTAGTAGGCCTACTAGTCTATAATTTTCTGTTGTGGCTGTATTAAAATAAAACGAGTCCGCTATATGCATAAAAAAAGTTATTTTTCTATATAAAGTGAATATTCCAGTCATATTACATTGGATTAAATATCGATATAAAATTAGATTGTAGAAACATATTAAACTCCTAATTTTGAAGCACGTTTACGGATTTGTTCAACAATAGAGAATTTAATAGTCTGCGCAGCCAATACAACATTTACACAGTAGATCATTTAGTGAAATACATGTTGTGAATAATCAAATATTCATTTATACGCGTAAAATAACAGCCAATACTTTTTATTATGATTATTAGTACTCCTCAAGAATTTTAGTGTGCCGTGATGTATAAGTAACTTGTAGATTGCACGATAATTACGGTACATTTAAGAATAAGAAATATTGTACACTTGAAGTTAGTTTATTATCAAAGTTGCATTTACCTTTCACTTTAAATGTCACGATAGGATTAAGATTTTAAGTTACTTATTTCTAAATACTTTCCCCTACAATTACTAGTACTCTTCAAGAATCTAAGTGTGCCATAATGTATAAGGAACATGTAGATTGTACCATAATTACATTTAAGAATAAGAAGTATTGTACGTTTGAAGGTAGTTTATTATCAAAGTCTTACTTATCCTTGCATTCTAAATTTTACGAAAGGATTCAGGCTTTAAGTTATTAATTTCCAATGCCATCACTGGAAGCTCCGCTTGCAGTTGCCAATAGTTTCTCTCCAAAGCGTTGCACCGTCGTTACAGTATTCTCTTGAAGTAATCGACAGAATATTATGAAATCGGACCCACAACGACAGTAACATAAAATCTCAAGTAGCATTTCTACTCGATCTTCTCTATGTTTCTCATTTCTGATGTCAGCAACTTGTCTACAGCTTAAAATGTGTTTCAACTTCAATGAATTTAATATTTCATCGATCGGTACTACTCTAATAAATTCTTCACCGTGCTCATTTAAAGCATGTTGTAACTGTTTGGTCGATGGCGTTTGCTCCTCATTTATGGCTGTTGTATAAAAATTTGATAGAAATTTTATTTAAGAAATAGAATAATATTTCATTAACTATATCGCGAAAATATTGTTAATAAACCTAAATGAAGGCGGTACATCCCATTTAATAAGACCCGGTCTTGTATAACTTATGCATAGATCATGCACTTATAAAAACGTTTGCTTTTACTAAGCTAAAATTATGTTAATTTGAGTAAAGGACCGTACTTGAGACTGCTGTTGCGACCGTGTATCTACATAATGCAAATATAATCTACCATTCAGAATAAAATGAAATTCTGCGAATGGTTTTGTATTCATCTATTATAGACTAAATTACGAACTATAAGTAGCCTGATCTAGTTGTAATCGGCGACATAAGAATTCTTTAAGACACTAGTAAAATATCCATTTTGTAATATACAGTAATCACAGGTCGATGCAATATAGTCAATAAAAGACAATACTATATTGAAATTAACAGAAATAGAAGTTACCTGATGCTATTGTTGAACGATCTGTTTGTAGTTGATTGCTTGCGTCTGTTCGATGTGTAAATTCTTCCTCAGTTGCTAATTTTTGTTGCTTTGCAGCAGTATCAGATACCTGACAAAACTGGTCGTTACATTTTGCAATATGATCTTTTAACGTTTTCATTTTGGGATGATCTTCTTCGAATAAATTACGTAAAATAGTGACGGCTTTTTCATAATGTAATTTGGCTCGATTATAATCGCATTGACGAAAGTAGACGTGCGCTTTATTTCGGTAAGAATTAGCGGCATAAGGATGGTCTTCGCTTAAGTTCTTCCGAGTGATATTAAGCGACCTATCACACATAGCATGAGCTTCATCGAAATCACCTTGTTTCATGTTTACAGTTGCTATGCTGTTATATACCATAGCAAGAAAGGGATGATCAGGTTTTATAAAACTTGCCCTGTAAACATCTTGAGATTGTTGGTGTTTAGCGAGAGCCTCTCCATATTTATCTTGCTTATTGTAGATATAGCCAATGCATCCGTATGACATAGCAACATCTGGATGATTATCACCGAGTAATTCACGCTGAATTTTCAGTGATTGCTCATGCATAGAAAGAGCTCTATCGTATTCACCTTGCTTACTGAGGACAAGACCAATGTTATTACGCAGACAAGCAACAATAATGCGACTGTTATAGGGTTTTTTTAGGTAAATATTTAGCGATTTGTTATACATAGAAAGAGCACCATCTAAATTTCCTTGAGAATAATATACATATCCGATACCTTTATATGACTTAGCAATATCAGGATGGTCGAGACCTAGAGCTGATAATTGAATTTTGATTGCTTTTTCATGCATGAAAAGGGCCATTTTATACTTGCCTTGTTGGCTATAGACAATCCCTATGTTATTGTATGTTTCTGCAATATCTGGATTGGTGTAACCAAGAACTTTGGTTTGGATTTGTACTGATTCCTCAAACTTACAAAGAGCATCTTCGTGCCTACCTAGAGCATAATAGACATTTCCCATATTATTATAGGACTTAGCTATATCATGATGGTTTTCGCCAAGAACTTTCGATTGTATATTGATTGCTTTCTCATACATAGAAAAAGCCTCTTCATACTTGCCTTGATAGTAATAGATCTTTCCTATATTATTATTTGACTTTGCAACATCAGGATGATTTCGACCAAAGGCTGACATTTGAATTTTAAGAGCTTTCTCGTACGATGAAAGTGCTTCTTTATGCTTGCCTTCATATTCAAGAACAGCTCCGATGTTACTATGTGATTGTGCAACATCGGAATGTTCGTAGCCAAGGACTGACAATCGAATTTGCAGCGATTCTTCATACATAGAATGGGCCCTTTTAGGCTCGTCTTGACGATAGCAGACATTTCCCATGTTGCTGTACGACTTTGCAACATCTGGATGATTCTTTCCGAGGCGCTCCGATCGAATTTTGAGTGACTTTTCATACTTAATACGAGCATCGTCATACTTGCTTTGACAGAAATAGACATCTCCTATGTAACTATACGTCTGTGCAATATCAAGAGTATTATGATCGAGTTCTGACTTCTCCTGAATTTTAAGGGATAGATCAAACTTTAGAAGAGCTTCTTCATATTTGCCTTGACTAGAGTAAATAGCTCCTATACCATTGTATAACTTGGCAACATCGGGATGATTATGATCTAAAGATGATAACAGAATATTTTCCGACTTTTTATACATAGAAAGGGCCTCTTCATGTTTACCTTGGTCAAAATAGGCTGCTGCAATGTAGTTATACGATTTCGCGATAGCATGGTGATCATGTGCAAGACCTGATAATCTAATTTTAAGTGATTTTTCATACATAGAAATAGCCTCACCATGCTTGCCTTGACTAGAAAACACAGCTCCAATGTTATCGTATAAATGCGTAACATTAAGAGTTTCAGGCCCATAGATTGCTACAAGAATTTTGCGTGACTTTTCATACATAGAATAAGCATTATCGTATTCGGCCTGTCTAGAATAAACCTTTCCCATGTTATTATAGGATTCTGCAACATCCAGATGATTGTTGCCTAAGACTGATGATCGGATTTTTAGCGATTTTTCGAACTCAGAAAGGGCCTCTTTGTATTTATCTTGTTTAAAATAGATATTACCAATGTTATTATACGTCTGCGCTAGATCGGGATGTGTTTGATCAAGGACTGATTTCTGAATTTTGAGCGATTTCTCATACTTGGCAATAGCATCTTCATCCTTGCCTTGATTAGAATAGACATTTGCCATTCTACTATATGATCTAGCAACGTCAGGATGGTTTTCGTTATAGACTGATAATTGAATTTCGAGAGCCTTGTTATACATAGCTAGGGCGTCTTCATACTTGCCTTGGCGAAAATACGTATCTCCCTCGCCGCTATAAGATTTGGCAATATCAGGATGAATGTGACTAAAGACTTTTATTTGAATAACGATAGACTTCTTATAGCTAGAATGGGCCTCCTCGTACTTGCCTTGGCGAGAATAGATATTACCAATATAAATATATGTCTGCGCTATATCAGGATGATTGGAATCCGTAAAAGCCTTCTTTTGAACATTGAGCGCTTTATTGCACTTAGAAAGAGCTTCACCAAACTTGCCTTGATTTAAATAGACGTTCGCTATGCAGTTGTTTAGCCTGGCAACATCAGGATGATAGTAGCCGAGGACTGAGTGTCGAATTTTGATAGATTTCTCGAACATAGAAAGAGCCTCTTCATGCTTTCCTTGGTATTCCTTGATATTACCTATATTATAATAGGATTGAGCTATATCTGGATGATTATGATTACTACTAAAAGCTGATTTTTGAATTTCAAGAGATTTCTCGCACAAAGTAAGAGCTTGTTCATACTTGCCCTGAATTACGTAGATATTTCCTTGACTACTGTATACCTTCGCTATATCAGGATGATTATGACCATGTACTGATAATCGGATTTCCAGAGACTCCTTGTACATAGAAAGAGCCTCATCATATTTGCCTAGGTCAGAAAAGACATTACCCTTGCTATGATAGGATTGTGCTATATCCGGATGATTACGATTAAGGACTGCCTTTTGAATTTGAAGCGATTTATCGTACTTAGAGAGAGCTTCCTCGTGCTTGCCTAGGCTAGAATAGGCATTTCCCATGCAGCTATGCGAGTTAGCAACATCGGCATGATTCTCGCCAAAGACTAATAATCGAATTTCCAGCGACTTCTTATACTCAGTAAGGGCCTCGTCATGTTTGCCTTGATGACTATAGACCTTTCCAATGCTATTGCGCGATTTTGCGATAATGGGATTATTGTAAACCAGGACTGCAAATTGAATTTTAAGTGCTTTCTCATACTTAGAAAGCGCCTCTTCATTCTTGCCTTGATGTAAATACACATCCCCTATATGACTATATGTCTCTGCGAGGTCAGGGTGATCGGGATGGAAGACCGAAAGTTGAACTTTAAGTGACTTTCCAAACTTAGAATGGGCCTCTTCATATTCTCCTTGATTACAGTGCACAACTCCGATGTGATTGTATAACTTTGCGACATCAGCATGATTGTCGCCGTGGACTGCCGTTTGAATATCCATTGATTTGTTAAACATGGATAAAGCCTCGTTGTACTTGCCTTGATCGTTACAAGCTATGCCAATATAACGGTATGAATTGCTAATTTCTACTTTCTCGGTAGAACATTTTAATTCCTTGATATCTCGTGATTTTTCAAAATCAGCTAATGCTTCTTTCCAATCTCCTCGTAGACGTTTAATTTGGCCTTGAACGTCTAAACATTGAGCATAGTTGATTTTTTCTGAAAGATTTTCAGCTATTTCAAGAGCTTTTCCACTAAAATGTTGGGCTTTTATGCCATCACCACGCTGTATATATATATCGCAAAGTTGAAGATAAATCTGGCACTGATACTGATTCAACTGAGGAGTGTCTCGGCTGATGGCGTTCATTCCCTCGTTTATTCGAATATAGCAAGATAGAGCTTGATCAAGCTTACCGGCTTGAAGGTTTTTTTTACCTTCTTCGTCTAGAGATTGAAACTGTTGAGTAGATTTAGTCGTTTGATTGCCCATATTTCAGATTTGAAAAAGGAAAATGAATATGAAATAATGGAACTCGAATTGAACTATGTGTTCTAGTCAAGATTTACGTTTATTTTCGAGTTGTGACTGGTATAAAGTATAAATAAAAGTCGTTAAATAACGCAAATTGCCGATATTAACCAAGATAGCTAGTCCGTGTTTTGTATAGATACTTTGGATTTAAATTTTCTTCAATCGAGTTAGAAAAATGAAATTTTCTGCCTGTTGTATGTTCAATCTAGAAAGAAATATCAATAGACTTAGGAAGTTCTAACAAACAAATGAAAACGTAAACGTGGCAATGTCCAATGGCCTCAATTAACATTGATTACCATTAGTACCATGTAATTCTAGTAGGCAATGCCACCTTGTAGGGCCATTGCTATGCCATCCTTTATACTAAATCATTAATCTTAAGCTTATGCGGTTTACTATGGGTGTCTATGGCAATAGCCGAACAAGAGGTAATCCTGTTAGGCCAACGATATATCCTATGGAAGCACTCGCTAAAACTTTCAGCATACTGATTCGATATGTACAATTTGAAACGCTTAAATGTCCAGGAAAGGGAAAATTTTCTATAAGCAATCGTCAAAAATGTAGTGCTGTATCAAGTATGATACTCGATACTTTTGATATTGACCGGTTTAAGCTAAAAAATGCTCTAGCATGTTCAGTATGGCTTCCCAAGTGTCTGCAATAAACTCTATAAATTTGGGCCAGAAGCAAAGGCCATTAATCAGATAGTTCTTAATCGTTTTCGATTTCGATCAAGGAGTAAGCTATGGAGATTGAGAAAATCTAGATGCGTGATCTTTCTTTAAATGTCATGAGCTGGTAATAGAATATGTTGTTTGAAGAAAATCAGATTGCTTTTTATACTTAATCGTTTCGAATTTCGATTAAGGAACGAAAAAGTTATAGAGATGAAGAAAATCTAGATGCCTGATCTTTCTCTAAATATCATGAGCGGGTAATAGAGCGTGGGGTTTGGAAAAGATCGGACTGCTTATAAGTATTGAACCTTTAATCGTTTTGGACTTCGATTAAGGAGTAAGTTATAGAGATGGAGAAAAATCTAAATGCCTGATCTTTCTCTGAATGTCATGAACTTGTAATAGAACATGGCGTTTGAAGTAGATCAGACTGTTTAAACTCCTATCGTTTCGGATTTCAATTGAGGAAGGAGTAAGTTATAGAGCAGGAGAAAAAAATCTAGCGGTATGATCTTTCTCTAAATATCATGAGCTTTTAGTAGAACATCGCGCTTGAAGAAGATCGGACTGTTTATTAACATTAATCGTTTCGGATTTTGATCAAGGAAGGAATAAGTTATAGAGATGGAGGAAAATCTAGATGCCTGATCTTTCTCTAAATGTCATGAGCATGTAATAGAATATGGCGTTTGGAGAAGATCGAACAGTTTATTAAACTCTAATCGTTGCGGATTTACATCAGGGAAGGAGTAAGCTATAAAGATGAAGAAAAATCGAAATGTCTAATCTTTCTCTAACTCCCACAAGCTTGTAATAGAATATGGCGTTTGGAGAATAACTGACTGTTTATTAAGCTAGTCATTCAAGTCCATCTTGAAATGATGGATAAAGATAGTGCGGTATTAGTTGCGGGCAGATGCGAATAGAGTAGGATACTATAGGTATCACTAAATCATACGTGGCCTCTAGATGTTATTTCTGTTGTTTAATATCGCTTTGATTATGTTATATGAAGATTGTAAAAATACATACAGTACTATGCCATATAGTAAGCAAAATTAATTTTAGAGAAATTAAATTGAAACGTAACAACTTCATTTCAATTTCAGCAGCCGAAATCCATGCAATGACAACTATCTAGTCTAGTGAAGTCGTAATCGATTCCTTGAAAAGATAATTTTTATCTTAATTCATACTGCAGCCCTAATCGTACATCGTTAAATCAATCGATTCTCAAACTCCGATGACAATAAGGGTGCTTGAGAAATGCTTTACTTAGAAATAAAATTGAAACGCATAGAACATCACGAGAATAAGTTTACGGTTCTTCTGATAGCTGCCTCTAACTCGTGGTATTTAAAACTGACATTTCTCTCGAAGACTTGTTCTAAACGATAAAACTTTATAGATGAAATAAACTATCTAGAAAGGGGTATGATTATACGTCTACCGGCACAAATGATAGCTAACAATTCAATAAATTGCCTCAAAATAGATGGTACTATAGCAAGTCTACTCGTGGCTCTAACGGTTACTGCAATCTCATGGGTCATTAAGATTGACTATCGTCTTTATTTAAACGGTATTTGAACCGGTTAAAATCGTAGTACAGTAATAAAGTAGCCTGTAAAGAAATTTGTGACAATCGGCACACTGGTATTTCACAAATTAAACGTGATTTTAACCGATAGGGCGTTAATAATTATTTCTAACCTGATGATAAATTCCTTTTTTTAATTATCTTCGATCCTGATCGAAGTATGCCGCGGTAGAAATTTCTGTGAACCGGCATACCACGAGTAATCTTTATATAAGGTACAAAGAGTAAAATTTAAAATAACAAATGCATCCATGCATGAATTGATTATGAAAAAATTTGTCTTAAATAAATAAAAAATGATTGAAAGCAAGGTAATTTTGCACACATTAACGAGGAAATTACGGTATAGCAATAGGAAAAAATTAATTGATGCGTCAAACTGTTTTACATTGAGGCTTAAACATCGGTCTAAAATTCTCCGCTAGCTGATTATTATAATGAGTTGCCAATACTAATTTGCATATATCCCCATATTTTAATATGCCATTAACTTAAATTATTTAGGTACTGTAAGAGTAATGGAGTAGTGTACTATAAGAGATAGTAGCTTGAAACTAGATACCACATTGTTTAACATTGGCTATAATTGCGCTAAATTCGAAAATTGGATAGCAGAAGTGGCATAGTTGTAGTACTCTTTAGATATTTGAATTACTCGACAATTGATACTGTCAATAGGTTACTTACACTAATATTTAATATAGTCAGTAACATGCTCTAACAACTTGCAAAGGTCCTTTAATAACTATGCAATGAAAATAAGCATTCCTGAACAGTCACAGCGTATAATTTAATAAGCAAAATTACCAGAAAATGGATCAGATCGTTAATCTGATACTGGACTTGCGATCATATGATTAGAAAAATGTATTACTTGCTAGAATTGTCAGCATGATAGACTGTAATCATTAAATGTGGACTGAGTAGATGATTCGATCTTGAATGTATGAATTTACTGTAATGTATATTTATGTCCATCATAATCACGTAATGTAATACCGCTGAAAATATCGTCATAATAAATGATTTTTGAAAGTATGTGCACTGTTTTTATCCTAACTAGAACTTCTACCGTCACATACATATCGTATACAATAGTAACTTATGCCATAATGATGCAGGTATTTCAAAAAAGTCTAAAATTTGTTTAATCGATCGCTACTTTATTATTTGCAAAATTAGTAAGGAATAACTCAATGATCAGATACGATCAACTAATAACGGTACACTACACCTTAGTAAGAAATGATTTCCGGTACTATATTTAAGTTTATTGTGCAGTCAGTGAGTCTCTAATTTTAGTTCATAAAAGTTTCTAATCTATAATATCTATCACTTTTACGCTACATTTTTTGTTAGGTTAGTAATGCTGCAAGCAATCAGTACACCGAGTAATCATCATCTATGACCGTAATTCAGTGCTGTCGTCATGAACTATTACACTATTCCGATGAAAGGGATTTGATCACTTAAAAATGCAGTAATCATAATTACTTTGGTTATCTACGCCAAAGGTTTAATAACGTACTCAAATATCTTTGTAGTTGCTTGTAAACTACCACCACAGCTCAATTCCGCAAATAGCCTCAATAGATTGTAGTACAAGTAGTAAAGAATGTTGCTGGCGCTCTTTAGTGGACAATTCTTAGTAATAGCAATAATCTAATAATGACGTAAAGTAATTGTATTTTTTAGTCTACACCAATAAACAGCCAATAAGTAGTAGGCTAAAGCTCTTAAGATACTAGAGATACCTTCCAGTCTAGTTAGAACTAAAAATATGAACAAAGTTTGATATTTTATTCTACACTATTGAAATTTGATTAACACCGGCTGTAACCGGTTGCTGTGGTATTATAGCCGTAGATCAAGATGATAAACTCAGATAACTAATCCTATCCATTAATGATCGAGCATGTGAAGAGTTTATTCGAAACGGCATTACTTAGGTGTTTATGCCACCACTAAAAACATAGCTGATTTTATCGCTGTGGTAACTGGTATATTACTTGAACGGAACAACTAGTTTTCGTACTAGAAACTTTATGTACTGTAGCAGCTACATTATTTATCGTTACAAGCAATTGAGTTAAGGCTAACACTTGGATGATCATAGCATAAGGTCAGTGTTGCTGTTAGGTTGTGACACAATCATAAGTAAGATGGCGGCGCTAGACTTGAGTGGACTAGGGGTATCAGGAATTATATTCAGTCGTTGGGATAGTTGCATATTATTAGAGGATAATTTTTTAATCGATATTCTAAGAGCTGGCTGTGTACATATAGCTTACCTGGTCAAAGTTCTACTATTGTAATATTCAACAATATAATTTAGGTAATAACCCATCTTTAACCACTACACTGAAAGGCTAATTATTGGGTGATTAGTTTATAGAGTAGAGCTAGAAGTAGTACGTTATTACATGGGCTTACGATCGTATGATAACAAAAATATTCTGCATGCTAGAATTTTCAGCGCGTTCGATTGTAATATAATCATCGCTTGCCGACCGATTAAATGATTCGATCGCATGATAACGAAAATATGGTGTATGCTACAATTTTCAGCGCGATCGATTGCAATCTTATCATTGCTTCAGGACTAATTAAATCTTGATCGTATAAAATCGCTTTAATGTATATTTATGTCCATCATTATGACGTAATAATAAGCGATCTAAAGTATACAAGCTATTTTTATTCTTAAATTTCTACCATTACGTATATACCATATGCAATAGTGGCTTACGTCATGATGATGCAAGATATTACAGAAATAGTCTAAAACTTATTTAATAATCGCTACTTTATTATTTGCAAAATTGACAAGGAATAACTAAATGATCAGATACGATCAACTCATTACCCTACGCCTTAGCGAGAAATAATTTCTAGTGCTATATTTAACTTTATTGTGCAGTCAGTGAGTCTCTAACTTTAGCTGATAAAGGTTTCTAATCTATAATACCCATCACTATTACGATTCGTTTTTGTTACGGTAGCAATGCTGCAAGTAATCAGTACATCTGGTAATGATCGTCTATGACCTTAATTCAGAGCTATCATCATGAACTATTACACTATCCTGATGACATGGAATGGATCATTTAATATGCAACAATCATAATTATACTGGTTATCCACGCCAAAGGTTTAATAACGTACTCAAATATCTCTGTAGCTACTTGTAAACTACCAACATAGCTCAATTTCGTAAATAGCTTCAATAGATTGTAATCCAAGTAATAAAAAATATTACTAGTGCTTTTTAGTGAAAAGTCATCGTAGGAACAATAATTCACAATGACGTAAAGTAGTTATACTTTTCTATCTACACTATTGATCGAGTATATAAACAATTTATTTAAAACAGCGCTATTTACGCATTTATGTAGTCATTAAAATTATGTAGACGCTTTTATTACTGTGGTAACAGCAATATTACTTAAATAGAACATCTAGTTTTTATACTAACGACATTGTGCTTGCTAACCGCCACATGATTGATCATAAAAGGCAATTAAATAAAGACTAATACTTGGATAATCATACCATAAGGTTGGTGTTGCTATTATGCCACTTTTCAAACTAACACAGGCAATGGCTACAAATATCAGTAAACAGTAATTTAAATTATTTATTTTAAAAATTAAATGGAACATAAAATTTACATATTGATAGCACTAAAGCGCCTCATAGCAGTATTTACGATACTTAGCAGATAACTGTATTGAAATTAGAATGAAAAGTCCGAATATTGTAATTAAAACAAAAGGATACTAGTTTTTCATTGTTAAACAATTTTATGATACTTACTTAAATCAAATAGTCACTAATCTAATTTTACTAACCCTTACTATCTCTTTTGCAAGGAAGAAATTTAATATACATGATTTGATATAGCGATAAAACAAAATAAAAATTTGAAAGTTTATCCACGTCGCCTGTCCATAGTTCAACTGATGATTTTTTTGCTCATGTTGATCTAATGATAAAATAAGCGTATGAGAACCATGTTAAATTTAATATTATTAAATAATTAGATTAAGATGAAAGATTTTCTCCTAAGTTTTCCTAACGTTATAATATTTCTAATCATAAACTAGCTTACTCCTATTTCATAGTAGTTGTAGAATAAATAAAATTCGTAACAAAATATAAAGCACTCATAACATTTAGCGTTAATCTGAATAGCCATTATTAAATCGGCTAAAACTACACCGTAGTAAAATTTAGTCTGAATAAAATTCCTATATTATATCTAATTTATTACGGTACACAATAATGCTTGATTACTAAAAGTACATTAACTAATAACTAGCTAAAAACATTGACAATCACAACAGCACTTAAAATATCGGCATCATAATTAGCACTTGAGAATATAGTCACAAAAATCATATCGGATTTACTTCACCGAGTTGAAGCGTAGTATACAGAAACAGCCAACAATACTTTATATCGATCAATCTATAGTATACTATAACAGATATAGCTATATTACACGCAAAAACAAGAATTCTTGATCTTAAAACATAATTTTACTGAAGATACTTACTTATTGATGCCGATCCTTTCTGCTAGGGGACCAAGGTCGCTTTTAACTAAAGCATCGATCAATTTTGGCTTTGTCAGTTTACAAGTTGGGTTTTTGTAGCATCGGTATAACATTTCATAGCATTGTTCTTCAATACCATTTATTTCTTTAGCAATTTTTCTAACTTCGTTGTAGTCCATGTCTAACTCTATAGCCAACCTTCGCCAGTCTACGCCTAAATCTCTATAAATTTCTTTTATGCATAATAAAATATCTGTAATAAAGTAAAGTAGTTGATATAAATTAGGTCCCTTTAACAATTGTTTATTAACTAATAAGAATAGTTATGCGAGACATCACGGTTTCATTTGCAAAAATATATACGCATAACATTAAATAGATTTAATATTATATCTTGCAGTTACTTTAAAATAGCCCATTAATATAAGCGCTTGTAAGGTATACTGTACTCTAGCTGCAAGGTTAATTTAGTCATTTTAAATTATTACGGTACTAAAATAATCTGCATCGCCGTCGATATTTGCTCCAACGTTTTAATATTAAAATAGTCAATTTTTTGCAACCTTCAGTGGATTGCTCACTACTAAATATTAGTTCATTCTGCAATCAATATTTCGCACCAACATTACCCAAATGATGAAACATATTTTATAATAAACTAAAATAAGGCCTTAACATGTTTACTTAGTAGTAAGGATAAAATTGATATACAATATATAAAAGTTACCTGATGAATGAGCAGGAATATTGATGAAATGTCGATCTTTTATGTCGTCTTGTCCATGATCCCGAAAAGCTACGGATACTTGTCGCATAGTAGCAGCTTCATCAAGTTGTTGTAGTGCATCATGAGAATCCGCTATATT
Source organism: Trichoplax adhaerens (assembly GCF_000150275.1). Lineage (NCBI taxonomy): Eukaryota > Metazoa > Placozoa > Uniplacotomia > Trichoplacea > Trichoplacidae > Trichoplax > Trichoplax adhaerens. The sequence continues at coordinate 607,386 of NW_002060964.1, forward strand.
ATCGTATAAGCTTGCTATTTTGGGATTACTATCGCCAAATAAAAAATTTAAAATATCCATCGCTTTTCGATAAAACGATAAAGCATCTTCAAATTTACTTTGACAAAAGTAAATTTTAGCCTTATTTCGATAAGAGTTGGCAGTATAAAGATGATTTTCACATAATTGATCCCTACTAATTCTCAATGAACGCTCACACATAGCCAAAGCCTCATCATATTTACCTTGCTCCGTATCGATAATAGCAATGCTATTATAAGACATAGCAATGATGGGATGCTCATTACCAGCAAACTTTCTGACGTAGCTTCTACATGACTTTTCATGCATCGCGAAAGACTCTGCATACTTTCCTTGCTTATAACGAGCATATCCCATACAGCCATATGACATAGCTATATCAGGATGATCTTCACTTAATGACTTCTTTTGAATGTTAAGCGATTTCTCATGTAAACTAAGAGCCTGATCGACTTTTCCTTGCTTACTGTAGACAAGGCCAATTTCATTATATAACCGAGCCACGATGGGACAGCTATCACCAAGTTTTGCAATATAAATCTCTAGCGACTTGTTATACATAGCAAGAGCGGTGTCTAATTTATGTTGAATGTAATATACATATCCAATACTGTTAAAGGATTTCGCGATATCAAGGTGTTTATTATCGTGAACTGTTAATCGAATTTTGAACGACTTTTCAAGCGAAGAAAGAGCATGATCATACTTGCATTGATATGTATAGGCAACTCCAATATTATGATGAGACTCTGCAATATCCGGATGATTGCTACCTAGGACCGATAATCGAATTTTAAGTGACTTTTCATGGTTAGAAATAGCCTCTTGATACTTTCCCTGACTCTGGCATACAAGGCCAGTGTTGTTATATGACTGTGCAATATCAAGATGGTCATGGCTAAAAAAAGACGTTTGAATTCTAAGTGACTTTTCAAAGTTAGATAAAGCCTCATCGTAGTTGGCTTGATCATTATAGATAAATCCTTTATTGTTATATAACTGTGCAATTTTTGGATGATTGTGGCCTAATGCTGAAGATATTATTTCGTATGATTTGTCGTACATGGAAAGAGCATCTGTGTACTTGCCTTGATTGGAATAGACATCGCCTTTATTATTGTATGATTGTGCAACATCAGGATGACTGTGACCTAGGGCTGCTAATTGAATTTCAAGTGATTTCTCATACATAGATAGAGCCTCGTTATCCTTGCCTTGGTTCTTGTAGACAATTCCGATGTTGTTGTAGGATTTGGCAACATCGGGATGATGGTGACCAAGAACGGATAATTGAATTGCAAGAGATTTCTCATACTCTGTAAGAGCTTCCCTATATTTGCCTTGATTCATGTAGACAAGACCCTTACTATTATAAGACTGTGCAACATCAAGATGATCATAACCAAGAACTAATATTTGAATTTCGAGTGATTTATTGATCATTAAAAGAGCTTCTTCATGCTTGCCTTGACTAGTAAGTACAGCTCCTTTGTTATTATATGTTTTTGCGACATCAGGATGGTGATGACCAAGGACTGATAACTGGATATCAAGTGATTTCTTAAACTCAGAAAAGGCCTCATCATATTTGCCTTGATACTTATACACAATTCCAAACTTATTGTATAACTTGGCAATATCAGGATGATTGTGATCAAGAACTTTTTTCTGAATTTTGAGCGATTTCTTGTACTCTGAAATAGCCTCTTCATATTTACCTTGATTACACAAGACAGATCCCTTATTACCATGTGATAAAGCAACCTGAGCATGTTCATAGCCTAAGGTTGATTGTTGAACTTTGAGCGATTTGTCATACTTTGTCAGAGCATTGTCATATTCACCTTGATTCATATAGACGAGACCAATGTTATTATGGCACTTGGCAACATCAGGATGATTGCGACCCAGGATAGACGATCGAATTTTTAAAGACTTCTCATATACGGAAAGAGCCAATTTATGCTTGCCTTGAGCATTGTATACATTTCCTATGTTGTTGTATGTCTTGGCGATATCAAGATGATTTTCACCAAGAACGCATGATTGAATCTCGGTAGCTTTCTCATATTCAGAAAGAGCCATAGTATACTTGCTTTGATTAAAATAAACTGCTCCTTTGCAATTATATGTTTTTGCGACATCTGGATGATTACTACCAAGAGCTTCTATTTGAAGTTTTAGTGAATTTTCATGTTGAGTAAGAGCTTTGTCGTATTTTCCTTGATCGTTATAGACAGCTCCAAAGTTGTTGTAGGAAATTGCAACATCTGGATGATGATGACCAAGAACTGATAATTGAATATCGAGAGACTTTTGGTAGATAGATAGAGCATCTTCATGCTTGCCTTGATTAGAATAGACATCTCCAATATTATTATAGGACTGTGCAAGATCAGGGTGATTACCTTCGAGAACTGATGATTGAATCTTTAGCGCCTTTTGATACTTAGAAAGAGCCTCAACATCCTTACCTTGGCTTTTATAAATACTTCCAATGCTAATATACGTTTTTGCAACATCTGGATGATCGTATCCAAGGCTCATATGTTGAATTTTAAGTGCCTTGTTGTGCACAGAAAGTGCTTCTTCGTGATTACCTTGATTGTTATTTGTATTTCCCATATTATTGTAAGATTTTGCAACTTCAGGATGTTCGTAACCGAGAACAGCTCCTTGAATTTTAAGAGACTTGTTATACATAGAAAGAGCCTCATCGTACTTTCCTTGGCAATCATACACCTTTCCCTTGCTGTTATATAACTTAGCAATATCAGGATGCTGATGACCAAAGACTGACGATTTAATCTTGAACGATTTTTCATACTCGGAAAGTGCTTCTTCATACTTGCCTTGATGAAAATAGACGTTGCCTATGTTTTGTAAAGACTGTGCAACATCGGGATGTTTGTCGCCAAGGATAGATAATTGAATTTTGAGTGCATTATTGTGCAAAGTAAGAGCTTCTTCGTGCTTGCCTTGATCATCCTTAACATTTCCCATATTACCATACGACTTGGCAATATCTGGATGATTGTCATCAAAGACTGCCTTTCGAATATTTAACGCCTTCTCATACATATCTAGAGCTTGAACATGTTTTCCTTGCTTAGAATAGACATCTCCCATGCTGGTACGAGTCTGTGCAATATCAGGGTGACTATGATCCAAGACTAAAATTGAATTTGTAATGATTTTTGATGCTTTGAAAAAGCTTCGCTGTATTTGCCTTGATTTTGATAGACAATTCCCATATTATTGTGGCATTTTGCAATGCCTTGATTATTGACATCGACGGCTGACGTAAGAAATTTCAATGAATTTTCATACGAGCTAATAGCTTGGTCATATTTACCTTGATGATTATAAATTGTTCCAATTAGACTATGAGAATTTCCGACGTTTAATTTGTCGTCACTAGAATATTTTAATTTCATATCCAGTGATTTAGTATAATCACTTAAGGCTGCATCCAATTCCCCTTGTAACTGTTTAATTTCGCCTTGTCTATCTTGACATTTAGCGATTTTCATTTTATCTTCTAATTTTGCAGCTATTTTTTTCGCTTGCAGGCACCATTCTTCGCCTTTCATCCAATCACATCGTTGTATATATATGTCACTAAAACTAAGATAAAGTTCACATTGAAAGCGATCAAGTTCATCAAGGTTATTAGGGCTTCCGGATATAGTTTTAATCATTTCATGGATTTTATTATAACAAGACTCTGCTTCGTCAAGCTTGCCAGATTGGTAAAATTGAAGACCGTCTTCGCGTAGAGCTTTTAACTTTTTGGAAATCTCAAATTTACTCGATTGATTGCCCATTTTTTATTGCCTAAAGGAGAAAAGATCGATTCGATGCTAATTATTGTTAGAATACACTTCAATTTGTAACTGTGAAGATGAATAAGTGGAAAATTATAATCATCAATTCAGTATTCCAAGATGGTCACCGTTAACTGGTTAGATTGCTTCGATTTTAGATGAGTTAAAATTGCTTCTTGCTATATGTTACCGTACTCTACCTGTCTACTGACTGTATAATATGCATTCGTATAAGGCCATCAACCCGGAAGCAAGCGCCCGAAGTTGAATATCATTTGTAACATATAAATACTATATATAATAAGGATGCATATAATTAACATCAAATTAGCATAATATCCTTTAAATATTACCATATGATGACTATAAATTTCATACCGCTGAAGGTAACTGGAAAATTACGTAATGATCTCTTGAGCATTGAGCATTCTACTCTCCACTTCAATTTAATAATAGCGATAGTTGATTTTTGTTAGCACGTTTCTAGCTGGATTTAAGATCAGAGTCTAGCATAAAACGAGAATCGTGTCAAGCTTAGAATGGGATCCAAATAGTAATGTAGGCGACCATTTTCCTCTTCTAATTCTCTATCTTGGATGGGGAATGGAGCGGCTATAGTAGCAATAAAAACCAGTAATGGCTACCATGGCGACTATGACCAGGGCGTTGGCCAGTAATTACCTATCTGAGTATAAATCTGCGGTACTTTGCTTTCAGTACGTAGTAGATTTAAATATTGGTTGCATTATTATTCAGTTTATTTAAAGTTTGTATGCAAGCAATGGTGATTGATATAAATAGAAGTGATAGCTGTAGTTTCAAATGCAGCTATCGAATCTTCAACAGATTCTATGGATTGCATCTATTGCTATACCTTGACTCACATATCATAAAGACACGACATAGTACGCTTGGCTAAATCATTTCTTCCTGGAAAATCAATACTAGATCTCGATCAGGATTGGACGCGCATCTGCAAGTTTATTCATTATCATTGGCATTATATCTTGATTGATAATATGTGATAATTTTTATTAATTTGTGCCTTTCTTTGCTAGGGGCGGAGGCGGAGGGGAGACTACTTTGCATTCTAGAATGGCCGCACCTTACCTACAAAAAATAAGGGATGCTTCTAACTGGAGCATTTTAATTTTCTGAGATATTTTCACAGTCACTACAACCTGTAGCTTTTCTATAACTGACAAAGAAAGCTGTAGTTTATAGCTAGTATCGACAAAATCGTAAGCAACTAGCGTCTACATCATAGAGAATACGAACAAATTATATATTTAATTGCACGACAACTGGATCCAGGAAACCGCTAGAATATTTAATTGATATAAATTGAGGAAATATAGCGCTATTAAAATATTATTTTCAATTTTTCCATCTTAATAGCATCAAGATCGATTATTTCAGTCAATTTATTGATATTACTAATTTAGTTACATATAGGCCACTCTAATTGGGCTAACAATAAATTTAAAAAGGAAACACATTTAAAATTCTTTAAAATAAGTAGCCTTTTCTATCCAATTCTTTTACATTACGTGAAATAGGGGTGTCCAAGGTTTGTAACGTGCAATAATGCCATTACGTATAAGTAATTCTTTAAGGTATTAAACTGCTAAGATCCCTAAATGCAATAATTTATCTTAAAGTATTTATTTACAAGCGAATTAGAATAATTATTATTCTTGACAAAATTTGTTAAATAATCGTTCTATTTAATGCTAGTGTCGTCATCAGTTTACTTACCAGCTTATCATTTATTTCTACTAACATTATTCATCAGAACTGTTTCATTGATTAATGGCAACCTGATATTCATTTGCACCGTGCAAGTTCAAAGAGTTCTTTATTAAAACAAGGGGTCGATTAATCCATCTAATCTGTAAATATTCCTATAATGTTACTTCAATATGCTGGAACTATTATTGATATTGGATTTCTTTAATCATACACGTAAGATGCCATATGGTTTAATTTCATGAATTTGTACCAGTAATTAACCTTTAACATTAGTCTTACGATACCAGAAATAGAACTGCTGTGCTTGATATCTTCTGAAGCCAGATATGTCTAATCATAGCCAATAAATAAATAAAAATAGAAAGCCTTCATTGCTATAGCTTTCAGTTAAACTGCTTGATCTTGCTATCATACATTTAGAAAGTCCTCATGTTTTTATACACAACTTAAGCATTACCTACTGTAACGTGGTATATAAATTATTTATTATTAAGACACTAATCTATACGCTTTTGCAATCAACTCGTAATTTATAACCTGTAAGCTAAGTGCTACGTTATAACAGGGTTCAATATTTATGTAAATCTCAACGATACTCGAATGACTATAACCAGTGCAGTAATTTGCAGAATTTGCAATTTAAAAATTGGAAATACAATTTCAATATTGGTTAAGTAATTTTTCGTAACGATAACTACTCTCTCCAATTTCAAGTGAAATTGCACGAAGACGAATTGATTGGATACCTAGCAGAAATTAAAGCACTTTTTATGTCTCAGATTCTCGGTGATGTGTATTTTGTTAATTAATAAAGTTAACAAGGAACATCTCTCTTAAATATGTACAGTCAGGGAAATTTAATGTTTCCACCAATGTAGCTGCACGTTGTTGCAGTGGCTCCAATATACACTATACAGTAATATAAATATTCGAAATATAGTAAATTAATATCGTTGTAGAATGGAGTACAGGATTAACTGTTTGACAAATTCAAGTGCTAATTATTTGGCGTAAGTCCTATCTCAATGTCTGAAAATTATTTTCAAGTATGGAAATAGAATGAATGACTCCATTACACTGCTATATTGTAACTATTTTTGTCTGACTTGCCGCAGATGTATTAGTACATTTTAAATAGAATTTAATATCGGAACCTGAAGCATATTTTCACACTTTGTCATTGTTATGCTGATGTCAAAGCCAGATGGTAACTCCGACCGCTTCTTAGGTCGTAAACAAGAACTGATGAGACGATGTTTGTGTTAGTAAGGATTTGTCTCGATCAACAATTCAGATTTAGTCTAAACATGCTGCAGAAGTGTTAGTGCCTATGCATTCATTAGCATGTCTTTAATGTTGAGAACTAGTAAATTGAATAAAAATACTGGTATAAGAATATATGTCAAAGCATTCACGATGGTGTTATTCTATATTTTTCCTTATTAAAATTTCTAGTAGTAAACTAAACTAGAGTACATACAATTTCATCGCCATTCAATTTAATCATGATACAAGATTGCCGCCTATTAACACCCATAATCATATTATAAACAGATTGTTTGATCCTTTTGCGGGTGTTAAAAAAAAAATTTTCTTTGAAAAAATAAGATCATTTTCTGAGAAAGATGGAAGCATCCATTTCAAGAGATACACCACGCATTTCATTTATATTTAATTTAAATTTTATTTTGATTGAGTTGAAGAAAAATCAGAATCTTTTTTTGACTTTGCACTGCATTGAATAATGTACGCGTATACGACAAAAAACATTTAATGTAAGTTTTTTTCATAGATTTATAAAAACATCCAGTTTATGGGGATTCCATTTTCGAATGGAGAATAAGTCATGGCAGGGGGACTGATTACTGACGTAGCAATAATTTATGGCAGCCGATAATGATTTGGCTATAAGTAGAAATAACATACAGCAAAAAGCAATATTACTTAAATACAGTGCTATTATACAAATACATGAAACAGGAATTAAATTTTTGTTGGCAATTATAATCAGATAACATTTTGAATACACTGCAAAGGAAAAAAATTGTGAAATAATAAAGCAAAGACTTCCGTATAACATACGAGTAGACATCGGTAAATATAACAAATAATAAACCATTCAATAACAATGCAGTCCATTAGTCGAAATTTATAAGCGGAACATAAATTTTAAAATGTTAAATACAGTATATCATTAAGAATGTTTATAAGGTCCATCCTTCATAATTATTCTTATTTGCATAAGACAGTATTTTCCTGCCCGAATAACAATTATAAATGAAAATTTTATGTACTTATCTAGAGGTCATACTTGAACATAGGGAAAGAAATAATCTCAGAGTCAATCATTCATTATAATCGTGAGAGACAATAATCCATTGATATCATGCGAACCAAGTGCAAAGTCCTATCTTGACACTTGCAACCCACATAGGGTGCACAGATTTTGTTTATTAATCAGATGAAGCGATATTATCAATCAATTATGCCATAAGCTGAAAGGAAGTCATTATTCCGATATCTATTTTCTTAACTATGTATTAATCTATCATATGGATTTAATGAATCAAAATCACGATGACAATAACCAGGAAACAACTCATTTGCATCATTAGAATTCGTTTAGATTAACATTTAGTACTGATAAGTAACACGATTCGAAATTAGGAAAGAGCTCGTAGATTAGCAAAAAAGTTACAGTATAGAATATTTATTGAACCAATTCTATCAGGCTAGTCATCAATGTCATTGCACCTGATTTGGTTTTAATATTGTTATTTCCAAAGCGCATAAAAAAGCATGCAGAAGGGATCAAATTAATTTGATTTTACACACTAACAAATGAATTACTCGCATACAATTTTTATTGCATAATGTAAGATTGATATGCTAGTATATAGAAAAAAATCTAGGTGTACATTGCATGCTATTATTAATACTTCATACCATTGAAATTGTTTGAGAAAAAGTGATTGAACCCAGATATGTTAGTAAAATGAAAATTTTTAGTGTTTAAGCATAAACAGAAACATTTATAAATAGTCCTTATATATACGTTACGATCAAAAGTCTAGAAATAAACAGACTGAGATTGACATTAATCGGAAATTAAAATTTAACTTTCGCCATTACAAGATTGAGCTTCTCTCATGTAATAGGATTACAGAATTTCTTTCCTTTTTGTGTAGTGTACAATGTACAGTATAATATATAAGCTTGTTGTATATTTTTAAGCAAAGATAGATAATATCCAAAGAATACGGATAAAGTCAACGATAGATTTGCAGTTGTTAGACACGAAACAGCGTAATTGTTAAGCAAATAACAGGATGGACCATATAATAACTCGTATATGGATAATAATAATAGTAGAAAGAAGGCAGGTGTAATGACCAAGTCTCATTTCTGCCAACCTTAGCAGCAAATAACGGTACCTCTAAACTGTGCAACTTCGTAATCTTGCCAACAATCTTGTTTTAAGTAAATTAGTGAAAGGGTACATGAACGCTATCTTGTACCATCATTGCTTTCTTCACTAATGGAAGAATGATAGTAAGTGGTAGTAGTCGTTGAAGAAGTACCTGCCCACCACTGTCTCAATCTTGAAGCAGGAGATTCACCAGAGGATGATGACCTGGTTACTTTAAAATCGACCAGAAATCGATCGCTAATCGATTGCAACTCTCTTCCAATTTCTATTTCGGTTGCGAGGGAATGACGCCGCGGCCTCACTTCTTCAATTTGATTCTCTGCTGGTTCATCATCATCATTTAGTGCCATTGCTGATGAGACGCAAGCCATATTCTGAATAATTGGTACAGATTGAGGTCTACGAATTAAGGAGGTTTTCTTTCTCAGTGATAGACGCTCAGAAGATTGCCGAAATGAAAATGTCATCTTTTCTTCTCTATCATCATCATCATCATCATCATATAAATCGATTTCGAAACGGTTTCGTCGAATTGATGGAACATCAATTGGATCTGATTGAGGCAATTTTTTGCTGCCATATTTATCTAATGAAAATTGCTGATCGTTTGCCATTATGATATGAAATGTAGTTTAACATAGAATGCAAAGCAAGAAATTTTACACTGCCTGGCAAATTGTATCCAATTTTTAACGTAGACTGCAAAGTACAGAACTTGTTGTATTGGAAGTAATTTGTTCCAATGCTACAGATGGTATTCCGTAGTCTCTAGTTTGTGCTGTAATTTCCCAAATCGAAACAATACTAGTATTGTCGTTGATTACTGGATTAAATTGTAGTGCGATTTGCTAACTTTAAAATTCTCCAGGCAAAATGATCTTTTCAATAGCAACCGATGCGCTATCTTTTTAATGATACTCGTTGCACGGAAAAATAAACCCTATATAGTCCCAAGGTTGTAATCCGGCTTTCGAGAAACTTATTATACAGCTTCTATGATTGTTTACCTATTTGGATAGAAGGAAGTTATTGATGAGTACTTTTACGATATGAATAATTGAGCAACATTTTCAATTAAAGAATAAGCGAGAAATTGTTCAAATTCTACAAGTACGTACTGCAATCTGCTAATCGTATCCAATCGAGTCGAATGTAATAACAGTTACTGCATTCAATGCGTTTCTGGAAAGTTGGATGGTTTTATTCGCTACCTAGCTTGAATCACAGTAGATAAGAATAACAAGACGGAGATAAAAGGTGGAAAAATTGCTTGATCGTTTGAAAAGAAGGTGGTTGTGGACGCCTAATCAATAAAAAGATGATAAATGATCGTCAGTGATGGACAGATGATGACATATAGGATCAAAAAACAAAGGTTTTCTCCAGTTAAATTCGGTTGGCAAAGTAAGTTTGTTGACGCAATTTTTGTATCGTAATTCGGCACTGCTTTAGCGTTATCGAATCGTTTCAACGTATTTACTCACTTCTACTGTATTTGTTGCTTATTGCAATGGTTATTTTTCCTTATTCAGCCTTCCATAGGAAGATCAATAACGTACGTATTTATTAGTTCTACTGTAGTCTGGAATTGGTGGTAGAGCACGTTACACGAAATGGAATCTGTAAGTTGCTATTCATGAACACCACGTTATAAAGATGATGGAACGACCCTGTATCAGGCAATGATGGATGTTGCAAGATGGCTGCACCCGGAAGAGTTTGTTGATTCATTTAATTTTAAATACGAGGATATATTTACAGTAAAATCCTTTTTTATGACTACACGAATGTCTATGCCGGCCTTGGTGTTTACAAAATAACTCTACTTGGCTCTCTGGCCAATATACTGTAGAATCTATACAGTGTTTGTACAGTGCAATGTACAGCCTGTTTCTGTCCAATTTTTTTTCTTGTAACTTTGCCATATTATAGGCGTGACAATTCTTGGTAAAGGGCATAGCGTTCAATATATCGAGAACCTTGGGTTCAATCTTGATGGACATGTCCACGAGAGTGGATATGTAACTCTATAACGATCCTATAGCAGTTTATGAACTCGGTGATGGTTTAGGAAATTGTTGTTTACATGATGTCATGGTGAGTCATAAGATTGATGATGGCGATAATCGCCATTATTAGCGTGATTGCAAAAGAGATCAAATGGATAGGATTGAAATCATGGTATCCTAACTTTGATTTCAACTGTCGTCATTGATCCCCTTATTTTATATTTTTGAAATCATTACGCTATGAATATTGATAAGGTGATTGTTGCGCGATGATTTTGAGCATTTAAACAAGAAATGAAATACATGAAAAATGAAGAAATAGCCATTTGTAAAGCGAACTCACTCCATTTCTTGAATCCCTTTAAGGAAATGTTATGATGGTGAGCTAGCTTGTTTGAACAACTACTTCCAATAAGACATTACTCTCATGACAGTCGTCCTGCTTTAGCCCATTACCTATCATTTTAACTCGTGTTTTTTAATTGGCCGCCCGACCAATAATAACGCCAAGCTAGTGAAATGTACCGTATCATCAGTTTAATTCATGCCGGTCTCAAGATGAATGTGCTAAAATGATGATTTTAAAAATGACTCCATTCTAGTAAGAGTACGTTCGTCTATGTATAGCTTACCTTGTAAAAGATACCTGATGAGCACAAGTGTGGTTGAAAATCGGATAGGAATGGCAGTCAATTAATTAAATAGAGATTCTTTGCTGGAGGTTTGCACTGTTTTTAAAGATGATTCGCCCACGCTCTTTTGGCTTGGTGTCGAATATCGTTTATTAATCAGTGAATCTTTTGGTGAATTTTTATTTGATCCAAGCTATTGCTTGATGTTAATCTTGAGGGATTATCGTTCTGTATTTCAACATGTAATTGTTAATTTCGATTCGCGATGATCGTTTCAGCCGTCTTTTGAATGGCTTCTTTACAAGAGCACCCATGTATCAAGGTCTTGTCAAAATGGGTTTACTGTGATCTTCCTTTTACCCTCTTCTAGTCTATTTCTATTTCTATTTCTTGTCGGAAATTTCAACAGCGATGCCAGAAATGATTGCCAGCTCCAATTAGTCAAGTGTAATTCTTCTTTGTGTTTCAAAGCGTCGTCGAGGTTGGATCGATGACTTTGCAATGGATGATTGCAATTTGCAAAGTAGAACAGTTTAGTTTGCAATGACCAAGGTGATAGGATGGCGTCTAGTATTGTCCAAGCAGAACAAATTGAATGTGTCCCTGCTGGTCTTCTCTCTATTAAATACTGATGATTCTTCTGGTCTATTCTAAGTCTAACTGGATTACATAATCGTTCCTTTATATAGTTACTTGTCTGCAGTTGCTCGATTCTTCAATACAAATCAAATAAACAACATGAATGCCACAAAAAGTCTTTGCAACGTTTTGGTGACGTTTTTCAATTGGGTTTTGCTTATACAAGACTCGGCCTTGACCAACACCATGGTTACAGTAGAGTATTGTGTAACTGATGACATGAAACAGTATCTTGGACTTTCACAACGACCAGAAAAGTCTGCAACTGGAATTAATATGCAGATTGGTCCAATCTTCATGCTCGTCTAGTGGCACGATATGTGATCCAACATGCATAGAAGCAGCTGGAAAAGCTCTCGCTCTTCCAATATTCATAACGAGATGCACGCTGTCGGTTGGCCAAGTATCATTCTGCAGCAGCATTTCTGCCAACAGTGCAGCAAATACCTGCATAAGTTGCCAACAAAAACCGATGAGAGGATGACAATGCGATGGTATATTATTTTACAAGATAGGCATGAGTGATGGCTATGTCATCATTGCATGGTCAATAGTGGTCATCATTACATGGCCATGCAGAATAGCTCCATGTTACAGATAGGAAGATGGTAGTCATCGAGGATTCAATCCAGGGATGTTGTGATTGAATGATGAGGAGTCAGAATTGTTAATACAACTCGATATTGCAACGATTGGAAATGATCGATCATGCTGTTTCTAAAGTAAGGACAATTGATAAAAGTCTAGGTAATGAAATGTCACCTGTGCCAGTTAACCTTTCTACTGGTGGAAATTAATTATTCATGATCATTGATTATAATTCATTCCACAATAATGCTGGTATAAGCAGAATACAGTCATTCATCAATACTTGTACATATCGAATTGTACTTCACTTTCATCATTGCCTATGTCAGCAAAATCTCATTTTATGATGATCAGCATTATTTGTATTGAATAGGAAAGCTGTGCTCGTCGAAAGCACACTGTTGATGCTTTGTATCGACGCGTCTATACAGTAATTCATTCTAACGATTGCCTATGTCAGCAAAATCTCATTTTATGATGATCAGCATTATTTGTATTGAATAGGAAAGCTGTGCTCGTCGAAAGCACACTGTTGATACTTGGTATCGACGCGTTTATACAGTAATTGCAATTCATTTTAATGATTGCCTATGTTAGCAAAATCTCATTTTATGATGATCAGCATTATTTGTATTGAATAGGAAAAGGTGTACTCGTCAAAAACACACTCATGATACTTTGTATCGATCACAATCATCACTGTACATTGTATAACAACAATTGGAAAGAGCAAATGTCAAAATGCCTTGCCAACCGATGCAATCGTGTCCATGTCAACAAGTTCATTAGAGCATTGATTTGCACCGGCTCTCCATGGTCCCACACAAGCACTCATGCGACAACGAAGCAAAATATCACCAATGGCACAATACACCCAGTGGATGCATCATCGATTTCATTCCCATTGAATATGGAATAAGAAGAATTGGAGTGGAATACTCAATTGCATCGCAGTTAAAACATGCCAAAGCATGCAAGAGTTGTAGCTTGACAATGGCGACGATGATTAGGATAGCGAGTTGCAACATGTTTATTCATGATTTATCGTGCAATAAACTTGTTCAAGTTGGACTTTATCCGTACGTCTGTAACGATCGTGAATCGCACCATACAGTATAGTGTACACTAGACAGTGTCAAGATTCCTCATTTCATTCCATAGTGTGAGTAATAGAAATCAACTGCCCATGAAACACCTCCCCAATTGCAAATCATTCAATCTTGAATCATAAATATTGATATTAATTATAAACTTTCCTATGCAAGATGTGTCTACGTATTTAAAACCTTCAATTTTCCATCCATTGGATCAAAGTTGATTTCAAAATTACACTATCGAATGAAAGGGATCCCGCAGTATGATAGCGATTAAAGATTGATAATAATTATACACTTTCCTATGCAAGATGTGTCTACGTATTTAGATTTCAAATTGCACTATCGAATGAAAGGGATCCCGCAGTACGATAGCGATTAGTCTCTCGAAAGTTGTACAACACCTTTTTCTACCTGTGTACATTAGTGTACATGGATGCAGAAAAATAGAGTAGAAAAGTAGACCTTCTCATTTGATAGCAGGAACTATCCATGAATAATAAAAGAAGAGAATGAGAGATGACCATTTGGAGTCATTCTTTTAGTAGTTTCTCTTTCCAGTGAACAATTATTCTCTGTCTTTTATCCTTGCTTTTAGTCGTATAATTCAGCCATGTTTCAGTTCTAATACTAAAAAGAAAGATTGCGGGGTAAGAAATGGCCGCACAATGCTCAGTACAGTAGGCCACGGTAGTTCCGCCAGACGTGGATGCAACTCTACTTCTGCCACAACGCAGAACCAATATACCTGTCAAAACATAAGTCATGGACAATGTTTTACACTGCGTCTTTCATTGCCGTTTAGATACTTTAACTCTGAAAAAAATGGAATTAAAAATGAGCGTGCGAATACCGTAGTTTCTACCAATATCGAGCATATGAACAGAATTTTCGAAATATACAGATACAATTATTTGGGTTGACTGTGTGTATATAGATGGTAATAAATTTCATTTATACTTTTACTCTAATATCTGATACGAAAATAATGTTGTACTGCATTGTACAGCAACATTGATCAAGTGGTCATGGCCATGCAATCCGATGAGTACACTTTTAAACTAAAACTGAGTTTTTAAACTAACATGGACGACAGACAGTAAAGTCCTAGAAGAAGACATGGTTCATCACTCCCTCGGATGGACGGACTTTTCTACCCAATGAGACCGTCAATAGGCCAAAATAACGCCTTCGTATGGATCTTCCGTGTCTGTTTTTCAAATCACAGGCACTAATTTAAAGAGCGTCTACGACATTATACAACTGTTTTCAAGGAGAACTTTGTAATAGATAAAATGATTTAATGTAATATTCCTTAATTGAGAAAGCATCAGTCAATTCAATATCGACCGACTGCATCCTCAAGTACTGCCATAACCAAGTGTTTAGCAACTTCAATTCGTTCCTGCCGTATTTGGACGAATGTGTCTGTCCGTCCAAGAGTGATCAGTCCAGGTCATTCTTTCTGGCAGTCCACGACAGTACAGTACTGTATACTGTACTGCACTGTACTTAGTACTGTACTCACATGCAAACCAGAAACTGTTGTCAAACTCTAGTTTTGAATGAAGGCTAAGCAGGATAACTGATGAAGGAATAAATATCATCGTCTCTATCCAAAGTAAAATCAGCACATACCATGTAGAAATGATTCCATTCTATCATACTAACCCTTTAGCCTATCAATCATGTCTTTATTTACTGGTTTAAATATTAAATCAACTCATGAAGGTGAGCAACGTCAAGATGATGATGGCCAACAGACTAGGCAAGAAAGCCATTTGTTGCAATCATCTTTCTCCTTTCTACGCCAAGGTAAGCATAACTCATCACATTCACGTTCTTCCTAGGTTATCATCATGATTGATGAGTCACGAAAACCATCCTAATTCATACGTATCAAAATTGTACCATTAGCCACTAGCTCTGATAATGAAAGCGCCATAAGTTTAACTCCGGAAAAGAAGAATCCATCCAGTCATGTCAGAACAACTAAAAAGAAATTCAGAAAGACAAATAAGCTAAAACCTGGTCATGCCCGACAAGAAGCTTTACAAGTCGCTGCCCAATTTGAAGGTAAGAGAATACCGCTTCAATGATCGCTAAATCATCAAGATAATACAAAGACTGACGGTAGAATAGGAGTATTAAGAACTTTCATAAATGAAAACTTACTTATTAGTAGTTTAATTCTGTGCTCGACGTGGGTGTATTATTCGATTTAAAGGGATTCAACAACGATCAGGTGATGATCACGAAAATGCTACAAGAAGAATGCCAACAAGTGATAAAGCTAGTCTTCAGGGATCCAAGGAAATGGAGACAACTGATAGTGATAGCCAAATTGAGTTAACGCCAACAAGTGCTAAAGTGAGTCTTCAAGGATCCGAGCAAAGGGAGACAACTGATAATGATAGCCAAATTGAATTAACGTCGCAGAAAAATCCAGGCAATGCTACTATGAATGTTATTCAACTCTCTGAGGAAGAAATAGCTCAATCAAGTAGCAGCAGTAGTCAAGCCATTGCAAATGAAGATTGCAGTAGTAATGATACATCAATACAATCGGATATACAAACCATGACGATAAAAGAAAGTCATAATGATTATGGTGTGCAATCGATTAGCGAGTCAAGCTACTCGGATGATAGAAGCTTGGCTGGAAAGCTGCGTATTCAAGACAATGATACAACCCATTTAGCGGATGATGGGGATATTGAAATTTTACTAGAGACAACCAAACAAAGTTCAACCTCTCATAATGATCACGACCAAGATACAAAGGACGATGATTCTAATAAAGGTATACTCGTATACTGATAGCAGCCATTTTCTACATTAAATTAGCATAGGTTACAATATTAAAGTGTAGTACACAGAGTAGATTGATATTTCTTTATGATCCACTATTAAACAAAATGAAAAAATTATACACCATGGAGATATACGAAATTAAGAAATCCTTCATTGAGATTTTGACTCCTATAGTCTACAAATAGTACATTTTCAATTTTGTAAATATATAATTGTCAATGAATTGCACTTGATAAACCTTTTTTTTGATTCCTTGGTGTGTGTAATCATGACTGTTGCAGAGGAATTCATTAGTAAAAAAGTTATCAACATTAAAAAAGTATTGGATTCTAAAGTGAAGCAAAATGAGTAAGTTATCTTTAAAATATACCTAAGGAAATATTTTCAACTAATAATACGCTGTACTGTACAATACTTGCAATTACGTCAAATCAGCCATGATTCATGGTGAATGGATAAGACTTATCTTATCAATTATTGACTATGCAAACTAACATTGGTTTATCCTAGATTCCAACTAAACAAGGTCAAAATCGAGTATGAAACGTATGTTAAATCGACGACGGAATATTATCAGCAAAGACTAGATTTACGTCATGAACTATCGAAATTATTTGATGAACAAGATAAAGCTGCAGCTAGAGAAGACTATGAAATGGCTGAAGAAATGAATAATAAGATAGATGATCTAAGAGATCAATTAAGTATTACAGCTGTAACTCATCGCCACCATCAAGATAATCAACAGACGACGTCGATATTAAATAAATACATTGATGCGTATGAAGAAGAAATCAATGCGTACAAAATAGCGGTTGAAGAACTGGTTGATATCGAAACAGAAGAAAAAGTATTTATTGAGGAGCGACAAAAACAGTTAAATGATGAATTACACCAAATAAAACATTTTATAGAAGCTAAAGAGGATAGATTAAAGCGTTTACGAAGTAGAGTTGTATTAGATAGGCAACATATAGAAAATGAAGAAAATTTATTAAAGGTAATTTTTACCGATTGGTCACTTCTGGAATGCATTCATTCTAATATCGTAAAATAGGATAATTCCATTCTGTAATCAATAACTGATGTGAAATACTTTATATTACAGGCAGAAGTAGAAAATAAAACTCAAGTGTACTCTAGTAGAATAAACGTACTAACTTTGGAATTATCAGATATAAGAAAAGAAATAGTTAATTTGGAAAAGTTATTAGAGGAAGCACATTTAAAGGAAGTAGAACATGTCCTAGCAATTGAGAAAGAACAGAAAAATATCGATATTGTTAAAAAAGAATTATCACTCGAGTGGTCAGATCTAAGCGAAGAAAAACTAAAGATCAAATGTCGAGAAGACCAGTTAGAAGATGAAGAGGTGTTATGGACTTTAATAGATATAACTTAATAAGCGTTATGAAATACCTTTGCGCCTATTTATAGCATCTTTTAACAAAGCCGTTATTCAAATTAATGACCTAGAAAAAGTTGCAATTATATCAGCGTGAATACGATACAAAAATGGAGGGTTTAGGACAAGCCGGATTCAGGTATTGAATGATGATGAAACATTATTTCCACCATAAAATAATGTATATAAGTCGGACTTTCGGATTTAATCCACTTTATTCTATAGAGCTGATTCAGCATTTGGTTGTATATCCGCTCTTATCAGTGAGAGTAAAACTGATCTTGACAAGAAAAATCTAGAATTAGAGAAATTTAAGACGTTTAGAAAGAAGTGGCCATGCAATACATCTCAGGTTGCGCAAACGCTAAGGTAACCACTTGTAACTTTAAATAAGTCTTTCTCCAAAAAGCTGCTGCTTTGCTCTTGCTTGCCTTTTTTGGTTAAAGTCATTCCTTAAATCAGTTTTAGGAAGGAGTTGCAAGAACTAACAAATAACGTCGCGAAACTAACCACTGAGGTATGACTTTTGATGATTGTGAATTGTGTAAAGGTATGTATTTTTTGTTTACAATTTAATAACGCTAATAATAATTCAATAGGTTACCAATAAAGAAGCAATGATTGCCACGCTGAAAAAACGATCAGCAGAAATACAGGATAAATGCTCTGAGTTACAAACAGCTAAGAAACTTGCAGCTGATAGTAAGTTAATGCGATACATTGAACAATGCAACATGCAAAAAATAGCAATCGCTTACTCTGGTAATGTAACCATGTATGTAATTGGTATAATGCGGTTTAAATGATGCAGGGAGAAATTTTAGAGAAGCTAAGAAGTTAGCCAATGAACTAAAAGCGTTAAATGAAGAACATCAAAACTACAAGTTGCAACTTCAGGCTGTCGAAGTAGATCTAGAAAGCCATTCGGCCGATTTAGTGCAAGCACAAACTCTATTAAGTAATCGCCAAAAAGAAGTAAACAGCATCGAAATGAAAGAATGTGAGGCGATTGACTCTACAGAATAGTTTCACTTGCTTTGTTCATATCTTTTAATTGACTAACGCTTATTATTTTTTGTATGTGCTCCCTATAGGTAGCAGTCTTTTAGTCATAATCGTTGATTCAATCAAAAAATTAAAGTCCCAGTTAGAAATGTAAGTCTCGAAATTTAATATTATCTATTTAAGCTGTAATAGTATAATAGTACAGTACTTGTAACGAAATAGAATATTAGCATTCTTTGTGTAAAATTTGTTGTATATTTAGATTATCTTCAGAAGATCTTCTTAGAACCGTAATTCAACAAGAGTTAACTGTATATATGGTGAGTATGGAGGCGTTCGTGACAACATGTTAATATAATTACAGCACTACATTAATCATTACTATATTCGATTAATAGATGATTAAAAATGAATTGGACAGTCTTGTTCCTAAATTAAACGTTGGCGAAAGCGCATTAAAAATTGATTTAGCTGAATCTTGCAATCCAGAAGAAATTAAATATAAAATGAAAAAATTGGAAAGTCAATTGGAATCAGCCGTAGTAGAAGAGGATTACGATCTAGCTGATATCCTTCGATGTTTTACCCGAATGATGTTGTAATCTGCTATATATTAATTTTTTAAAGATCATTGTAGTGTACCATATTTTCTTTAACAATGCCTAAATGATCTGCATGAACAGTTAAAATCGTTAGGCGATTACCTAGACCAAATGAAACGAGAAGATCCGCAAGCTACCTCGGCATGAAAGACTGCTTTCAACTTTAGAGATTGTGAAATTTCTCATAGCAAAAGCATGAAACTTTTAATATTTAAACTTGGTTGTATAATAAATTCATAGCCACTCAGTACGAAAGGATAGTCCTATACTGTATTTTCAAATAATCAATGTATTACATCTATGCGTCGTAATCGTAAAATTACGCAAGTAATGAAAGCCATACTTTAAACAATTCTATTTTTATTTTCGTACCAGTCATATGTTGAAGACTGGAAGAGGTATCACAGGCATATACCCTATGATTTTCCAATACTGAAACACTATAAATACTGTATCATACTATCGTAAACATATTCTTTTAGGCGTTTCGAATAATCATGCACGTTTACGTTATTTGGATTGCGTCATAGTTACTATTCCTACCCTATTTCTGAAGATGCTGCAGCGATTTACTATGTTGCAAGTGATATGACGTTATATTAGAAAAAATTGGAAAATTGTAGCTCCTCCATACTGAACTGCAAATTTGTTGCTCTTGAGATTAATTTTTTACCGCACACTTAAATTTCGGCATAATTGCGTTACGTAGCTAAATTAAATTTATCAAGTTTTCCATCAAGATTACTGTCCTAATGACTGAGTGTACACGAAAAATATACAACTTAGGAAAGCGTGAGCCGTAATATCTGTGACCAATTTTTTTTTTGTAGTATCTTTTCTTTTATTACTTGCATTTATCGATTTACTTCACGCATTGAGTGTCAATGAGACTTTCTATTTAATAAGAAATACTCAAAAATTTATTGAGTTGTCATATCCTAAATTAATGATCGCGTCTAGTTTACCATACTGTCTAGTGATTGTCGGGCTATGTCATCAATTTACATTGATACTACTCATGAATAAAGAAGTAAAACATTTTAAGTATTTTCGCAACAATTTAAAAGAGCAGATTGCTGCTAAGAATCGAAAGGAAAAAAATTGCATAAGTTTGCTGGGGTACATAATCTATCATCATTTGATCATTACCGTACAACGTTGGTATAGTAAAAGTTCTAACATTGAGCGCTAACTTAAATTAATTACAAAAGCACAGTTATATATCTGATAAATGCTACCAAGGTAATAAGCAACTTAAGTCAATGATAAATTGCACGTAATATTACCATATATGAGTAAGTCAATGACGTTAAGATAATGACATTTGCAATCAAATGCGATAGTATTAACGCTTTTTTCCGAAAAGACCTCTTTTCTTCTTATCTTTCTTATCCTTATCCTTAGCTGCTGCGGCTGATGTTGCTGCTGGTGCAGCCGTTGGTGCAGCAGTTTGTCCAGGGGGTGAAGGAGCCTCACGACGACTTGGTTTTTCATTTATAGATTCATTGCTTGGAGACTTACGTGGACTGCCAGTAACTTCTCGGTCTTCATCACCATAGCCACCAGATGGCGTATCACCCTTAATATAATCCAGCCATTTATTCATTTCATCCTATAGATTAAATGAAGCAATGAATGTCAAGACTTAGTTAGGAAATTACCTCTCAAAGTCTGATAGTAAAATTAGATTGATCCTTAACTATCATAAAAAATATGCCTCTTCTTATTACTCACATTACTACCAGCTTGCAATAAGTATCCATTGCCATCAGGGGCTCTATTATTTGCAAGATAAATCAACATAAGTCATCATTTTGCCATAGTTAATCTTTACTAGAAGCTTAAATTCACTATGTTTATTAGTTTTAGGTAAGGATATTATTTAATATTGATTTCGACATACTTGAATCTAAACACGTTCTTTTTCTTCTTGTAATCAATTGCCATACCACACTGGCAACCAGTAATGGAAATTTCTGGAGCATTCGATTTCTGTAATGGACAAATAATTAATAACTCAGATATTTATCGAATAACGTCACGTAAAAAACAAACATAGGAATCACGATTGAAACGAGGATTCTTACATTTTGAAATTGTTTGCGATCTTTATAGAATATGAGATTGGTACCATTTAAAACAACAAAGTATTTGTCCCACGATCTAGTACAACGACAATAAATGAGTTACACGCTCAAAAACATGATAATTGCTTAATAAATATATTCTGCAACTGAACCTTTTATCAGCCTTTTTACCACCAGCCTCAGTCTCATGTTTGCGATGTAGCGTACCCATCATGATGGGTTCTTCTTCTTTGGGTTCATCTTCCGCTTCTGGAAGTGGTTCCACGTCTTCATCACTAGAATAAGGAATTAAGGAGTAAGATAGTGATAAATATAATGAACAGCAGGATCCAGAGTGTGGGGAAACCTAGCTACTAGTTTCGTAATGAATAGTCAATGACAACGTAGATTCCAATCATAACAATATTGCAAAGTTGTCGATTATGTAGATAATTATGGCCAATACTTACTCTTCATCTTCTACTGATGCCAACTTAGCCCTAGGTGGCGATTCATCAGCATCATCATCAGTTACTTTATCATCCGTAGAAGCTTCTTGCACATCTTCATCCTCTAGGTCTTTCTCAACAGCTGTCTCTGTATTATCTTCTTCATGAGCATCCCCATTCATGTTAACTTCAGCTTCTTCATTGGTCAAGGCAGTTTCTTCTTCATTGGTCAAGGCAGTTTCTTCATTGGTCAAGGCAGTTTCATCATCGTCATTCTCAAACACTTCTTCATTACTTTCCTCAGCAACGTGGTTGATCTTTTCATCATTTACTTCGCTAGGGATCTGTTCAGACTGGAAAGGGTCATTTTGCATAAAATCATTCTCAAACATCGGATTTTCATATGTATCATCGGATGCAGTGCTATCTCCAAACGGATCGCTGCCAAAGGCGTTAAGGTGATTATTAGTAGTTTCATCATTCTTAGCTTGTTGGTCGGTAACTTGTTGGCCTCCTTCTTCATTTTCGACTTCTAATTCAGTTTCTTTAGTTAGACTTTTTACGTCTTCTCGGCTCTAAACCCAAATAGTATTTCAAGAAACAATATTTACAAGCTGTGACTATAATTAGTAGCGATCAATGCGGGACAAAAATAAACTACATAATGGAATTAGTGATTTACTAACTGAAAAACTGGCTAATCTGTCTCTGGATTGTTCCAGATTTGATAAAAGTTCACCAGCTTTTTCTCTCATTCCTTCCAATTCTTTTTCGGTCTCAGCTATAGAATGTAATAACATCAGCAGTATTATTGAGCACAGATTTAAAGACCACAAACATGTTGCATACAACATCATTTTAATGACTACTAACCGCGAGAGGCTTCCCTTTCCTTTCTTCGTTGTTCTTCGCGCTCTTTAAACATATCGGTATTTCTATTTTCATAAGTATGATTTTGCAAGAACCACATCATATCTTCTTTATCTTGCAAATATTCCCGAAATTGCTGAATATGTAGTTTTCTGGTTACTTCTTCACGCTTTTCCATTTCTTTTCCTACTTCATCCATTTCTCTTCTTTCAAACTTTTGATGGACAATGATTTGTTTTAATGCCAGCAGTTGGGAATAAAAATGCATTTATTTCAATTAAACGATATAATAAACATTGATAAAAAAATAAGTCTAATTTCATTTTTTATATTGATACGTAAGCACAGGATTTTAATTAAAAATAATAAGGAATTCAATAAAACCGAAGCTAGTCACGCCAATGCATATTATTGCATTGAAAGCACAGTTGGGTATTAGTAAGAGTCGATATTAATTTTTAATATTGTATTTATGTTCGCAATAAAGACCTATCTGCAATAATATTTGATGACATTATGTAAAGTGTTAACACTGCTAGGTTCTCACATCTGTTAATTCCATCATTTTCTTAAAACGATCTCGTTGGGCAGCTAAAGCTATTTGCAGCTCACTTTGCTTCTTTATGATGTCTTCAAGATTTGACAGGTTCTACGATGAATAAGGGAAAATGAGAACAAGATTATGACACGTACACTAGCCAGCATCCTATACACTGTGGAAGCATATCAATTCTTGTACGCAGCAAATCAATTGTGAGAAAGTACTCAATTAGGAGTTTAAGAAGTTTCATGCACTTCACATAATTCAGAAAATGTTTAATTTACATTTAAATCCATCTCGATTGGACTAGCTTCGCAATTAGTGAGCCAAGAATCTCCTTTGTTCATATCTTCTTCAAATTTAAAAGCCTTCAAATCTGTTTTAATAGTATTTACACAATGAAATGTTATTAATCCAATTCACTACCAATTTCTGCTCAAGTTATATATCGCAGTTGCGATAAAGCATTCAGGGGTATTAATAATGGTAACTATAGAATGGCTTACAAATGTCATACTCTCGGTAATACATTTCCCATTCGACTTTGAGATCAGCATAGACATTCAATAAGGCTTCCATTCTCACCGTAATCTAGACAGTATTATCACTTTAGGAAAGCTATTTATGACACACACAAATGTGTAAGAAAGATAATCCAAGTTTTATATATTACTTCTTTCTTGGCGTAATTATCACGTTCAATTAAGGTATCCCCTTTTTCTTTGGCTGTATTAAATCTTTCTTCATAGCTTTCAATTTCCTCTTTAATGTTCTTTAAACTTGCAATCACCCTCTCACCAGAAGGCACATCTCTGAAGATGAATATATTTTTAGCAAAGAAAATATCTCAATCACAATACTGAAAGTCATAAAACTTTCTTCCTATTTGAGTACATCACGATTACATGCTAACTTAATGGAACACGAAACTTACTCGGGCTCCTCTAAATTATGAATTTCATCATATACATCTGTTATCCACATGATCAAGTCATCAATTATGACAATTAACTTGAATAAATCTAGAGTTTGCAGGAGTTGTGATCGCCTCCAATTCGATTTATCATTAATTGCTTTCCAACAAGCTTTAACATCATCCATGCATTTTTTAATCTTTTCCTCCTCTCCATTGCTTTGATGTTCAGCAGCAAGATTTTTCGATTGTTGGCGTAAGCCATTAATCTAAATTACCCAATGTGTTAAAAATATATCAACTATATATTGCACTGATACTACTAAAATCTTGTATTTACCTTGACTTCTAAGCCCACTAAATCATGTTGGAAGCTGTCGTGCTTCCGGTAGAATGCAGATGTGGAATTATAGTCTCTACCAAGATCGCTAGGCAAAATTTGATCCTTATGCTTAAAGTAAAATTATATCCAGTTATTAGTTACGTTAGGTGCATAGTATTTACATAACACCTCTGATTGCAATCCTGAATAAAATATTGCATTGTGAAGGTTATGAATTTAGTAAATCAGTTGTAACGGTAATCACAATAGCTAGCCAATTCTTTTATTGCTATGAATGCAGAATAATTAGTAAAAAGAAAATATTACCAAAATGTGTTGCTGTAGCTCGTTCAGGTCATAATAATATTTGTATAATTCGCGTGTTCCCTCTAACAGCTGCAATTAAGCCGAGACGATATCCCGATTAATCGTACTTGCATTGAACAAACAGTGCCTCTATGAACATATATGTATAAGTACTGTAAAGACAGAATCTTTAAACTTACTTCAAATCGACCATTGATCAACTTCATTAGTACTTCCCATAACTCATTGATGCCATTCTTCCATTCTGAGATAGTTGCTGATTCGCTATGGCCAGTACTAATCAACTGATCGGCCATAGTATTAACTTGCCGGATTCGATCAGTACCTGTTGTTTTGGTGTTATCGACCCATTTTTCGAAAGCGTCTTGAATAATCTTAGTCAAGTATGAAATATATCACGTATTACTGCAAGTGTTAATGATCCAATACGATAAGTAACAGTTATTCACTAGCCAAATTTGCACTAACTAGAAATACGCGCATACTCAATTCCTTATCTTTTTTGAAACTCTAACATACCTAACGCATCGTAAACTAAGTATTGTATATAGATAGTTATTTACCGCTTAGAGTAGAGAAAAAAAATCAGCTACTGAATCTTACTTTAGAACAATTTCCACACAATTCTTTAGGATGATATAAATTGCAAAGTATAGAAACGGGTAATTATATATTCCGTTATTTAAGATATACAGTAGTTATGGATTTCCAGAAATGGTTAAATGTAACAAGAAAGTGTAAACTTAACTACTGCAATGATTGTGGCCTCATAAGCAAAGGCCACATCTGTCATAATTAAGTATTAAAACTAATTTATCCTATAGAAAGCAGGGGCATGCATGTATACGGTTCGTGTTTTAATACCTCCAAGTGTTCATAATCAGCGCCGCATTCCTTAGATTTTGCAATTGTCTCACAATCACCGAGCCAAAGCTCCAGATCATCAACCTTGGTTATTAAATTACAATTATGTGCACAGATTTTTAATTACTCAATTACAGTATCTTATTCATCATTAATATCGCTGCATTACTTCTCTATTAAACTGATACAGTTTAATTATTTCATTGAGGCGGTCACGTCTTTCATCAGCTAAAATTTTTAATTGCGTAAATCGATTGTCAGCATCTTCCATTGCATCTCGGATATCCTCACTACATCAAATAAAGAAACAAGATCTTTAGTTGCCTTTCTTTCATTACGAATATTTTAAGAATGCGCAATTTACAATTGCAACCCTAATAGTTTGGAAAAATTAAGGAACTTAAACATTTAAAAGATCCACTTACAACCAAATTTAGAAAGATATTCTAGAGAGTAGCCTTTTACCTTATAAACAGTTCTTCCTGCACTAAATCATCGGCGCCATTACGTAGCTCTTCTAAATGATTGCGATAATCTTTAATTGATGACTGCAAGTTATTATGGTTCTTCATCATAGTTAGTGCGCTATCTTCATCCTAATATTAATGTATCAATCCAACCACAATATACATTGTCAATCCTATTCATATGTAATATTCTGTAAAATACAATTGTTGTTACCTTTGGTCTATCATCAGAAGTTAAAACGGCAACTTTATCAATCATCCAAGACTCAGCTTCGTCGATCTCGAACAAGTGCTGAATGCAGTAAAGATTACAATATGTTATAAGAATATTTAATCAAAGAACATTACTGCAAAGTCTTTATCAATGACAGTATATACCTGATGGGCTTTATAGTATTTGTCTAAAAGACTTTCTCGTTCCTTGCAATACTGTTCTAATAGAACGAATTTATCTTTCATTAATGCAATACTATTCTGAATATCGTCAGCACTTGGGTGGCCCTCAGCAATTAAAGCTTCACCGGATTGGTAAATACTGTTTAAGATTTGTTCATGGCTTGTGATTTCATTGCATAAATTCTGCAAACAAACAAAAATTAAATTTAAAGCGAGCCATTTCCATCGATACCTAAAACATGCATTTCACAACGCACAACATTGATTAACTCGTGAAAATACAGCATAATAACAGAGTTCTCTTATCCCGATCAAGTAGTTATTCAACGTTGACTTATTTTTCTATTAACCGAGCAGCATTGTATAATATCACAGACAAGTAAATGATCATCACAATACTACAATATTATAAACATTTAACAGAATGCAATGCCATTTCATTTTACAAGTTATGCCTTGCTGACCTGGTGTGAAACTTTGTAATTATGGACTTCCGACAAACTAGTACCCACTTCCTCGGACTTTGCTTGAAGTATTTTTTCTTCTAACCAGCGCTATAAATACGATACAGGCATAATAAGAAATGATATGTTTCAGTTGAG
This sequence comes from Trichoplax adhaerens, assembly GCF_000150275.1. Classification (NCBI taxonomy): domain Eukaryota; kingdom Metazoa; phylum Placozoa; class Uniplacotomia; order Trichoplacea; family Trichoplacidae; genus Trichoplax; species Trichoplax adhaerens. Next base: position 635,021 of record NW_002060964.1, read on the forward strand.
TCATAACATAAAGAGGAGAAATACGCCAATTAAGACATCTAATTTATTGATTTAGATACTAATGCGACTTAGATTAACTGCTGTACTTAGACACAGTTATCGTTGTTACTGTTATACTTACAGTTTCGTCATCAACATCGCGGAAGAATTGAAAAAATCTTCGCGCAGCTTCTAACTTTTTACGTTTTTCTTTACAAGGTTCATCGAGGTCATTGTACCTAGCGTACAGTATAGGGAAACGTCGATATAAATTTTAGTTCCAACTGTATATCTACCTAAGTTAAACTACTAAAAGTGTCATCCTAAGACTGCATTTCTTTGCATGACTAGCTTACAGATATAGAACACGTTTAATATTAGTAACGATACCTTTGCTTCACGTTATTATATTTTTCATGCATATTTTCCGCATCGTAATGGTCAGCCTCTTGAAATTTCTGTACTTGTTTCTCTAGCTGATCGATACGATCTTTACGAGCAGCAATATCATTTTCAATTCCCTAAACGAAGAAGATGTAAAGTAACGGGATGAGTCTATTTGGCGAAATAGTATAAGTACAATACTCGTAAGCAGATGATCCACTTATTTCATTTGAAAATTTTTATGCTAGTTCATTTATATTCTTGAAATGAGTTCAATTAACTGCATCTTTAAGCAATCAGCGTTAAAGAAATGAACAATAAGGGCAGAATCCAATCAATTGCCTATTATTAATAAAAACCTATAACCTATATTGGCAAAATTAGATCACTTGAATGAGCACCATTTGATCAACAATGTGATTGCATATTGTACGTACTATATGATCATAGTGGCAATGTACCTCAACTAACGGTTGGCGAAATTCTAGGAAATAAACTAAGCCTATCACAAAATTGAAGAATACTCTAGACTAAGAGATGGAATACGGTTGAAGAGTATTAAATTTAATCCCTTTGCCACGATGCAAGTGCAAAACAGTAAGCATTTTATAAATCAACGGTAGAGCTGAAAGAGAAGAGTATGAACGACTATTGTCTAAGTTCGTAGATTCTTTGATCATAAACCCTTGATGAACAAGAAGATTGAAGTAATAAACTAGAAAAGTTAAAAAATACTGACTATTAAGTTAATGAAAATACCTTGAAGTATACAAACAGAATTCCTTACTACAACAATGAAAATTCCAGAGATACGATGGTCAACGTCAAAACTATCCAAGTAAGAATAAGCTAGCTAATAATGGGCGAAAATGTTTGTAACATATGGGAATTAAATGTCAAAGCACCTTGGATTGACGATTTTTATTTGGAAATAGACACTGCCATGCAAGCATAATCGACGCAGAAATTGCCTTAATCTTCTTGAAAACTGGACGGCAATAAGCCAATTCTATCGTAAAAGATTGAAACTGTTTCCTAGTGCTTGTACTGTATTTATTTTGTTCAAAAATAGAGTCAACAACTTTATCTGTCAATGCATTGGGAAGATAAAAAGCAAGAACTCAATATTTGGCGTTTGTAGATACTACCGAATATCGATTAGCGTCAAAACTAATGGTTCAAGTCATAGACTACTAAATATTGAGTTGTGCTAATAAGATCTGGAAGGTGTGTGGCCCCATTTTCATCTCTGATTACAGTAATAATAATAATTTAAAGATATCAAGTTGAACCTGCATCATCACCGTACTGTAGTACATTATAGATTAATTCATTAACTTAATTATACCGTATATATTTTCGGAAGGGCCCTTGGGATAGTTGATAAGGATAAATTGAGATATCGTTTAATCAATTTTACGAATTCATTTTACTGTACTGTCATGATGGGTTTTCTGGCCAAACCCTCTTAAGTACAAGTGGTAGAGTAGATTAACGTCCTTTCTAATTGAATAACATGGATCAACAAGAATCGAATGGAGTCTTCCTTTAACTTGATGTGCACTAGTACTGTGCTTGTAGAAATAGCATAAGAAATGATGCTATGAATCCTACGACTACGTTGGTACAATGTTTCCTTCTGGAAGAGTACGAAAGGAAATTCGACTTTGTCGTGAAAGTATCAACTAGTGACTGGATCAATCGTACTTGCATGTAATGAATCACTTATTTGATTGCAATAAATAGATCATACGGCAATATTGCACTCGATAATCCAGTACAGCAGTACACTATTTTCAATTTAATTCCATTGATATTGCTCAAAAAAGCAACTACCAATTAATTATCTTTCTAACCATGATCCTACAGTAGAATGAACTTATGCGGTCTGTGGACGAAAGCTATCATTTATTCGGTCTATGAACTTACCATTTGCTGGTTGATTAAATTAGTGCAGGTAATAAGGTCCTTGCCAGTATCTTCAACCGTTAATATTGATTGGATATGGTCCAACCATACTTCGAGATCGGCTACAGAACGACTAAATTGGACTTGGTTATAGACTTCGTTTAACATGCGGCCTTTATTAGCTGATGCTTGGCATAATTTCAACCATTCATTTTGCAATTCAGCAATGCGATCGTCGACTTCACTTTCTGCCTCGCTATGATTATCAATGATCGTTTGGCCAACGTCTTTAATACTATCTAATTGATCTTTAGTGGCGACTAATTCAGCTTCAAAGGTTTGATGTTTCTGCAATTTGCCAGTTAAATTAGTTGGATCACGATAGGCTTCATCGTTGGCTAATTGCTGCTTTTCACTAATCCAGTCGTTCAATTCATTACATTGCTGATGGAATTGTTGCAATTGAACAGCTTGTTGTAATTTGACTTCAGCATCATTGAATTTACCGTAATTGTCGTTTAAACGCTCTTCAATTGCCAAAGATTTAGCAACCAATTTGTCCGAAGCATAGTGATCATTCTCCGACATACGGCGAGCAAATCGTTTAACGTGTGCAACTTTATCGCTGCATAATTCTAAATTTTTCTTGTATTCTTTATGCCGTTTGACCAATTCAATTATATTAAACAAGGATAACTTCTTTTGGCGCTCTTTATCGATAATCGTCTTGACGAACTTCTTTAATTTATTGGCTTTGGCATGATCACGACCAATGCCCATTTCAGCAACAGCTTTGGTCAGAAACATATCTTGCTTACTTAATGATCCTTCCAATTGCTTAACATCACGCTGAAATAGCATGTGCTCGTAATTTTGTTTCAGTAAGAGTTTACGCTTTTCGCAGGCTTGTAATAATTCTTCCCATTCTTGGACAATTTCATCAACTCGTTGACGAAGGCGACGTCCAGTTGTGTCATCAGTGTAATATTGCGGTGCCACTGAGAGAATATTGTTATAAATCATTTGACGACTTTGGACATCATAGGTTAATTCTTCATGTTCCTTAGCTAATTTCTCCGCACCCGATAATGTATTAGCGATATCGTCTGAACTAGCATAAATTTGTTGCGTTTTGATCCAATCGTGCAAGTCGTCCATATCAAATAGTAACTTTTGGTAATCGCTACACTCGCCCAAGGTGTTGCGCTGTTTATTGGCTTTATCCAAGACGTTGTTCCAATTTTGATATAATTCAGACACACGATCATTTAGCATAGTCTCGTAATCTTCCTGTTCCTCTATTAGTTGAGCTTTTTTGGCTTCGATAGCATGTAATCGCTCCTCAACAGCAGGTGTATCCCGCTCGACAGCATTGATTTGACGCTGTAATTGCATAATAACATTAGGATCAGCAGTGGATGAAAGTTCGTTGTCTAAACCGCTTCCCTTTTGTATCACCCAATTTTTGGTTTCATCAATTTCGTAAAAGAAATCCAGCAGACGTTTCTTATTATCGATAATCTCTTTCTTGACTGCAATAAGAACGACCAATTGCTTCCATTTACCATTTAAACGCTCAATTGAGGCTCGTATTTCATCGCTATTACTATTTTGATTGTCGATCAATTCTTGGCCATCGCTTCCAACTTTTTGATAGCGTTCTTGATTAGTATTGACTTCTTTGTTGATACCTTCAAATTGCCGTGATAATAAATCTGCTTCCGACATATCATTTGGTGCTTCGATGGATTCCAATATAGCTACGCGATCACCAACCCACGACAGTAAAATTTCATTTTCATCTTGATATTTATAAAATAACTGCATTTCTTTTAGACGTTCTTCTCGTTTACTTAGTAATTGAAGGAGTAGGTCGTAATTTTTAGAAATACGAAATTTTCTTTCTACCACATCATCAGAGGCACGATCTTGCGGTGCTAATTGCTCCGATGTACTTTCTAAGCCATCAATTTGCTCGCGGTAGGCGCGAATTTCATTACTTAAATCTAAATGAGTTTTCATCAATGATTCAACACTACCTTGATCGACACCGTAATTATCGATCGACATCAAGCTAACATGTAATGTAATCCAAGCTTCAATGTTGTCAGCTTCTACTAATAATTGCTGAAGTACTAACATCTCATCGATACGTCGTTGGCGTTTTGCTAAAATATCGGTAACATTTTCCCATCTTTCTTGTAAATTATCGACATTATTGCTAATCGTCGATGATGCATAGTGGCCATTGTCGATCATACCGCGACCTACTTTTAGGATATTCTCAATGACAGGTTGATGGCCATTGACTTCAGCTTCTAATGCTTTCTGTCGATGATCAAGAAGAGTTAATGAAACGTAATCTTGGACTTTTTTCAAATTGGATAATTCTAAGGTTTGCTCCTTTTCTTTCATCCAATTTTGCTCATCTTCACAATCTTGATAGAACTGCAATAATCGCTGTGAGTCTTCTAGTTTAGATTTGCGATCGGCAGCCAATTGTTGGACCTCATTTAATGCTTGTCCTAATTGATCAACACCATCATGGATATCTTCATTTAATGGTTGGCCTACATATCATTTTCATACAAGGATGAAGTTAGTTACAATGAAAAATGTACATTCCAATTAGTTCACCATATTTGACGTGGAATGAGATAGAATGTTTATGAAAGAATAAGTAAGAAATACAATATCGGAATGCGAGTAACTTTTGCATCTAAATTTCATAGATTTACCGTTTTCATCTTCTGGTGCCTCAAAGGCTTCGGCTTCAGCAATAACATTCTTAATACGATCCGCATGTACAACGATATCGCTTTCCAGAATACTATGGTTTTGTAGCAGATTGTTGACATCTTGCAATTCTTTACCATAATCTTCTGATTGCAATAGCGCCTAGCAAAAGATATTAGCATAGTTACAGAAAATTTACTCAGTACACGCGAGGAACTGATTCCGGTATGGAATATTACGTTAATACTGGTTAAGCTCGAGCATTTTTGGCAGATCTGATCTACGTTGAGGCATGAGATAACCGGACATGCATAAACTGTATTACATTACGTTTAAATGTTCAAGGTAAGAAAATTTTCTACATTAAATACTAGGCTACATGCCCATAATTAATCTTACAGTTCATATAAGATCGATTTAACGAAATTAAATTTCACAGAAAATTTTCTTATTACCTTCGTTTCTTTAGTCCAATCGATCATATCTTCTAATTCTTGTAAAATCTTCTGCAATTGTAAATGCTGCTCCAGATCATTACGTCTTTGCTTGATCATTTCAATCAGATCGTTCCACAATTCCAAGACATTATCTTTCCTGAAAATTAATATTACGAATATATTGCCTTGTTATGGTTTTATAAAGTAGGAGCATTATCTTGTTAAGGTTCTTACTTTGCTTGAATACGATCAGAATCGTGATAATTTTGTTCTGTCAGTTCATTAGCTACATTTTCTACAGCTACAACACGTTCATGGTAGGAATTAATATCTGTTTCAATGGCTTCGTGCTTTTTAACGGCAGCTTCTACAGCCGGCAAAGAATCACCGAAATCTTCACCGCCGAGTATCCCGCGATTATCTGTCAGCCATTGCGTACGTAGCCGAGCCTGTTAATTGAACACATTCCATGTTGGAGAAAAATGAGCAGTTGCAGTTTCCATAAAAATTAAAGTTAACGTTAAGTAAAATACCTTTCGATCAAATTGAGCAGCTAATTGTTCGAGTCTCTCCAACCTGAGCAATGAAAATTTTTTACTTTATCAAGATAGTGCTGTCAGATAATCAAATTTACTTTAAAAGTTGCTTTACTGTACTTCGCTTGGCGGAATGCAGCACAAGACAGAAGTACCGTACTATAGAAGGTTAACTAAATTTACCTCAAAATTTCCTGTCGTAAAGCTAATTCACGTTCATGTTCAGCCTTTTCTAATTTCCCCCAAGCCTAAATAAATAGTCATTGATTTAACGCCAATAGCTCTGAAGTAAGGACTCCGAACTTATGGAGCTCAGTTGTACTTAATCTACTGAGCAAATGGGCAACTTAGCAGTTTATTCAAAAGTCGCAGGGAAATATAGCTGGTACAGTCGTAAATGTATTATTTCTATACTGTTGGAGTTAATTAAAGTTCTAGATTACATCTGCAGGACTACGGAAATATGAAAGCTTGGAGTAATCAACAATTATTATGTAGATCATGCCACGGAGGTCAAGATCTGAAGAATTTATGTTGCAAACTAGCGGAATAAACAAAGTGTTTTGGCAAGTAACCGCAAGGTTATCGACGAAATCTTATTTTTATGAGTACCCTTTATTGTTACGATAATATGATTTAATTTACACTACCTTGTTGATTTCAGAGATAGTTTTGCCTTCTTTTGGTGTATAAGCTTTTTGATTGTTTGCTCTTAATTTACTTTGAATAGTAAATAATTTTTCTTCAAGATCTGCTTTCTCTTGAAATCTAAAGGGATAAAGTAATAATTCGAAATAAATTTGCAAACCTGCTAAAACTCTTTTAAAATTTAAAATATTATAAAAAGGCAATTTGCCAAGATTTACTTGGGCGGTTTCTCCGTAGTACGATAAGTATTAAATTGAACAAGTTGCTGTTGGACACCACTTAATTTATTATCAAATGTTCTGTCGGATAATTTAGCAATCTTATCTTGGACCCAATCCAACAAGTTGCTAGCCAAGGTATCGTACTCTTGCATTAAAGCTTCATTCTCAATGACCTCTCCCATAACCTGCAACATGAATAAGGTATAAGTTTATAAAGATATTCAATTTGGTTCTAAAGGGGTAGATATTCAGTGCATAGTCTAACGTCTAGTTATCTGCGACTACTTACTTTTCCAATACGACGTCCAACAACATCCTCTGCCTTCATTTTTGAAAAGGTATGGTAATATGACGCAACATAGGTCATAATGGATTTTTCGTCGGGATATTCAACATTGACATCTAATAGATGGGAAGTGGAAGAATTGTTTGTTCATGGCTGATATTTAACTGAATATTTTACTATTGTTATAGCTTTTATTATATAGCGAAAATGAAGTATCATTTTTCTTACCCTCTGCATCAAGTAGTTGTGGTATACCAAAACTTTCTTCGGCTACTTTAAAGGCGTTACGTAAATTCTGGAGAGGACTGTTAACGGATAAGCTGTCGTATTTAATAGCATCGGGTCTAAAAATAGAATTAATAAGGTTAATACTGATTTAATATCGCTTCGATTCCTGTAGCCTTATACTGTATATGCGAAAGAATTATTGGTATATCAATGTTACACATTATTTTTCACTGGTCTCGTCTCATGTGGATAGCTACTGTTACCTATGCTTATGAATAATGGCATTAAAAGCAAGACCATCACGCCAACTGGAAGTAAAGTTTGTCATTTTGACGTTATCGTAACTAAATTGTAGAAAAATTTTTGATTCTGTAAGAATGATGATATATTCATGCTACTGGCCTGCAAAAATGCTATTTTTGATAGTATTATTCGCATTGTGATATACCTGGCGGTTTTTAATTTACACCACATTAATAAAGCATCTTTAGCCGATTTATGTTCTGCTGAACCACTTCCATCATCGATTTGAATGTCTTGAATCTATGCAGAATTATTAGTAGTTAGTATACATTAGCAAAGCATACCATGGCAGCTAGCTTTATTTTATAGACGATTGCAGTAGATATTGCTTCTTATACTACCTGAAAACGCAAAATAATTGTCCATATCAGACCCAAAATTAATCGGTTATTACTGTCAATGATGTCTTCTGCACCCATATTTTCCAATTTAACCTATTAAAAAATGATAGAAGTATAAGACTTTTAGCAACTTGAACGTAGCATAGCTTGCTACATCCGTATGTACTTTATTGATTTGATTTCAGGGTAGAAATTAAATTTAATCTATTCTTTGTTTAGCTATGATGCATTACATGTTTATTCTTTAAGAACTTCAAGGCGGCGTTAACATTTTGAATTCGATGAATTCGCATTTTGCCTCTGGCTGGTTTAGCCTAGAATAAGGCGGAATAGGTTGTATCAATGATGTTTGATCAAGAGATCAATACTAAGAGCAACATTTACTATAACTATGTTCAACAAATAAAATTTTCATTTAACCATTATATAAATCAGAAAAAATAAAATACTGACCACTTTCTCGCCTGAGAGAACTTCAAGTAGACGTATTAATACAACTCCGTCGGTAACATCGGTATATAAATCGTTAACATTAATGGAGACTCTGTTTAAGTAAGAATTCATCCATTTTGTAAAGGTTTTCTTTTGAATTTTCTCACGCTCACCTATGAAATTACAACGGTTAAAATACGTATAGACTTGATAATATATTTTTCCATCCTAATTTATTTTATATATCCAGTTTAAACCTTAAACATGAAGCGAAGGCTAATTACACGAACAATTTTACCTTAACGCTGAGTGTAATAACGCTGAGTGTAAACTTAAGAATTATATAAATTTAAAGACATTTCCTTACTGGCAAGAGCTTTAATTCTTGATTTCTCAAAATGGCCAGCTCTGGCGGCATCAGAGTCTTGTAAATTGGACATATTGAAATAGGACTACTCAAGACCAAAAGGAAGATATATCAATTGGTTATCCCGCTAAATTGAGTTCTTTATTATAGAGAGAAACTGATAATTTAATTATTCCAGATGCCTCTTTTATCACTGTCGAGTAGAATATTATATGATTATGCATTTTATTTAACAGTATAGCAGCGAAATCAATTATGATTTGTTTTATGTGTTTAATTTTTATATCGTGCAAATTTTCACTATTACCTTCCTAATACTGGTTACCTTAAAATCTGGATTGCATTAACTGTAGTTTAGTGAAAGTGCTAAATTATCTAAAACTGAACCTTGCACTACAAGTTAGGTACTTTAATAAAAAAGAACGTCGGACTGTCTAGAATTCTGGATATTCTAACTGCAGTTCAAGTTGTAGCCAAGTACTATACTCCTTGTAAATATAACATCGACTTTGAATTTTAGTATCTACATTGCAAAGTACGCGACAGTCAAAGTACAGCACGTTTGTAAAAAGAGCGTTCAGTTAATTTAGAACTCTAGAAAGACAAGTTGGAGTTTGTGCTTAAGGTTGATGAAATTCAGTCTATCAAAAAGAATACTAAAATCTAGGAAATAAGGGCTTTATCTTTAAGGGGATCACACTGTTAATTGCTGTACTTTATGGTAAGAATAAATAAAGCAGAATTTGGTATACATGAGAAAGGAACCCCTGGGGAAGCAATTGAATTCGATTTAAATCAATTGTTGATCAAGTTCGTTGAACCGATTAATTGATTACCTGCTGTGTCTATCCATTACTTCCCGCTGATTTACATCAAAATATGAATCAATAAGAACTAACAACCGCAACCTCAAGACAGAACGACAACATGCAACTTTACCCGAAATCGAAGAAACGTTAGCCTAAACCATCATGTTGTCATGCTGATATCAATGACCATGAAGTTTATTATGGTATCAACAAAGAAATGAATAAAATGCAAGATAAAAGGAATCTTCGTTTAACTTAAATTTTTGATATAGCGCGCCCGCTTGGAAGCAATTGTATCGTATAGTTTATTACATTGCAAAATTAAGCAAGAACAAAATTCTATACTCTCATTATCCTTACGAGAAGAGTATGGAGACAAGCTTAATAAAACCTGACATTTTTCTGTCTGCATTTGAAACTTAATATAATAAATTCATCTTCAGTGTATAATCGCCGACGAATTGCATAATACGCTATTAAATTAAGCGAGATGCATATATAAAAATGCTAAATGTGATCAGAAACGGATGGCAACTTATGTAGAGTTACGAAATATGCAAAGGAAAAATATTCTAGATATATTTGAATATAAGTTATCGTAAGATTTTCCACTTCCTTTAGAAAGTCCGTTACGGTGCACTCTGTAGTTATCACCTCAGGTAATAAGCCAAGAAATAAAATGCTTTTGTAACTCACAGGTACAGTATATACAAGAAAAACTGCTAAACATGATTTTAACGAATCCTCGACATTAGTACATATTACATAAAGCAGCTGAAAGGGAGGAAAATATAATTTAAAAAAATACTGATATCTGAATCTCGGGATGACTTATAACTGCCTCAACGAATAGTAGCCGGATAGTTTAGAGCTGACTAATATGAAAGGTGGTCATCATCCTTTCAGCGAGCCGTAGCTGGGTGGGTGTTTCCAATCGAATAGTAAGGCACGTATTCATAGCGCAAAAGACTATAAAAGTCTCCACCCCCATTGGCATGCCTCATGATCTTATGAAAGCATGATTGCTGCCAGCAAAAAGCCTTTTACAAATAATATTCAGAACATAGGCGATTTTCGTTGTGTAATGATGAGAATTTCTCAACATGTGCAAAACAATGTAAAGTCATGCAGAGAATAATTTAAATAGATTGTTGAGCTTAGCTAAGCGATAGAAAGAATAGTAGCAGCTATTAGAACTGGGCTGGAAACAAAAGATTACAATCCCTGACTGCGTATCGATTGAGCATTTAGAAAAATGAACTGATTGCATTTAAAAATCGGAATATTGAAAATGACTACCAGATTACTGCAGTAACATCCGACTTGCCCACATGTATACGTATTTAGATTATTTTAATCGGTTGTATGTAGTAGAAAGTAGCTGCGAGCATTAATGAATATTTTTTATACAAAATCAATAACTACATAATCAAGAGAAAATAGGTGATTTAGAGTGAATTGATCTACTCTTCGTCAGATTATATTGCATTAGAGTAGTAGAAGGAATACGACAAAGCTATTTAGAATGATTATATGATGAAGATTACAGAATGATAATAGTAAAAACATTCGTGATCATTCTACTGTATTTAGTCCGTTGCCCGAAATACTGAATCAGAACTTAAAAGTCGGTGACGGATATACAAGTTTACTTCAGAATTGATCAAGGAAATTATATGGAAAAGAAATAGACCGTATCGTCTGAAATTAAAAATCCTACTATGCAGGTCTAGTAATGAATGTACATCTGAGAGACATCAAGTAACTAATCAAGATATTAAGTGTTGTTACGATAGCATTCTGTAGTATACATGTATCGTAGCCATGAGGATGAGTTATGTGGTTTATCTTCCTCGATAGTTCTTTCAATTTTAATAATTCGTATGACGGTCATTGGCTGAAAACACAAACTTGCTAGGTAGCTTAATTAATTAGTGACTTCTTATACGTATCGTAATCATTCTTATTAGTAGTTGCGTGATATTAATTTAACTATGTCGCTAATAATAGAGTAAGAGAAGGATTCTTATACATCTACGTCGTATCATCCATCTACTCTTATTTATGCGTGTCGGCTTATTTGAAGTGGATTCGAAAGCTAGAGACTAGTTCAACTCTAGAATTATCGATGCAATAGAATACGAAAGGTTTCGTGCCCAATGACTAAAAGCGGTGATAAATTGAGGATCATTTCTAAACTATTGTTCTACAGTATCAAGAAAATATTATTTTTCAAGTTTCTATTTTTAAGAAAAATATAAAAAACTGGAAGTTAACACGATATCGTTATATCAAAATGACCTTGAAATCGTGATCTGAATTGATAAACAATTCTTGAAACGTGCTCAAATCTCACCCAATCCATCTGCCTCCCATGACTTTACATACTGTAGATCAACTCCATTATAATAACTGATTTCTCACCGATTAACTAATCATGGATAGCAGAGTGTATTGAATAAAGCAGAATAAATTTGTCTAATAGCGTTACACTTTTACAACTACAGCTTGCAATTAATAAAAACTTTTTTGGCAGGGTGGCATGGTGTTCATATTGGATGGCGTATATAACATTAGCAAAATAAAGTCACGTCTAGATCTATTTTCAAAATGCATCAATTTCATTCTGTTTATTATAATTTCATATCATACCCGTTTATCGAAAGTCTATTTCTTAATATGTTCAATTGGATGTAGTACAGGCTTCTTTCTTCTCTCAATTTCAACAGAAGCTTCCGTAATTAGAAGGTCTGCATAGAACGAGGCTAATATACAAATTGAAGGAATCTGTGACCTAACTTGCTTGCGACAAACCTATTTATTACTATAACAATATAAATCGAGTCGACTCTATAGTACTATAAGCTTTGGATCGAATGTATTTGCTCTTGACGACCTCCTGTATTCGTATATCAGGTAGTAAGGAAGAACAATAACCAACGAATTGAATAGGATATGTCTAGATTGGGTGACATTTTTATTATTATTTTTACCTTTTTTTCTATCTTTTCCCTCTCTCTCAGCTAACTGACACGCCCATTTGTCATCAAAAACCAAGACATATATTTACTCCTAATTAATCATTATAGCATACCAATGGATTGATGAATATCACGCATGCTTAATCAAGAAGTAGTTGATGGAGTATAAATACTGTTAGCAAACATTGAAGAAGTGAATGACAGGTTGAAGGCTAATAGCAATTATTCAATAGCCATATATTTTTATCATCTATCATCAACAAGGTGGCCTGTCATGATTTAATATTTTGATGATGTAGCACTAATATGTAGTCTACTTATTGCAACTTGCAGTCACTCTTAATAAGTATCAAATAACATCATTTAATCTCTCTCGATGTTCATAACCATGCAAGTACTATAATTTTGCTAATGATTAACTATTACCGTGCCAATACAAGGCCTTTCCTTACACTCCAAAATGAGAGACTATGATATTAGCATCTCTATTCAATTGTCTATTAACTTGGACTAATGTATAATGTAATAATTAGTATTGAACCGGTGATCAAGACAACAGTTAATTAGTTTATCATTTTATCTTTTGCCGAGGATCAGTTGTGGTAATACGAGTTACTCAAGATAAGGGTTTAACATCATTATTATCATCTTGCTGATCATTCTAGAATCTCAGAACTACTAACTTCTGATATGCTCCTCAATATTTTACACTATATGCCCTTATGGGACCTGTCTTGGTTTTGTGCTATTTATTTCTTCGTTTTCCAAATATCAGTCACGCGAGTATATAACGATTAATATACAAGTTATAGAGACACAATTTTACTGTCATCTTATTAATTTGGCAAATCCTGAGCTAATAACTACTTACGTTACTGTTATACTCGTACATCTCCTTTACTACAGCCAAGTAGATAATCTGTTAAACTCGAAAATTTTACATACGACTGTAACACAGGTAACATTAGTTGACATTTGAACATGGGTTACGGCAAATATTAATTTCATCCATACTTCATAATCAATGTTATCATGTAAAGCTCATTCCAAAATGTCTGAGTTATTAGTATAACTAGTCATAGTCAACAATAGCATCTCATTACTATGCAATTCGGATATACAGCAAGTCATCGTCATACATGCCATTAGTATCCTTCTCTCTTGGCTTATTAACTTCACCTTAGAATCTCTTTTAATTTAGATATGAGTTAACAAATCCAACTTTTTACACAATTATCTGTTAACTAACCCGATATTTTTGCCATGAATTGGATTTAAATGATAAAATAATCCTGCTGACTTAATCTTTAGACTCTATTGGTGTTTACGGTCACAATAAATCCAGATACCTCCACATTACGGTTTATCATGATAGTTATCGTATTCTTGATTAAAATGTAACTCAACAGCATCATCCATGCAGTGTAGTGGATAAGTATTCAGTACAATACACCTATTTTATAACTAAATCCAGGCTTTCATTTGCTGTTACCTTTTCATCACTTCTATGCTATTGATTTTAATCAAGGTTGATCCTCACATTTTCTATATGGACATAATTCGAAATGATAATCAATCATTGCTCTATTAGATCACGATCAGTTTCAATAAATGAACACTTTGACTTGTATTATTAAATTGTTCAACGGTAAATTGTCTATCAAATCAAATTACCGTGTATTATTAATTCGAAAAATTATATATCATATTCTCACTCATTAGCGTAATTATAAAGCAAATGTTCGATCACTATATTATTTAATCATAATTACAGTTGTACTAAATCATTAAGCACTCGATTTGGCTAACTATGGGCTATAATCGCCTGAGTGAGTCAATTATCATGCTGTTGTATCATTTTCGTTACCTGTTGAAACTATTACGCCATTGCAATTAATTGGTAAATAAAAGTCAAACTGTATGACATATAAGCCCAATCATAACTATCCATCTCAAAACTAGTGATATAAGAATATGATAGTATCATAGAGCAAATGCATATAAGAATGGATTGTATTTTTAATATCGTCTTAATTGACAACCAATAACAAAGGCAACACTGTAGTTGTTTTTCAGTTTGGCTGTTGCATACCATACTAAAATTGCATCACTTCATATTGTACCGATATATTAGCTATGGGGTAGAATAACATACCATAATAAGTGTATTAGGATTTAATGCTAGTATAGATTGTAATTCAAATGATTAAAGGCTCGCAATATGACCCTATTGTTATCATCACTTGAATACGTGCCTTGAGGGACTTTAATTTTTAAGTACAAAGCAACTAATTAATTCAAGTACAAATAATGATAAACTCTCTTTCTAATGGTGTATTAGAGGCATACTTGTACTCAATGTAATAACCTCATGAACTAAACATCATTTCTTACTAGTATTTCTATTACGCTCTTTTCATCGTTTTAATCATTATTATGAGCTGCTATGGTTTAATAAAATACGGGCTTTGTACTAGCTAACTAGATTGAAATATATGTGTTATGGTCATTCTAAGTTGGCAATGAACTGTTATCCTTTTAGACCGCTGTATGTAACATTTTCTCACATTCTTACGACTGATAAACTATTTTTCAAGTTGAAAATCGTAAGAGTAATAACATGATTCTTTTTTAATGTAAACTAGCTGCAGTATTTCCTTAAGCATGGCCAGTAAAACACCAAATATGAATTATAGTTAATAGGGTTTGATAAAGACGTGCAATATAGTCCGATTCTTGATGATGCCAATTCCGAGAAAAAAGAAAGCTCGTCAGTATTCTTGTCCATCTTAGCAATTATATCTATCTATTGACTATTCTACTAAAAATATTGGTAATAGCAGCTTTAAGCGAAGGTTATCTACGCGTACTTTTATGAGCAATTATGGCCCATTATTGGTTTGCTTTGCTAGAATATTCATTAATTTTAGAGGAAAGAACGCTCTATTTTACTCATTCCTAAGATGTTTTACTAAAACATTAGTATGTAATTAACATTACGATATTACCGCACTTAATACAGCAAGCTATATAAGTAATGAGTAATTAATTAATCGACCAAAGTGTTGCGGCTATGAGAGTATTCTACACCCAATCACGAAAATAATCTAATAAGAACATTAATGAACTCCAAAGTTAATCCCTCCCTAAAGGCAACTAAGAATTATCATCTACTATTGTGTTAAAGCAATACTATTAGCTATCTACCAGTTTAACAGCTACACATTTCGGTGGAATTTGGTAGATAGCGTCCTCAATCCACAATAATAATAAAAGGGAACTAAATATCATTGATTACGTTAGTGTGTCGGCATGATTAATATACAGTAAATCAACAATAGCATTAATATTTAGAGCACAGTACAGTACGTTCGTATCTATGAAATTATTAAGATCTAAAATGAAAATTACTTGCCTAGTTATCAATCTATGGTATAATTATACATGATTCACTTACAAAATAGCATAAATATTTCTCTATACCTCGCTGAAGTCTGCCATACTTTTATGCCTGAATTGCTAATAAAATATAGGAATCAGACAAGCTCATATAATACTTGCGTATTTTACAAAGTGCAAAGTAGATGGCCAACTTATATCGATCAAATATTAAGGTCCTATAATACGGTAATCAAATGGACCCATACCTTAATATTTAACTCTGCAACGATGAATCATCATCCAATCTAGTGACATTGTGACAAACAATATCTCGGTTGCTAACAAGATTTATCTTCCTGTAGATTCTAGCGATCATATCTTTCTGATTATTCTTAGGTTACTTAATTACATAGTATTAACTCGATTCCGATTATACTCAGACTATAGCATGATCAATGTGCAACTTTTTATTGGATGTTCGTTCTCGTCTGCACGAGATTGATTAGGATAAAAACAAGGCCCAGTGCTTCAAACAGATTAAATTAGGCTGTTTTCTATACGCCACATGTAAAATGTGTTAATTCTCACAATTAATATAAACAAGACTGTCATCGAGGTAATCACTTTGAATATCATTACAGTACTAAATATTAAACTTACGGTTAAATCACTTAGAATAAATGTATTATATGGGTAATATAAATTTATAAATTAGTAAGAATCTAAAAGCATCGATTTCGCTTTGCACTGTTATTTATTAATGTATAAAATAAATTGATTTATATAAATCAACAGGAATGTAAAATTAATTTAATATTATGTAGATGCATGATTGCAAAGAAAAAGATGAAAACAGGCATAATTTAATCATCTAATCAACAAGATCACCCTAAATCGCTATTTGAGTAGGAAAGGCACTCATTACTGTTTATCGATAATGTAGATGATGGAATTTCTTATAAAGTAGTTCGGATTATTCGCAGATCCTTACTTCTTTTTAAAGAAATTTAATCTCTTTAGCGGGGATTTCTCATCGGAATTAAGAGGACTAGTAGATGCTGCTTCATCACTTCCTGGTAAGACTACTTCAATATTGCTCGTAGATCTTGGACTACTAGTGCCATCGCCTTGTGACCCGCATCCCTTATCGTCAGAAGTATCAGTGCAGGTGAGTAATATGTTGTCTATCCAACGGCACATATCCTCCTAATAACGCAAGCATAAATGAAAATGATAAAGAGTTCTTAAATTTTTAAGTTATCCATAGTGTTATATTATTGACAGGCAGGCCGTAAAACTTACATTATTCGTTGCTTGAAATAGGTACTGACTTCCGTCTCGCAACCTACAGACCACCAATACTATATTAATGTAGCCAAAAATTAATATGTAACATCCACAAACCTCAATCTGAAAACATTCTTTCGTTTTTTATAGTCACTAGCCACGCTGCATCTACAGTCTGTCACCGACAATGGCGATACGTGATACAAGAGTATTCCCTAAATATGCAATAAAATTACGTTAATTTAAGAATAATATCTATAACCCACAACAATGCCCCCGATCTAAATCATAAATAGATAAGTACATTAAGGCATACTATAATAACTACCGCATCATGAACATAGCCGTAGTGTCAAAAACTGATTCGATTTATTAATTAGAATATAACATTTCGTGATATTAACACATTACAATAGCACCTGAATTGACTTACTTTGTGATACTGCTTTCTGTCTTTATAAAATAATATTTCTCTATTCTGGAGTGCCGCATAAAGCCTGGTCCATGATCTGTAACGGAAATTAAAGTTTACTGAAGCTTGTTCATAGAAATAACTTTCCGGCTTTTGCTTCGAACATCAAACATTAGCGTCAACTTTAATAGATATCATCACCTCTTCTCAGCCCTTTTCCCTCCACTTGCAATTTCATGCTTACGATTAATAATGCCACGTACAATCGACTCATCATTATTTTTTTCGTAATCAGATGGCACGTCAGATGATAACTCAGAGCCACTACGACGCCACAAACGATACAAGAAAATAATATCAACATACAGCGTAATTTCAGCATGCAATCTAGGATACTCCATAATCAAACCTTTTGTTAACTCTTGGCCCTGTCAGCCCAAAAAATTCATCTTTAGTTTGTTTAATAGTACCCGCGGCATTGTCACTTATGCCGCTATCTTCTGTATCTGTATCCTTAACGGTATCCAGCTGAGGTTTCTTTGAAAATCGAGGCTGCATGCTTTTAGATCTACCAAATTTCTTATTAAGCCCTTTCTCAGATTTGGTTTCTGCAACATTTCCATGCTGATTATCAGGAATATCAGACATATCGTCACTTTCGCCTGGAATTTCGATAATCAAGTATTGTTCATCTGGAATCTGCTCCTTTGCAAGTTCCTTATCGGTAGTATTAGAAATAGATGCTTCTTGATGATCCTGCGACCATTCAAAGCATGACATTAGCTACCTACAATCCCTATCAAATTCTAAGTTTCACATCCTCAAACATAAGTTTACATAACATTACCTCCCGAATTTCTTGGCTTTCACTTACAGTATCGAGTTCATTCAATATATCTTGTCTAGCCCTCAGTAATTCTTCTCTTTTCAACGCTAACTCTTCTACAGTAATTCGGATGAACAAAACACATTAGAATAACACTGAATGAGTGGTACTATCAATGTTAGGACTACCATTAGCAGCTGCTATAGTATTCAACAAACCTTCTAAGGCGTTCCTATCTTCATTTAAATCTAACTGAGCAAAAATGTCTTTGTCCCTGTTTTCGTACGTATGAAGCTTCAAAAACTTTTGTAAATCTTCTCTTTCTTGTAAATAAATTCGATATTGTTCGTTACGGTATTTGGTCATAATACGTTCCTGTTCATCAATAGCTTCCTTTTCGTACTATATTTCAGGATAAAATTTCGAAATATTGTTTTTGAACGCAATTCATTACATGTGCTTTTACTGGGTTACTTATGGGTACCTTTGTGATTTCTGCAACTTTATTAAAGCGAGCTTCTTGTGCAGAAAGGCCAATGGTTAGCTCATAATACCCCTTAAGGATTTCATCAAATCTGTCTAAACACTGTTCATCAATAGAAATTAATGAGCAGGAGAATTATCTCATTGAAATACTATACTATAGCCATAGACATGACATGTCCATACCTTAACATCATCATAAATCACGGAATTAGATTCTATTCCACATAACCACTTATCTCCTTGACTCATGTCCTCCTCCAATATTAGAACTCCAAGTACTAGGTTATTTTTACAAGCATGGAAGGTTACGCTATAATAATAAGACTGTACTACATAAACACAAAACTATCGTACTTAGTTCTAATTCGCGATAATGCAATTCCCAATCCAATCTCAAATCTTTGTGTACTTGCTGCAAAACGTCCAGCTTCTTGATAATCTATAGTCGGATTACAAAATAATGTTTGCATATTGATAAAGGTTCAGTAACTGTACACATTTCAGACTTTCCACCCAACCTCTATGCACACTGTTGGAGTACCTTATCTACCTTCAAATATGAAAAATAGTCTAAGCACTAGCCTCATTTCCTAAATAATGATTCTTGTTAACAAGGCTATTTGCAAATTCTGAAATTTCATCCAACTTTACAGTACATCCTTCTATCTCTTCCTTAATAACTTCCATGTAGCTCATTAATTTCGTACAGGACTGTGCATTACTGAAAGTGATAGAAACCTTCGTTAAAAATTTGGGTAAACATTTTACAAGCAAACAAAATCAAATGAGTGCACTCTGGTAAATCACAAATTATCTTTCATTATTTTGAAAATTGCACCAGGAAACATGATACTGAAATATCCACAGTAAGAATTTTAGGAAATTATGTGCAGAAGTTCTTATTTAATAATACGGATCAATTGCACAATACTATTTGCTATAAATTCTCTTATAATATGTTTAAAAAGAAATCCAATAGAATAGCTACAAAATCTAGACGGCAACCAGTACCTTGGGTCTTCCAAGCTATTTATATCATCGTACATGTCATTTATCCATAAAGCATGATTCTCAACCAAAAGTAATAGCCTAAATAGATCTAGAGTTTGTTCTAGCTGCGACTTCCTCCAATTGCACTTATCTTTTAGAAGTTCCCAAGCATCTGAAATTTTACCATGTAGCTCATCAATTGCCTGTTTCTCATTCGGGAAATCCACTTTCAGTTGCGCAGCGTATTCTTGTAGGTTATTATACTTATAGCATAGCAAAGAACAAATGTCGAGTTCATGCTAAGTTGTGTGCTTGTTATTATATTTATTAATTAATTTTAAATGTTAGAATTATAATGATAACTATAATATATGCACCTCTAATTCTATCCCCAGGACATCAGACTGGACAATACTATGACGATGCAATAAGCATTCGGTTGAATCAAAATTATTTCCTAAGTCGTCAGGTAAGCACTGTCCTTTTGTCTATAACGAAATATAAAGTATAACAAAAAATATTTGGTCTATCTATTCCTTAGCTGAGGTAAATGCAGCGCGAGAAACTATTCGAAACAATATCGACGAACCCTAATACGATGTAAGAAGTCGTTACCAGCAGCGTAGTGATCACGAATCGTAGCTACATTTTCTATGTTCTACTCCAACAAAATTTGACAAAGTTTTCAAGTATTTTGTCAGTTTACGCGGTATGGCCGCAACTCTGTAAGTATACTGTAGATCAGAATCTTCAAATTAATATCATTACCTTTGTTCTTTCCTGAATCGTCTCAAGTAGCTGGTTCCATAAATCGTTAATTCCAGACTTCCACTCACAAATAGTTGCTGCTTCAGGATGACCAGTTATTATAAGCTGATCCGCAATTAAGTTGACTTCTTTCACTTTACTTACACCAGAATTTTTAGTATTTACCACCCAAGAATGAAAGGTTTCTGCAATCCGCTGTGGAAGTATAATTCACATAGGTTACAATGTAATGCTGTACAATAATATAGTAATAAATTAATTTAAGTCTTCTACTAAAACACTTTTCGTACCTGTATTTGCTCTAGATTACTACCATAGTCTTTAGATTTCGAAAATACTTCTCGCTCTTTAATCCACTGTTCAACTTCATCTACCTATAAATATAGTACCTCAGTTACGACATAACCATGAAACAATTATGTTTTTCTTTGATTCTATCAATCTTACTTCCGAATTATATCGATAAAACCGTAATAATTCATCGATAAAATTTCGCCGCTCTGACGCCAAAATTAGCAAGCTATTATATGAATCATCAATTACGTCCAGGGCTTCTACGATCTCCTTACTATGAGCATAATAAGTAGCACGTTGTAATGACCAGTATTTACTTACAACTCTCACTTGAAAATTACTAACCTCTTAATCGTACTTTGGTCAAGAAAAGCTTGGCCAGACTGATGGAGTGATTTTATATTTTGTGCATAACTTTTCACAGACTGCTCCAAAAGTTCGTGATGCTTCATCATAGACATCGCTCTGATTTGGTCCTAAGGCGTTTTGATAGACAAACAGTATTTACATATAAATGATAGAAATTTTGTGAATGAACTTGTGAGGATTAACCTTGGGCTTATCTTTAGTAATCAATATTGCTGCTTTCTCCATGATCCATCCTTCCATTTCCTCAGTATCGAAGAGTAACTAAGGTAGAGTAATTTATCTCGTATATCAAAAATTGATCGCTTGTGTTATATTATGAATCATTAATTAATGAGATTATCAGATTAAAAATATACCTACAATTGCGTACATTTTAATTCAATAATGAACATATTTAAGTTACATTTATAAATACCTTATGAGCCGTAGCCGATTGTTCTATGATTGCTTCTCGTTCTCTACTACAAATTTCTAACTCCAGCCACTTCTCTTTCAATAGTTCAGTATTATGACGTATTTTGTCAGCAGAAGAATCAGCATCAGAGATTACTTTAGATCCAGATTTAAATATCTCATTGATTATTTGTTCATGTACTCTTATTTCGTTTTGTATATTCTGTTATGGACAAAAATCATAAATTAATAGATTTATGTTAAGTTAATTATAAATAGCGCAAATAGATATACTTTATTCTACCTGTTGTACAGTCCTAAGGATCTGCACCTCGTGCAAATTATTACCAGTTTCATTTGATTGCAGTTGTTGCTTTTTATCTTCAATCCATAACTAATAAATTTTTCATGTATTTAAGAGATCAATTTGGTACCTTACAATTATTTATACTTGTATGAATAGACAAACCAATTCATCATCGACATCACGATAAAACTGAAACATGCGACGCGATGCTTCAAGTAGCTTTCTTCGTTCTTTAAGTGGTCGCTGTAGAGCTGCATACCTACGAATAAAAAATTATATCACCTCCGAGAAGACAGCTTATACGTGCAGTAAATAAGTTCTATTAGCACACCTTTGAGATACGCTTTCGAACAAATCTTGCATATCGTCCGCACCCCGGTGATTTATGTCTAAAAAATTTTGTACTTGTTGCTCCAGTTGATCTAGGCGGTCTTTACGAGAGATAATGTCACTTTCTAGAGACTTTATTCAAGAATTAATAACAGTAAAAGCTTAAAATGGTTAAGATCTCTAATTACGTATTTTTACAATTAATGATAAGATTATACCGTAAGCTTTGTCATTGACTTATTACAAGATGCGAGATCTTTGCAAGTTTCCATATTTGCGAGCGTATTTTCAGCATCTGACATCCAAGCTTGCAGATTATCAATTATTCGAATGAATTGAACTTCATTATACCTATCGGTTAAAAGTTGACTCCTTGTAGAACATGCATCCATTAACGTAATCCATCGATCTTCTATATCAGTAAGATGAATCTCCACTTCAGGTCGCGCATCTGGCTGATCCTGTACAAGAGATTTTCCTAATTCGTTAACAACATTTTTTTGATCTCTAGTGGCAGCAAGTTCAGCTTCGAAAGTGCGATGCTTTTGCAGTAGCCTTGATATATAAGCTTGGTCGGTCACAATGTCACCAGAAATTATATTAAACTTTTCATTTATCCAATCTATTAGTTCATTGCATCGTTGATAAAAGCTCTGTAAATGAACAGCTTTATCTAACCGGAAAGCAATCTCAGTAAAAAGCCCGCGATTTCGCTCGACTCTCTCTGATAATGTAGCTGCTTTCGACATTAAGCTTTCCTTTGCATAATGGTCATCATCCACCGAAAGCTTTGCAAACTGGTCCGCTTGTGCAACTCGTTGAATGCAAGAGTCTAGTCCTCTAGAATAATCTTTCTGCCGTATAGTAAGTTCCTGCAAGTCGGCTAACGATACCAGATGTTCAGCACTACTTTTTAAATGTTGATCGTCCTTATTCTTCAACTGATTAGCAGATTTATTCGATGTACCTAATTCTGTCATAACCTCAGCTAAAAACACATCTTGCTTCTGAAGGATACCTTCAATATATTTGCAATCACGTTGAAATATTAAATATTGTTGGATCTGCTGTAATAGAACTTTCCGTTTGTGGCACAGGCTGTCTAAATCATTCCAATCATGATTAATGTCTTCTACACGTTGTTCCAGACGCCTACCAGCCGCATCACCAGTATAATGCATTGGTGCAGTAGAATTGATTCGATCTAGAATTATTTTACGATTCGTAAACTCCTCTAAAAGTTCATTATGCTCCGCTTGCAGTTTTTCTACATCGGGAAGAGAATTTAGACCATCGGTTTCTAAGCTTAATTGCCCTAATTGGAATTTTAACCAATCCTCCAAGTCTTCCACATCAAACATTAACTTTTGAATATTACTGCATTCCCCAATAGTCGCTATCTGATTTCGAACCAGATTTCGTAAATCATCCCAGACTTCGTACAAGCTATCTAGTTTATCATTCACAATTTCTAATTTATCAGGTTGTTCTTCAGCTAATGCGTCTCTTTTCGATTCTACATCTTCAATTCTTTCTTCGATAGCCGGCGTTTCTCTCTCAATAACATTTATTTGTCGTTGCATTTGAAGAACTGCTGCAGGATCAGTTGTGTATGAACAACTGCTTAGCCCTGTTCCTTTATCAGCTATCCAATTTTTCACTTCATCGACTTCATAGAATAGTCGCAATAAAATCAGCAACTTTGAAAGTTCTTCTTTTTTCAGTCCGTGTAATTCCAGTAAACGAATCCATTTTTCATTTAGTTCACCTTGAGCGTTAGCAATTTCATCATTACCATCAGTGATTTGAACCGCTAAATCATTTCCAGCTTTCAAAGTGTTATTATACCTATCTTGATACGTTACTATATCTCTTTCAATACCTTTAAATTTTTGTAATATCAACTCAGCTTCAATTAAGTTAGTAGGAGGCTCAAATGAAAATAGTACGGCTTCTTTATCTCCAATCCAAGAAAATACGATATCAATTTCGCTCAAGTATCTAAATAAAGATTGCTGTGCAATCAATTTTTCACGACGATAACCAACTTCAGCCATTAATACTTGGTACTTTTCAGTAATAACAGCTTTCTTCCCAAGAGCCATTTCAAAAGATTGATCGTTTGGATTTAAGTCGTCCGCCATATTATCCAGTAAATGCAGTTGGTCTTTGTAGTTTTCAACTTCAAATTCAAGATTAGCATGATGCTTTAGCAGAGAATCTATGTTATCTTCATCGATTCTGTTTTGATCTACAGATAATAAACCAGTATGAAGTGATATTTGGCCTTCTAAGTAATCGGCTTCAGAAAGAAATTGTTGCATCGACAATATTTCGGCGATTCTATCTTTACGTTTGCTCATGGAGTCGACTAGATTATTCCATGCTGATGCTAGATTGTTAATTTTGGATAAAATCATAGATGAGTCGTAATTATTATTCTTACTTAATTGATTTCCGGTATCGATGATATTCCTTAAAAGTGTTTCATTATTATTAACCTCTGCCTCTAATGCCTGATGACTACGTAATTTATGAATTACATAGGAGCAATCCGTTGCTTTAGTAAGGTCTGTAAGTGATAAAGATTGATTTTTTCCTTTCATCCAATCTAATTCATCATCTACATTTTGATAGAACTGTAAGAGTTGGCGTGAATCCTCCAAGCGAGTCTTTCTAATATAGAGCAATTCCGAAATTTGATCGTATAAACGAGATAACGAATTGATTCTCTCCTTCAGCAGATCATTCATTGGATTGCCTAAGTCGAAATTGATAATATAAAAATTCAACATCGGAGAAATTTGAAAATAAAGTCGCAGTAGATCATTCTAACTATTAAAAAAGTTCACACCATCTTCTTTTGAAGGCGCTTTAAAGTTTTCAGCCTCGAGTAATGCTCTCGTTAATGGTTCCTCTTGGGCCAAAATCTCATTTTCAAGAATTAAGTTCTTTTGTAAAAGATCCTCTACATCATGTAGCTCCAATCCATAATCTTCAGACTCTAATGAATTCTATACCAAAGATAGGTAATATTGATTATTTTGTACTATGATCAAGGTAAGAATATATACGTACTATTAATCCTCATACCTTGACATCACGCGACCACCCCATAAAATCTTCTAATTCCTGTATATGATCATGTAGTTCGACATGTTGACTTACTTTACCTTCACGAATTTTTATTAGTTCCAATAATTCATTCCACAGTATAATCACTTTATCACGCCTAAATGAGGGTTGCATTGCCATTAAGAATTGTAAACAAATAAGAAATCAAAAAAAATATTTAGTTCTCACTAACTTGTCCTGAATTTTCTGTATGGCATGATAATTGCCTATTTTTAATTCTTGCACCAGGTCTTCCATAGCGCGTATTCGCTTTTGATACTCGTATACATCGGCTTCAAATGCCTCCTGCTTTTTCAATGCAGCAGATACGGACGAGCCTGAGTCACCAAATATATCGTTATCAACAAGCCGGACACTATCGCATATCCATTGTACTCGCATCTCAGCCTATTAATTGATTACGAATAATTAATACAAGCCTATTGGTAAAGTCAATCAGTATGTCGGTTGCAAATAATATAACAATATTAATGTTAACATGCATTTATTATATAAAAATTAAAGACATACTTTTTTCGTGAATTTATCAGCCAGGCGCTCAAGCCGCTCTTGTCTGTCAAAAGCGTGTGATAATATTTTCAGATTATCTATATAAAGGAAAGATTTAACATTGCAAATAGCTACCTTATGATTTCTTCTCTTAACGCCTGTTCACGATCATGTTCTGCATTTTCTAGCTGTTCCCAGCTCTATACGTAAACATCGATAACTTTATATATAATATGCACTTGTGTTAAAACATCCTAACATGTATTCAATACAACAATTATGCAGAACGTTTACGCTATAACTGAAATGATTCATTACCTTGTTAATATCAGAAATAGTTTTATCCGCTACGGGTATAAAGCCCTTACGATTGTTTGAGCGCAGTTTACTTTGAATTGTAAAAAATTTCTCTTCCAGCGTCCCCTTTTCCAAGTAACTAGAACGGTATATCGTAAAAAGAACGTAGATTAAAATTTATCTTTCTTTAGAAAATAAAGAATTATTAAGCGATTTAATTCAGTAATACCGCAGTGGTTTATCGACTGTACGATATGTTTTGAATTCAGATAGCTGTCGTTGGACTCCATCGAGATTGTTTTCAAATTGTCTATCAGACAATATAACTATCATTGCTCTAATCCATTTCAAAAGATTCGAAGCTAAAGTATCATATTCTTGCATCATTTTTTCAAGATCCATGATGCAATTCATAACCTTGTTAACGGATAAAAATCAATTTATGAAAACAGGTATACATAAAAGTAAAACGACAAAACGTGTGAAATGATAGTAAAACTTATGATAAACAAAGCTAGACTTAGCTACGATATATCATACTCACCTTCCAAATTCGGCGTTCTACTACATTTTCTGCTTTCAACTTAGAAAACGATTGATAATAAGAAGCAACATAAGTCATAATAGATTTTTCATCAGGATTTTCTACGCAGATATCTAAAGCGAGCCAGCAGAGATTTCGTTAAAAAAATTCCATTAAACGCGAAAAGAAAGATACGTAAACAACAACTAATAAAATCTTAATCAGGTATTCAAAAAATATTCTTATAACTGTGTAGTATAACAGTATTAGAAAATAATACATAGCGGTATAGATATAACACTCTCAATGCATTTATCAGGTAGATGACATACTGTATATTTTTTATTTATCTACCTTCAGCATCTAGCAAAGGGGCAATTCCAAAGCACTCGTCCGCAACTGTGAAAGCAAGTCGCAAATTTTCCAGCGCGTTATCGGGTGAAAGTCGATCATAATCAACCACATCTGGCCTAATAAATTTAGCCGAAAGGAATAGTCATAATTAACAGAAGAATAATACCAAATTGTGTATGCGCCTAAAATATTGTATTAGTGGTAGACGGAAGAAAATATCCTGAGTTGACAGCTACAAAGAAAAATACCGGTGTTTATGAATAAGCGCATTAAATGCCAGTCCATTCCGCCAACTGGACGTAAAATTCGTCACTCTTACATTTGTATAACTACATAAGGGATAAAAATTGTAAAAGAATGGGATTAAACAATAAGAAAAATTTATGCAAGAACCACCACTGTAATTTTAGTAATAACTAACTTGATTACATAGCAACAAGAGTAATTCTAACACTTAAGGACATGCTAGGCCTTTGTATTAACATACGTTAAAGTAAAAATAGTCGGAGATTTACTTGTGAAACATATTTTTTAATCATAATTGAAGTATTCGTTACGATCTGGTATTTAGACAGTCAATATCGAAGATTTAAATGAATCGTATAAATAATCGACGGTAATTGCTGTATTATGACGTTGACAGAAAGCAGGTGTATAAAGTTACAGTATAAAAAAGTAAGCAAACTTGTAACACTACGAACAACGGTGATATATAAAAAGCTTCCCAGAATCAGCGGAGAAAGTACTCGTATATAAGAAACAAGGAAATTTTCTCATTTGAAGTAAAAGTATATAATAAATTCTACGGGGATAAAGATACTACGCACGCTGTTTCGTCATTAAAATCGTAAATATAATGCTATACTCTTTCTTCTACTGTGTCTATAAATTAGTCATAGGTTCAATGCAAGTTTTTTAAAAGTAAGAGGCGAACCCACAAAAAATTCTAATTCTACTTGTGTTCTTGTTTCTAGATGTATAATCAATCTCTTTCAAAGTGATTGACTTCACTTACTTGGCTGTTTTCAATTTACACCAAACAAGCAAGGCGTCTTTAGCAGACCTTTTTTCGGTCGATTCAGTCGTTTCACCTTCGATACGTATATCCTGAATCTGAATTCAATCATTCCTACGTTACATCTTTACAGTTACACCAAGCTAAACACATCAATAAGCACAGTAATATCATTTTTAGCAGTTGTGATTCACCGTAACGGTGTTTCTATCAGGAGATAGTTAAAAATATACATGTATGCCAGGTGGACCAATCAGTTCAACTATAATTTTATCCTGTTTTTGTAATTGTCTATAACCTAATCTCATCACATTGTACACTATTCATCAACAATAGGAATGTATTGTATTGCATTCGCTTAATTGAACATTGAATTCTAAAGCGATGATGATAAAAGAATCACGATTTTATTACTTTAACCTGCAGAGTAAGATTGTTTATTCAAACATTGTTCCACTAGTAACTAATAGACTTTCTCCATTGTAGTAAAAGAATTAAATTCCCAGTTATTACTAGATGATAGAGTAAAAGAACATATCAAGTTTACTTGCTTTCTTTTCAGAATACCTGAAATCTTAAAATAATGGTCCATATTAAGCCCAAAATAATTCGTTGATTTCCGTCGACAATATCATGAGCGCCAATATTTTCTAGTTTCACCTACATTCATTGGAGAGTAAGTTTTGTTAATGCAGGAAAGAAACCCATTTAAAAATAGCATTACTCCTGTGGCAATTTTAAAATGCTAGTTTGGGTAATACATAGGTTTAGGTTTATAAATATTGCTTTTTTTTTGCCCAACTCGGTGGTCACTACAGAGTTACATGGATATAAAAAAAAAATTGTTATTCCTCTATGAATACCGTAGGTTAACAAAATATTATACATATATACTGTAACACAATATCGAAACGGTATTAACCAAGTTTTGGAACTGATTCAGACTACTTGATACTACAGAAGAATAGTCCAAAAAGTCTATAGGATCGATTACAAAGAAAACTATTCAAAAATTTGCAACTGAAATGCAAATATCACTGCTTTGTAAATTTAGAAGACTTGCCTATTTCTGTTACAATAGAGTAAATAAATAGTTTCAAGGGTATTTGTTTTTGCAATAGTTTAACATTATAATCTAGACATTGGAAAGCGCTGATACAAAAACCCGTAACTTATTGATATACGATTTTCAATTGAGTACTACATCTATCTTTGCCTTACATGTTTATGGATTAAAAATTTCAAGACGGCATTCAGATTTTGAATGAGATGAATTCGCATTCTACCACGTGCCGGTTTCGGCTAACATATCCATCCAAATGAAAGCAGTCCCAAAATAATTCCATTTCATTTACAAAAATAAAGCAACCAAACGTGTTTGAAAAGAATTATCAATCATACTCTTGAGAAATTCTAGAGTAACTAGATTAGACGAAGTGATAAGAAAATTTACTGAATCACAAATACTGTACAGTACTGCCACTTTGACATCCTGTCATGCCGTTGAACGAATAATAGTTTATAATTTAATGATAGACAGCAG
This sequence comes from Trichoplax adhaerens, assembly GCF_000150275.1. Taxonomy (NCBI): domain Eukaryota; kingdom Metazoa; phylum Placozoa; class Uniplacotomia; order Trichoplacea; family Trichoplacidae; genus Trichoplax; species Trichoplax adhaerens. The sequence continues at coordinate 664,816 of NW_002060964.1, forward strand.
CAATAGATTCAATGAAAAATAGTTTAGTTTGGGAGATAGTTTATTTACGCTACAGAAAAGTAGAGAGAGGTTTTGCAACACCATGCATACAAGACAAGGCTAGTCATGACCTATTGATTCAACAGTCTATCATGACTATTTTGTTTCCTACAAATAGGAAAATCAATTCACTATTCCTTAAGGTCCAAACTTTATCAATCAATTAAAAAAAAGGACTACTTTGTTGCCTACTGTATGCTGCAAACGTCAATTCTACCGTACAAGATTATTTCATCAAAGTTTGAATGGACTATTGGGGGCTATCGATCGATTGGTCATCCTGTCTAACTTTTGAATGCTGCTAAGTTGTACTAACATTATCACAACAAATGTATGAATTGGCAATCAAAACATCATTAATGCAATGTGTTATCATAACAAGCGAGTCCAACAAGCTAATTGAATATTTTTACCAATTTCTCCCCAGATAAAACTTCCAACAGGCGTAGTAGAACCGTTCCATCGCAAAGATCGCTATACAAATTGTCAATATTTAATCCCACTCTTGACAAGCATGAATTGACCCATTTGGTAAAAGTTTTCTTTTGGACTTTTTCAAGCTCAGCTAAGACATTAATTAAGTTAAGAAAACAAATACGCATATTATTTATTGATTATTTAAATGAAGGGTAAAATGAGTCTTTGCTCTGTTGACAATGCAATATTTTTTTTCGTCTGACACACGTCTATTGCTAGTGCATTGAATCAAAACTACTGTACTATGGTACAATGACTTGACAGTGAAAATAAAGTGGAAAAGCTAATGAAGTCGAAACTGTTGAGAAATTTCTATTCCTTGGCTCTTCTCTGACTACCTAAAAAAAACAAATTAATACGAAGAAAAGAGCTTATAAAACTAACTAATCCATTGGCCATCCTCATTTTCTTTCAATTTTAAAAGAAGAAAAACGTATTATATGGCAGTCCATGAAAATGGCGGCACGATAACTATTCAAGTATGACGCGTCAAGCGCCATATTTTTCTATGGAATGTAGCGTAGTCTTTTAGCCTTTCAAGCAGAGCGTAAAATAAGCCTAAAAAAAAATCACAACATGCATCTATGCTATTTCTAAGTCTATCCTAGTGATAGAGTGGATAGTGCTGTATTGGTTTGACTATTAAAACTACGATTAAGTGAGAAAATAGCCTTGTCACCAAGACTGTAAAGAAAACTTGAAATCATTGAAAATGGTGAAGAAAATGCATTCTTTTGGTCATTGACTGATGGAAGATTATTGGTATTGGTTATCCTATCAATCAACCTGCTAGAGTTCGTATTCTTGCTCTTTCGAAATGGCTGGCCCTGGATACATCAGAATTAGGTGAAGTAGTCGATTTATTCATCGTCAATGCCTGGTCGGGACTATTCTGGACCACTAAAATCCAAAATGGAAAAATGGATTGGCTTTCAAAGTGCAAATGGCAAGCATACAAGCGCCGGTATTGAACTGTGAATTCAATCAATGCTCTCTTGTCGATTGGCTCGTCTCACTTTAGCGGCTGGACGAGCTTTGAGTGCGCAGGTGCCGCGCTCAACCTGTCCAATGGTCAAAGTACAGTGTACAGTGCAAAGAAAAAGCCTGAGCGAGAGTATGGCTACCGCTATTTAGTATGGTACTGATACAGTACCGAAAAACTGAGTTTACCATATTATACCAATGAGGCAATGACTACTGAACTAAGAATGCAAGAGAAAATTTGTCTTGTGCAAGTACAGTGTACTGTACTGTATAGTGTGATTCATTTCTGATCACAAAACGAAAAATGAAATAAAATGCATCAATATCGCACAGTTTGGAGTAAAATTTGGATCAATCGATATGTCGTCATGTCAATTTTGATCGGAGTAGTCTTCCAATTACTCCAAGATAGGTGCCGATTTTTCCCAAAGGAAATTAATCATGCTGTACTGTACAATACTGAACGTGACCAACTACAGTACAATGTACTGACATGTTACAGTGCATACCCACTACAGTGTATTGTATATTGTCGGAATCTGGAAAAGGAATACTGCGGTCTCGCGATGTTGAAACCCCTAGCCATGAAAAATATGAAAGTTCTCTTTTAATAATAATATGATGAAAATAGTAGCGAGTACTCTCTGACTGTCCTGACAGCTGCAGTACAATTGACAAAAAATTGCCGATCAAATGCATTAATGCACTTAATGTACTTGATCCAAAATTTCTCTTTTACTATACTGGATTTAGGCTTCGCTACGACTGTTGACTGCGACTACAATGCCGACTCAACTGCTGTAATGATCTGCGATCTCCGTTCATCAAGGCTGTAATAATAGGCGTAAGCTTGTTGATGGTCTGGTCTGATCTTAATATCAAGTGGCTTGAAATTTGAAGGCCAGACCTTGAAAAGCGATATGCAGCTGGAAATAAATCCATCAATCTTGCCGACGCTCCTTTGAAGTAAAATACAGCCTGCATCAATACCGGCAAGCCTGATACTTTGAAGTAGAGTATAATAAGAAAGCCACCTCTGACCGTATCGATGCCGACCATTGGCAGACTAAGCATTTATGGTGCAGCATCGATTAAAGCCAATGATTATTCTTCAAATAAATCAATGAATCTTGACTTTGCTAAATTCACAGCCAGCACAAATGCCAATAACGCTAATACATAGAGTCAATTATGATGCAACAACGATTGAAGCCAATGATTAATCTTAATATAAATAAATATACACGCATAGAGTGTAAGTTAATAAATCTTGCTTCTACAAAAGTGGACTACAGCTGATATTGATGCTATCAACTCTGCTATTGCAGAGGTACAACATCAGTTGAAGCTAACGATTAATTCGAAAATCAATCAATCAATCTTGTTACCACTAAAGTGGACTATAACCAGCATCGATACCAACCACTGTGATATGAACGCAAATGTTACAGTGGTGTAACATCTAATGATTGCACTTCAAATCGAGGAATAAACTTGCCTCGACGGAAATAGAGCACAGCCAGCATGATGCCGACAACTCTGAATGTCTCGCAATGACTTCTCAATCTACACAATAGACATGGACTATTACAGAACACCCAATATCGAGTAGTCTATGGGCCTACTGTAAATCGCTCAACTGTTAGAGTGGTGTAAAATCCAACGAAGCTATTCACTGCCCAAATATAATCTAGCCTCTGCGAAAATGGAGTGTAGCAGGTAGCATGGATGCCGGCAACTCGGGCACTTAACATATTGTCATAATACCCCTTACCCTAACAACATTTTTAAATAATTCACTACACTATGCTACCCTTTTCATCGATGCCAATTTTATAATACCGAATAACACATCGCATGGCGGTAAAACCGTTATTTAAGTATCTGAGTGGCGTGGTAAATGTAATAATGAGTAATGAAGCTACGCCAATAACTACTTCACAGTATTCTAGTTGGATGATAGAAATGTTTACTGTAGTATAGCGCTTAATTGAAGCCTGTTTGCATAATCTCTGGCTGCAGATAGTCCTTGCTAAAAGAGCTAATTTATACAGTATACGCGTAATAAAGTAAGCCTTGTACGGTATTATAGAGATACCTTGCACATTAAACAAGAAATCAAAACCTTGCCGTACTGTTCTTGAGTCACTTTATCACAATTTGTTGTAACACCGCACCAATTATACTACAGACTCTAAATTTCCATTCCCAAACTACCAGGATATGATAAAGTATCTTCAAAATAATAAAACAAGAACTATAGTTTCTAGTAAATTTTACTCTAGTAAGGTAGGGTTCATCTCACAACTGCCAACGACTATCTAGCTGCAATCAGACCATATCATTTACTACAGTAAAATTCATCATGGATGATATACATTTTAGATAACTGTCATCATAAGCTAATTGGGGACTGCACTATACATAGTTAAAACTCAATACATCAGGCAATTTCATATTTTACGTATAATCGGTTATAAACAAGCCCAAACAATATCCATCTAGGTATAGATCATAAATCTTTTCCCTCTACTGTATAAAATATCTGACCTACTACGGTACTTTCCAGTTTACTAGGTGCATATAATGTACTTTAGTTTTAGCAAGATAGAAATATCATCAGAGTAATGAACTTTTCCACTTTCGTTCAAGAAGTTAACACTATCATCATAATCGAACACAATTTTACTTCATCATCTAATACTAAATTCCGATGCAATAAATATACAACTGTAGGCTATATTCGAGGCAATGCCATACAACTATAGGCTTTCTATCGGATTAATATAACAACGGCCTCCAACCCATCTCTTCACTGGAATAGAAACGAAAGAAACATAAAATGTACGCTTTCTTAGCTTGCAGAGGGATCGTCTACCAAGTACATGAATCGATATTACCCTTATATCGGATTCTTTTAGTAGCTGCATAAAAGTGAATCCGCAGGGATTATCGATTATAAGATTTTCGTCGAGTTTAAAAGATTTACTACCTCAATGGCTACTAAAATAATCACTCCATTGCATATTGGCAAAGTCATAAAATGGATCTATATAAGACTAGATCGTTTTCATTCTCTACAATATGCGCTTATCGTTCTACTACCAGTTTGTACTTAATTCTGTGCAAACTTCGGTTCTATTGCCAGTTTGTACTCATATCTCCGCAAATATCAAGTGGTTATAATGGTAAGTACGAGATATTATTATCACTATTTAAATCGGAATCAAAGCCATATCTTCCTACCTTGAAATTTAATATAAGTTTTCACCATTATGAAATGCCGTAGATCAAGTATTATACGCACACTAGCCTTGTAATCTTCTTTAAGGCAATAACTGTGGGCTAAAGTATGTCACTATTTATCCAACCACGATGACCCTCCGCATCGATTTCGTCGAATAGCAAACTAATCCAAAGGTTAACAAAGTTTTGTAAATAATTCTTGGGTGGCGTATCTTTATCTTCTTCAAACTTCTAAAGTTTACTAGAACAGAATAAGGTAATTATAGGAAGCTCCGATACTAGGAAATTTCCAAGCGGTAATATTGCCCGTTATCCGTATGTTAGCTGTGAAAAGTTTAAATTAAAAAGTATACGAGCACAGTAGGCAACTGATGACGTAACGCCATGACGCTATAGCGTCTCTTCCGTTTAGAGAAAAGAACTCAGCCTCTGAAGATGTTCAATGTCTCTGTTCATAATAAATTACTATCACATTTTATCATACTAATCATGCCACTAAAAGATGAATCAAACCAGTAATTGCTTTAATTTTATTAGGCTGCTCTAGAATATTCCAGGTGAGCAAATAAAACAAAGCAATTTAATTAAGCCTTCAAACAGTGGCAGTAAATCTGACGATAGAATTGCAGTTGAGGTATTGCTTTCTATACCAATTAAGAGATTAATCAGAAATAACAAAAAATGTCATACGTCTGGTAAACTATTCTAATTTATTCCATTAAATACTGCTGCAAATCCACACATTATCATTCCATTTTTACAAGAAGCCTCTTTGATAATTGTCGAATGACTACTGAACTTCAAAAGCTATACTACTTTTTAATTCAATATGGCGTGATATTTATCATATCTGCATCCACGCTTTATGATTTCAGAATTCAGCAAGGTTAAATTTAGGATATCGGCCTCCTTCATTAGGGAAATTCGTCGATTTACTATTTTAGAGTATTTTAACAACAAAATACTCCTAAAACGAGCTACTACCGTGTACGAGAGGTCTACGCGAGCTTTTATTAAAAGAAAATGATCACAATTGAATCGATCATCTATTTAGCTATAATACTGCACGTATATCAACACATTAGTTTTATCAACATATTATTTGATGCAGTTGCAGAATCCTTGAAATTTTGAAGCTGATGTTTACCTATTTACTGCGAACTTAACTGCTGATGATGTATAATAAAATTAAGCATTTCTTTGTTGGTGAAAGCCTAATATTATGGATGAACTATAATTAAAGCCTCGATTTCAACAATTTTCTGAAGATTAGAAGTTCTATAATATAGTTACATGCAACGTTTGCAATTCTACAACAGGGAGTGAATAATAATATAATATGGCGATGTGAAGGAAATAATCACATGTCTCCATCGATACTCAGAAAATTAAGCCAGAACTAAACCAATTGCCTATTCGCATACAAGTACAGCAATAACTATAGATCGAGTTTATTCCTATGAAGTAGCCTTCAATCATATTCACTTGATGCGATTTCCGTTTTCGTAAAAGATGTTTTTTGTAACTAATATGACTTTTAAGCACTTTTATATCGGTAGTCACTTATACTGCATGGAGCTTACTACGTAACTGTAAGCCTTTTAACAATACACCTGTAGTCCCAGTTTAAAGCAGATAGCGTAAGACTTAAATAGCCTTGATTGTCAATGATGAGCTCAGTTTTAGAATAAAGACGAATTTCTTATTTTATCACATGTTTGTAGAACTTCTTACAATACAAAACGTACCAAACTACTGCATCCTTAACCAAAAACGAGTAAATTCTCGATTTAAATTTCATTTTCAAAGCAAGTCTTGTTAACTTAATAAAGGGACGATACGAAACATTTAACATTTTGGTAATAACTCTTTTGCTCTTTAATAAACGGATAAAATCTCCTACTGGACTGTGCTAATTCTTTTCGCTATTTTACTTAGGGAAATACTAGTATCTATGCTCCTACGTGGCCTAGTAGGCATCAAAAAGATAATAGCTGTACACTGTACTGGCTTACTGTATCTACCAACGCAAAAACTAACGCTTTAAAGTATTATTTTAGAAGTTAAAACCTTTCATAGCCAGGTAACGACGATCGTTTAATTAATATTCCAATCTATACGTCATAAACTGCAGCATGTATCTAAATGAATTCGTAAAATCCCTCTCGCAATGTATCCTATGATACTTCATGAATGAAGGTTGATATAGTAGCAATGATAAATATTTACTTAGTTTAATATCAAATTCACTAATACCTGCAAAATAATATGGCTATGCTAAGCAATCGAAGCAAATTACTGGTACTCATGCCAGCCATACTAGTGTACAACACAAGAAACATCTATAATTCAGACCGACATACACGCACAAGCTCAAATCGCTTGATAGCATCGCGTAGTGATCACAAGTATTCAAGTACTGTACTGTATAAAGCAGTTTATTTAGGCTGCCATGAATTATCCTAAACCTCTCGATATCGTCGACTAGTAATCACAAGCGATAATAGATACAGTATTTTATTTTGGCTATTTAGTAGATTGAATCTAATCAAGATATACTAAAGTTCAATTTATCAAGATACTGATAACTCAACTCAGTGTACGAGATTGGGTAGCTTGCCAAGAAACTCAAATCAATTATGACTTCCCAACACCAATAGGCTAAACCATTGCAGGATTGGCCTTCTGGCACATAACTACATATACAAAAGAGTACATATAAATTAGACAGATTTTGAAATAAAATAATAGTTGTAATTTGCATCGTATTAGCTTTGATATGCGAATACACGCTTATATTTATTATATGAAATTTCACATCAATTCAAACCTATCAATTTTAATTCTGCATATACGCATTTCAACCTATAGTATATACTTACATTCCAAAGCCTCCACTTATTTGATTATCTGATTCTCAATTACATTATGAGACAAATTCTAATTGCATTCCTCCCGTTTAGCAGTTTTACCCTTAAGTTTGCAACGCGTTGAGTCAATTACCTTTGCATAGAAGAATGCCCAGGATTGATGCAAACATCTAACTACTTAAATCAATCTTTTATGAAACAAAAGAAAAGCCTTAAGCTATATTGATGTTTCAGAATATTATAATAAAAAGGTTAAAACAACGATCATCCACTAATCATTTTAGACCATCATTTTATGGTTAGTGAGTCATTCATATAGTTAAGCAAATTTTTAATTTAATTATATTTCATTGTCCAACCGTACGGAAAATTTTATTAATTTAATTAAAGGCAAGGCAAAAGACATAGCGCTGCGATTTAAAAACATCTTACAATGGTATAAATGATCATAAAATAATATTATTACGCATATATTAAAATCTGTAAATTTAAGCATCATTTACGTATATGTCATATACACGTATACGTAAGTATCATAAAGAAATCAATAGGTATCATCCATTCCAATTTTAAATGATTAGTTATTAATAATTAATTTTTTGTTAAATTCAGAAAGAAATGGAATGATTTTTCCATTCTTAGAATATGCTCATTACTCGACTAAGCGCATCAAAGTAGTGTTACTGTCAGTTTGATGAAAATCAAATTTATTTAAAAGTCTATCTGTGTAGCCAAGATTTCTGGCTGTGCTTATAATAGGTAACTTGATCCTATAGCTTAAGGTTATATTTAATCTATGTTGACGTATACTTCATTTGGTGATCATTATCATTGTTTTTATTTGCTGCTAAAATTAATTGTTAATTTTGCGAAAGTGACAATTTCCCATTTCAATTACGACTTATTTATATCTACTTATTAATTAAAAAATATCAAATATCATAGCAAAGTATAGTGTGATTCTTACTATACTGAGCATGTAGATTTGGCTACTAATTTGTTATTGGCTTGCACCAAAGAAATTGGTAAGACTATATAAAGCCTTAGAGTTAACAAGTGAGTTGGCAAGCTAGTCGCTAACAGTTGGTTGTAAATACTAAGTGACAAATTCAGTCAGACATATTAATAAATAGCTTTTAGGATAAACTTTCAATGTTTATCGTGAGTATACTATCATCTAAGACTCGAATCTAGGTTGTGGTAGATTAAAAAGTGCATGAAGCTAGTTGCTTAGATAGTTAAGGCTACTTTAGAGAAAGAAATTCCATTAATTTTTGTGTTGTAATCTCGGCTGTGATAGTAAAACATAATCATTTTAAAGACATAAATATCAAAGTTGCATGCAAGCCATGGAGTTAACCCTGCATCGACTTTAAATCAGATTATCGTCCTATTATTGAGCCAAACTAAATAATAGCTGAAAATTGCTGTCGTAATTTTACGTGCAGATGCTAATATTTACCGCTACTCTTCAGCTACCTTCATTATAATAGCATTGACTACGATACTGCATGCAACGAGATCCGATAACTGTGATTAACAATAACTTTGCACAAGCTAGGTTTATTCCAATTTATACCAGCAGATCTTGATGACTTTAATATACCTAGCTATAATTATGAACACTCCTTATCTGATATTAAGCACTGACTAAGAGCACTTTATACAAAAAAGTGAAAGCTCAAATCTGCATTTGGACAAATAGTTTCGGATTTTTTTTACGATTTTATGCTGCTTACCATTGCAAATAAAAAGTTTGCCTATGAATATATCTCAAAACGACAAAATAGGCATCTCATAATAGTAATTTACCCAATTATTCTTTCTTAATGCATATGTTACGGGCAAAACCCGATATTCGGCCAATACGCGGGCCAACTTCGGATTTTGGCCGTAACCCATGTCATGTTTATACTGAAATTTCACTTCTAGTAAAAGTAGTATTGTTTCGATGATTAAGAATTGCTTTATAATTAATTTTCTATCAACACTATAAGCGTAATTAATCGATGATCTCGTCCCAAACTATATAAAGTTTGGCACGCATTCTAATAATTGCTAAATCATATCATGAGGTAGCTTCATTAATTAATTGATCGTAGGAATAATATAGAATCGGGTTACTCATCTATGCAATGCCTATATGATACTATTTAATTAACCCACCATTACATACATCTTTACTAAAAAAGAGAAAACAAATTCCTTCATTTTAGTCACCAATAGTTAATCAGCACATACAGTATCTAACAAGTCAGGATAGATATTATCAAAAGTGCTTTAATTTCTTTCAATCTGAATAAGTTTATTTATCATTTTTATATATTATAAAGCCTAATTGCTTCTTATTTTTGCGATAATAGTAGTATCTCTACTATCTTGTTAATATTACATTAGTAAAGGTAGCTATAGCAAGGGCGTAAAGATAATTTCCAAAGTAAAGATACATGGAAAACTAATGCACATGATAATCTGGTTATTTCGATACTTTCTAAGCACTTTATTTGATCTATTTATTACAAATTCAATATGCTAGTCCTGTAAAAACTCCATAAACCGCAGACTGTGCCAAGGATTTCATTTTCTAAATAGCATTAAATATCGGAAGGAATAGGTGCCGATTAGCAATGTGAAAGTCTAGAAACGACTCTAACTATCGGTACACCATTAGAAGAAAATAATAATGCTGTAGATTGAGTCTATCATTTTATTGTAGTATATCGTCATTATTGTAATAAATAACATTATTAAGATAGACATGAATGTAATTAATGTACTATATAGTTGGGTAATCATGATAAAATACTTGGATATACGTATAACTAAATAATATGTCTTACTACTGCCATATTAAGATGCAGTCCTTTAGCCTAAAATACTGTAGTATTATATGGATATATAATATATAGCAAATATATTTAGAGATAGTGTATATATATAAGATATACGAGCATATTTTGTTTACAGCGATGAAGTGGATGTTATAAGCGGTATAGTACGCAACTTTGATGCTTAACTAATTCAATAACGTTATGCTAATACACAACAGTTGTAGGTACTGTAATGGCAGAATTTTATCGACCTTCTATAAAATTACTTCATAATTTTAAAGAATAAATTCTTTGTTATAATTCCATTCATTGTTGTATTATTGAATTTGTTTTATCCAAGCATTTTCTAATACATAATAGGGCTACTGCATCTCATGTATGAACAATCAGTAATGCTAAGTAGTTGTACAGTAATTAAATTACTTGACAAGACTTTAATACTGTTAAATAACAATCATATAAGTTCTAGCTTTTCCTAACCCCGAATTGAAGGCTTTAAAATAAGTTATCTTAAGTCGAAACCTACTTTTACTTTACCCAAATGTGTTAATAATTAATTATAAATAACAGTCAACATACGTAAATATTCATACGATTGTAAGCAATCTGCTGAGACTATCATTACACAAATATCACTGCTACGGCTGGGGTCTTATTTCAATGATAGGCCTGTTTGATCGAACTATTTCACTTATTGCAAGATTGTGCTAAATGAGTTTGAACTATTCAACGTCATAAAGCTATCTCAATGATGATAAGGTAATTTCCGATAAACCGCTAATTAGTTTCAATCGAACATGAATTTGCTCTAGTTAAAATTTCATTAGAGGAAATTTTGTGGACATTGCAACGATGTACTCTCTGTGATATCTTTAAGATGGATACTAAGCATAGCTCGCTCGATTAACCTTACAGTAGAAGTAGTATGCTAAAAAATAATATAAGCAAGCAAATTTAACTTTAAGAAATGTATTCGAAAGTGATGAAATACTCGGTTTTATTTCCTCACTATTGGCCAGTTATTTACTAAAAGGCAGCAGAAAATTAACTATTTATGAAGTTGGAGATACTTGCGTGTTGTGTCGTGACTTTAGTACTGGAGTTAAATTCTTAATTAAGTATAGAATTACTAATATGCACTACCGCAGGCTATAATATTTGCGTAATTTAATACGATTAATTGCTCATGCCATGGCAATATATGGTAATTCAATGCCCGTAGTTAGCGCATGGAAGTGTGATAATGTTACTACCCTTACTAAATAGATCATGCACTAGAATTTTTAAGCGTATGCAACGAGCAGATCGGGAGTTCTTCTTCTTATTAGTTTCTTTTAAATACAGTTACAGTTGTTTTATTGTCATAAAGCTTAATTCGGGTTTTAAATCCCGTTAGTCTGATTTATTGTGGACCCTTAAGAATTAACTTCACTAAATTGCGATCTAAATACTAAAATAAAGTTACAAAAATCACCATTTAAAATGGTATTGATTTCATTTAAAATAGGAATCTTATAATGCATGGTATTTAAACGTAAGGATAAACTAGAAATAATAGTTGTTCAGCGAAAGAATGATAATTGTACAACCGCTGTTGATTACTGTATATTTTGCAAGATAACTTTATGCGGGCAAAGCTATCATCAGTATCGGAGCAAAAGCATCAAATCACTTCAGAACTGGGTGTGCAATCTTCTTTTGGATCATTTCATTATCTCCACAGTACGAATAAATTTCATGTTAAGTACTTGTTTGAAATTCAGATACCCTATGTTGTAATACACCCATATTTGACTATAAGGATAACTATACTTGATTGTGTTAATAGCTATATTTGATATAGTTAGATTACTCTGAATAGATATTATCGTGAAGCTAATATTAGATGATTGCTAACTACTGTATTAGAAATTGTTGATGACTAATATTAGCCAGTTGATAAATTATAGTGCAAGATTTGTGTGGCTAGAAGCACTGTAGTTGTTAAGATGCCATTCAGAGAAAGAGGCTAGACGTTAATAGAAGAAGTAGTGGCGCCTTAAGTAGAATGATTTAGATTGTAGAAGAAAATAATATACTATTTGAGAAAGGTATTTTGTTTGATGACTCATGTCTGATTGTAGATTAAGCATGTTGTCATAAATGAAGAGAAGAGACTTAACTTCGCTCGGAATACTTTAGATTTTAGACTAGATTCTTGTAGTAATTAATTATTGCTCTATTATTCCTAAAACCTTGTAATAAAAGCCTTTTAGAAAATACCGTTTTACTAAGATAGTTATTGTGAGACATTTTATTGCACCCATACTACCTAGTTTTACAGGAATACATATGAAAGTAATTCGGCCTGCACTATACGTTATATTTGTCATGAATCGGGTCCAGTTTGCGGAAGCATTTACGTATTTTAGTCTAAGTTGACAACAACAAAATTTTATCTAACTTGCAAGCTTATCTATTTATTCCAATAAGTTCTTCTAAAAGTCCTTCTTAAAGTCAGAGCATTCTCTCAATACCACACCATCCAAATTACCTTATCCAGCATCTACTTGATTAAATTATTTAAGCTAAATTAAAGATACCGTATACTACTCTTATACTATAAAAATAGGCATTACCAATTATAATAAGTTATGATAGATAAGCCGAACTAATGTATACTTGTACAATCAATTTTTCATATCATAATCGCGATAATGTCTTCCCACTCTATCGCTGCCGAGATTTCAATCTGTAAATGAAATAATCGAATTAATTAAGTTGTTTAAACAGCTGTTTGCCCATCAATCAGTATAGACAGAGCAAGAATTGTAATAATTATATCGGAAAATCGACGAAGATTGATTGCGAAAATTATCCGACTTATTAATTGTCATTATAGAATTACAATGGTATCAATTAATTAAAGATAACTGCTCTGAACTCTAATAAGTTAATTAAAGTAATTTAAACTTTATATTATCCTTTTTCTTTGGTAGCAATAGAAATGAATATGCAGTTACAGAGAATCATTGATTATGTTTTCCGCCGATTTTATCTTAACATCCTATCTTTAACCAGTTGGAAATAGTCTAATTAAATAAGTACGAAGAATCTTGTTCTATGAAACTAAATTTGATTAAACTTAGATAATAATCAGCAAAATAGTGAAGAAAGAAAAGGTCACAATTTTATTTTTATTATTTTCTTGGATAACTAAGCAACATAGGTTCAGCTCTTTAACCAATAATAATTACATATTGCATAATCTTATAAAGGTATCAATATCCTTTCAAAAATTAATCGTCATGGGCAAAGATATGCAACTATAGAATGTTCGTATATATATATATATATAGAATTTTTAGTCATTTAAATGCTTCTAGGCAGCAAAAGTGAAACCCTACCAGCAGAAGTAAATTCGCCGAGCATATGATGCTATAGCTATAAATGGAAACCGAGTCAGTCTTTGATAAATGATCCGTGAAATCATGATTACATTGATTATCAATGTAGGTCTTTATCCAGCTATCTTTAAACTTCATTTCTATTCCTGAAGTAATTTTACATTATCAGTCATGTCAATATCATCCATCAATATTATTTGTTTTATAAATTAAACTGCTCTTTATTATACGTCATGATATATTAAATTTGATATTATTAAATTGAATTGGAAACAAATAGCACTATGAACCGATTATGCAATGATTTTAAACCCACATGATCTTAAGATCATTATTCAATGCAATATATTCACATATTAATTAATTCATAGCTAATAGAAACCAGTTTCGAAGAAAGATAAGACCTAATTCGTGAAGTATGACTGACATTAACTTCTTTATTTCATGTCAGCGTAATAAAACTATTCACATTTTAGAATACCCTATCATGGAATGATACTTCGTTATTTAACTAAAGCAAATTAATACAATGTATGTAGTTACCGGGCCGAAATAATTGAATTCTATTATCACATGAAGCTATCTGCTTTGTATACGTCTATTTTAGAAAAAGAGTTGTAAGCTTTAAGTCGTAGCGTAAATTTATGCAGTTCTAAGAACTGAGAATCAATTTTCTAATTGTACGTTTAATTTACTATATTCGAAATAGCGTAGAGAGAAGTTAAATCAATTGTGTTTAAAAAATAGATAGTGACTACAACAAGGAGCTAGGATTTAATCCTACGCAATATTAATAATATAAATCAATATCGATAAAAGTGATTAAATGTGCTCGTATTTAGCGAATGTCACCAAGATAGAACAGTCCTAAACTTGAGGGCTATCCATGGATAAAGAAGCTTAATTTTCACTCCCAGCTGGCGTAACACTTTTATTATCGTTGTTTACCTAACGGGAGCTATTTTTATGTCATTGGCGGTACTATTTATCGTCAAAAGAAGCGATTAAAGGATCCAAAGGAAAGTCTGCTACCGGTATATCACAATGGTAAGAGGAAGTATTAAGAAATGATCTCTAACCTATTCATATATTAGTATAAAGCTATTATGTCTGTATTTTGGCCATTCTCCAATTTGTAACCATATATGAGTATCAGCAAAAGAATCGTATACAGTAAAATGACCTTAAAGCACACTTTACTATGGGCTTATTTTTCTTAGATAAAAGATTTCACAAATGACTTTAATTGCAATGCTGATGATTGCTTGTCATCAAGACGCAACAGATTCAACAATTTAAATTGAATGTTAATTAATACCGTACATGCACTATAATTCAAGAACTACAGTTACGACAAGAAGAAATACGTAAGGATTTACAGTCACAGCTGGTACAGAAAATTATGTTACTTTGATGCATAACATGATAACAGTCATTTAAATCATGCTCAAGTTGGATTATTTTTGTTATTAAGTTCTTATCCAATGATACGCAAAATCTTCTTTGGTTGATGATTGTTTACGGTCACGGTGAAGAAATTCAAAACACAAAATATTGATTAAGTATGCATGCTATTGTTTCTATCAGCATAGAATATGGATTTGAAACTAGTCCTTTGCACTGTGGCGATTCTTTCTTTTCTATTGATAGAAAGACACATAAAATACGACGTTAATAAATTATAGTATACTCATAATGATCACTGTTATCCATCTAGAGGCTATTAAATTTACGCGATGTTATGCTATAAGAAATCTTTTCAATCTATCAAAATTGTTGAATACAAAAAATGATGATGGAATTAAATAGTACAGTATATTGATCATCTAGAAAGCTGCGATAATAAAAGTATTGATCTAATAGTGAGATGACAATTAATCTAATCGTAGTTGGCTGATTCATTTAATTTTCCAATTCTACTAGCGGCTAAAAAAAATGAAGATGCAATTAAGTATTACTGCATATTGATCTAGAAAGCTGCAATAGTGAAGGTGTTGATCCAATATGACAATGTAATCAATGTAGTCATGATTAATTTATTTAATTTTGAAGTTTTACTCGTGCCTAACCGCGATAACCAGAGGACTCAATTTGGTTCTTGAAAGGCAATATCGATATTGACGCTTTCATTTATATTGATTATACACCCATAACGGCTATTCCTGCCTTAATCTAGTTGATTACCATCATGATATTCAGCTCAATGACGACAACAAATAGGATTTAATCTTATGTTTATAGCTGTTGGACATTTTTAATCCTTTTCGTCTTATTATCATTTTATCCTCCTATTTTATGATCTATTACTCTCATAAATAAATCAGTCTATTAACTCCCCCGCAATCCTTGACGTCAATACGCTAAAGCACTGCTAGAACTAATCAAAATGGATAACAACTAATGCATTTATAGAGCATAAGATGCTTTGGAAACTGTAGTTATCCATTCAATGGGATAAAATAATCTTCGACTTAATACAATCTATTCAAGTCTTTTTTATCCATCCTTTTTAAAACGAACCGACGTCAAATCGATAAATGATGACCATTTAACCATTGAATCAATAAATATTTAAAGCATTGTTAAGATAGCTGTAGAAAATACTTAGTTGATTAAAAATAGCAACAAGAGGAAATAGCTGGAATAGGACAGAAAGATGATACAGGGTGATGAAGATAATTAGAAATGATTGTTTACAAAATAGGGATTAAATTGATATTGATAATCAGCTTGTTGGTAGTAGACTAGATATTTTGACATAATCCAACATAAAATCAACACTTTATTCTCTCCTTGAATTTAAAATTGCAAACCAAGACAACAATACAACGACGAGACGTGATGATAAATAGAATTAATCTATTTTCTCCTTTTATGTCTAGCAACCAATAAGCTTGAACATTTTCCTACCAGATTGTTCCCGTTGCCATAAATACTGTAGCATTTTCCTTTAAATTCCACTGCATAGTGACTATCATTCATTACTGACATTGCGGCATAACCTACCTCTTGCCATCTTCCAACTTACCAATTTACCAGGTATTGTCATGAATAAAATTGATTCGATTTCATAAAAAAATAGCTAGCAATGGACACTGGTTAGGATTTATTCAATTAACTTAATAGCTTAAAAATTGAAAACGATTGGAGTTACCTTAGTTTAAATCAATACATTGATTTCATAAGAAAATATCTCGTTATTTGGGTACTTTGTTAAACCGAAAGCTTTAACGTTATTCCTTACCGCCTAGTTTGTTTCTTTCTCAGTAATGTTGAACTTTCTTGCAGAAAATTGGACTTATTAATTAATCTTTTTTCTCCGATAATGATCTATTTTCATTTTCATCCTTCAATCCGTGAATCATTTATCCTTTCCCTTTGAATATGCTTTCGTATTTGCTTGTTTAATTATTAGTTTTATGCTCACTCTTGATTTTTCATCAATTATTGAATTTCCTATAGTCAATCTGTTCGGTTTGATTATAAATTGAGTTATTTCAGTTTAGCGCAATCATCCAAAAATGGAATCCATTTCTTTAATTCATTATTTATTTGTCATAAGTCAATCGTATTCAATACCTCTTAACAATCATCTAGCGTTAACCACATCAGACTTTTTGTTTATTCAATTTTTCTCCGTCAATCTACCTGATTTGATTGTAAATCCAGTTAGTTTGGCTTTAGCATCACTGCCATATATTTACCACCAATCAATTCTTTTCAATTCCTCTTCAAGACTATCAATCAATCATTGGCTATATCTGATGTTACTCTTTAGCCAACTTTTAGGATATTCTAATTTTAATAGATTAAAAGCAAATCCTGCGCTACTTCTATACTTCTATATCTGACTTACCCTCTAGCCCTCATAAGATATCGTAAGCTTTCCGTATAATCCTGAATCTTGATAAATCAACTTCTAGAATGTTGATCATTTTGATAAAAAGCAAGCAAACTTTATACCGCCGCTTCTGTACTTCAATATCTGACTTATCCTATAGACCTTATACAGTATTATAAACTCTCCGTAAAAGCCTGAATCTTAATAAATCAACTACTAGAATATTATCATTTAGATAAAGCACGCAAATCGTACGCCATTGATATAATTACTACGCTTAGAGAAAAACGCTACAAATAAAATAATACAGTGTAGTGCAGCCCCAAATATGCTTAAGACTAAGATTATAAGTCTGAAACTTCTAATAGTCCTTGGGAGTCGTAAGATGAACCTGATCTTATGTAAGAAAGTGAAGTTTATACGAAACTGTAGTTCTTATTGTATTTTTGAAAAGACACTTTATCGCATATAGTTTTTAAATCTATCGATCCTCGACGCTTATCTGAGCTATTTCTCTATTCCAGTACCTGTTTGAAGCTAGAATCATTTTATATCACCGTAGCGATGAAAAAGATGACATTAAATTAATCATTGATTGATTTGTCTTCATAAACATATTATAGAATCTCATCAACAATACCCTTTCAACTCAATCAATCAAGATGAAAGTATCTATCGTTATGCTATGTATTGCATTAGTCATTATGACTACAACAACTACCGCCAGCGCTAATTTATTAGAGCGCTACAGAATCTCAAGATCTTGTGGAACATTTTGCCAAGTAGATACAGATTGTTGTTCAGGTGGCTGCTGTAGTCCTGTCAATCGAAGGTGTTACCGAATCGATGCTACTGCCAACTATTGCCCTCTAAATAGCTGGCCCGGAGATGGTGCTGGCATCTGCTTACAGGAATTATTCAACTGCTAAAAACCGATGCATTAAGATAGAAATCCATCATCTTCGTTCCAATCGATATCATGTAGTAGCATGACTAGACGTAATGTAGAAGATTGCCATGTTCCTTTTCATCTTATGCTGTTACCATATACAATGTTATGTCGAATTTTCAGCCTCCCTTCTAGCAATAGATTAGATTGATTTCAATTTTGATCATAGCTCTTATTCTAGTTAATGTATCCAATCCCTATCTCATAAAATGACGAGTCCTTGATTGATCGTGTAGTTAATCAGGCTATCCCTTTGATCATTTTCTCTTTTAATCTACTACCGGTAAACTATTATTCGTATTTCCAGGCTAACTTCTTCTCTCTATTTTACGTAGCCGCTATCCTTTTAATCTTTTATTTCCTAGATTTCATCAATAGCTTTTTAAAGTAGCTTCATTTTGTTGCAGACAATGGTTAAACTATCTACTTTCTCAGTAATCGAAATGACTGCTATTTTGATCGCTATCTTGTATAAGATAGAATATATTCCCTTATGAATAATTTATTGTAATGACCGCTATTTCAAATGGGTGCGCTACATTAAAGTAGAGCTCCATAGAAGGCAAAGGGAAATTCTCCTTGCTTGTGATGGTTTAATTTTATTGCTCTAAGCATCATAAATCTATCTGCTGTATGTATCTATGCGTCTGCCGTTGTAGCACAAGGTATAAATCTTGCTTTATTTATTCCTTTTATCAAATCAATAAAAGTAAATACAGCATCAATGGCACTAATGGCTTAATTAAGATGATTCAATAGGTAGATAACTAAACTCAAATTCAATTATTCTATTATTGTAAAATTCAAGAATGAGGATTACTCCTTATAAAATATTGATTCAACATCATCAATAAATAAAGGATTATCCTCTGAATCAAAGATTACAGTTCATTCTCTATCCCAAGAATGGAATTTTCTACTCTCTCAATTCATAATATAGCCTATTTAATCAATTTGTTACTCAATAGTGTCTTGAAAGAGGAAAATAAGAAGTATACTCCAATTTGAATAATCAGCCTATTTACCAGATCTTAATCTTCTTGACTATTTAAAATTCAATAACAAGAATGGATAAGTTAATCATTTTTAAATTCAAATCAATATGTCTGTTCGAGACACCTCTATTCGACATTAATACAAGCTCTAAATTCAATTTTACTCCAGGATAACATACGATTATTCATTCTTTTCTTTATTGTACCGCTTTGACTGGAACCTTATTAACTGCCACTAATAAGGGTATTAATTGAAGGGCTTTTAAAATGTCTATCAGTTAGTATAATATGGATATTACAAGTTGCATGTAAGTAGTGTCGTCATTCATTATTTTAGTACATCTAGTTTTGAATTGGCAGTAATAGACTGATAATTACTCACCGATTGTTGATCATTAAGGATAAATAGAACTCATAAGTTATTGTAGAGAGAGATATACCCCATATTAAATTGTATTGATCGCTATATTTTTATAGTTAGGTTTACCAAGAATAAATAGGATCGTAATGCTAATATGAGATGATTGCTAACGACTAAAATTAACCATTTAAGTAATTGTAGTACAAGTATTACGTGACTTGATATCCTGAAACTGTGGAGATCCCCAGTACCTTTACGATATTGGATGGTAAAAGAAGAGAAATGATATACTGATGAACACTTTGATTCATTATGTAAAATATTTTGATAATCTATTGGAGAAAAAGTCTTCTATTTGATGACTAAAGCCTGATTGTAGGAAACTTTGCTAACGCAGATAGTTTAAATGAAGTATATTAAAAAACTATAGCGATGAGCTCGGGCTACACTAGATTTCACTTCTTTTAGCCCCAGGATACTTTACGTACGGTTCTTGTTCTGGTCATTTATAATTATTGTTCTACTATTCTTTAATTCTCTATCAGAAACCTTTTTAATCCTACTATGGTACTTGAGATAATTATTTTATGAGATTTAGATTCGATAGAAGAGTTATATGATACTTTTATTACAAAGCTCTCTATCATCAAATGCTGCCATCCAATTTCGGAATGATTCAACAGATATCCACAAATGAATATATACTTATAGTACACTTAGTCGTAGCTAGTCAAGGAACTCATATTACAGAATAAATACGCTTCTATTGAGTGAGGCTACTATTGGATCAATATTAAATAATTTTTCGTATTCAATAAAAGCATCATTATTAAAGCCGAACAATAATGCAAATAATGATCAACCGCTACTCAAATTTTATTTATATTGAGCTAATGCTGTAGCCGTAAAATCATTTGATATCACCGAACATGATAATGAATATAATATTGAATCTTGGAATAGGACTAAAGGGATTTATGTAAACCACCATGTCGCATTATGACTCGCATAAATATGCCAATTGCAACTGATCTTATTAGAGATAAGAAAAAATGAATAGTTAATAAGTTAATCGACTTTATTCTATCAATTTCTGCCAATTTTTAGCAAGTATCTGTATCCTAGTATCACCATCGATATTTTCTCAACTTTTTAAATGATTTAGTAACAGATTTAACAAAATTTTGGTCTTTTTCCTAGCATTTTCCGATATACTTCACATAAGACGACTGTGCCAAGAAAGTTAGAGTCAA
This sequence comes from Trichoplax adhaerens, assembly GCF_000150275.1. NCBI lineage: Eukaryota > Metazoa > Placozoa > Uniplacotomia > Trichoplacea > Trichoplacidae > Trichoplax > Trichoplax adhaerens. Next base: position 686,048 of record NW_002060964.1, read on the forward strand.
GATGAAAAGGTCGTCAAATACTGTTAATTAATTGATTTGAAAAATTGTAACCAGTATGAGATTCAGTTTAGACGATTTTGCTGTCAAAACTATATTAATCAATATCGCAATTGCTATCAAATTCTATTATCATAGAAATCATTAATTTTAGGATAACTATAGTCCTAGGCTTTGGAAACATTAAAACTGTGGTATAACAGCAACATATTAATTATTAGTAACGAATAACGAAAACTAACACTAGTTACTACAGCTATGGAACACTTTTATCTTACTAGCACGCTCACAATTGTTTAGCTTATCATTATAGCTATTTTGATATTATTCATCTAAGTATTTCGAAAAGACTTTCAACATTGAAATCATAATTTATTATTTTAGGAAATATTCATAATATTACAACAGCTTTGATCATTAGCGAAGAAATTTTATAACATAAATCCTTGCGTTGATCGATCATATCCACCTAGATAATAATTATAGAAGTTTCAATGTGATTTTCGCGCTAATGATTTCATCAGCCACAATGGAAGGAGTTTCAAAGAATTAACCATACACGCTAATTGGAAGACAGAATTTGTGTATGAATAGTATTCATCAACAAAATCTCCCTCTTTTAAGCAATATTTTTGTCATATCCGATACCAGATTATTATCGAAATGAGAATGTTTTCTGCATTAATTGAGAAATAAGTGAATTTTTAACTTCAATCATGCAACGCTTATTTAAACGTGGTAATTGTAATATTCTTGCATAAAATGAAATATCATTTAACATATGGGACAATAATGAATACAATATTATAAATTTGAATCCCATTTAAGATTATAATAAATAGAATAGAAGAATGAATGGCAATCTAGCATTATACTCTGAATTTATTAAAATTTGCGACGGTCATAGACGACTTTAGGAAGAAATAAAATAGCTTGGCTAGAATTTCTCTTTCAAATTGGTGTCAAGAACATCCAATGGCAACATACAATATGTGTCTCTAAATTAGTAAATTCTACTTATAATAAAAAAATAAAACTTTCCAAAGGTAACTTATTTGACCATTTTAGAAATAAAGATTTTACTTAAAGGCTTCTTATTTATAACGCAATTAGTACATTAATTAAATTTGGTCTACAATAAAATAAAATCTGTATGAAAAAATAAAAAATAATTTACTACATTTCACAACATTACTTTTTATCCTAAAATCATCATTAAGACTTAAGTAAGAGTAAAACTAGAGTGGAAAATAAATCAATCCAATAAATCCCAACTATAATTGGCTCGATGAATTTATCACCTTTCTTCAAAGTATGCCCAATATCAGTGATTCCTGCAGCCCGATAGAAATAAAACCAATATAACCTAGTGAATCAGATTATCATCCCATTTAAGTTACTACTTCTCTTCGAACAGGAATTCTGTATTAAACAGATTTATTAACTTTGGAGACGTACAATTTTATCCTCAAATATAATAAGAGATAATCGAAATTTCTAATCGGATATCATTTCATTCAAATTAAACAGATAAAATTTCTACCCTTCTTAAAACTGTAAATGAAACGATGATACTAGGTTCCTCTAATAAAATAGAAATAAAACTAATATTAATGAGAGAATGTACTTATTCGATAACAGAATCTGAAAAAATATAATTTATATTTGAATAACAGAAATATCAATTCAAAGCCGATATATACTAACATTTGTTACAGTTATTATCTCCATCTTTAAAAGCGGTACGATAACAATGTAATTGGTCAACCTGATATCAGAAACTAATAAAGTTTTACCTAGCATATGTTTCTATGAAAAGTAATTGTGATAAATTTTAAATAAAACAGATTGGTCTATTCCTATTTTTACCATAATGTAACTTCCATGATGTAAAGTATGATTGCTAGTTCATTTTTGCTAGAATCGAATTGAAATTACAATGCAAAAGAATAGCATTATTTGGTTATTTAATTTAGTGTATTTACTGCCTAGTAATAGAAATCTATATTCATATATAAATAAATTTATTAACTATTACAACCTTCATTAGTATTTGTAAGAGTCTTATGATGGACAATCATAATGGTAATGTATATTTTGATGTAAACATTTGATTGTTGTGCCGACAAAGTTTCTGCCGGAATATGTATAACAAAAGTTTGACGTTGTAAGTTGGATTGGAAATCAAATAAATAAACCAGTATAGCAAACATCTGCCGCCTAGCCCGTCAAATATTAACAGTATTTATTACAGATAATTGAGAAATAATGCCACTCAAAGTAATGTCTTAGACTTCGTAGAATACTTTGACATGTTACTCTTGAATACATCATACCATCTCGAATTGAAAGATATATATTCTTGACCTAAAGTTGGCCATATTAACCGTCATGATATTGTTAAGCAATTCAATAATCATCTATCACCTTATTTCACTTCTTCATTTAAATTTGACTGTCATCTTTTTAAATGCGTTAATACTAAGGCTGATTATTGGTAGAATTAATTTCCAAGAAAATAGAATAGATACTAACAATCTACCGCTATCGTTTTTCCATAATCTGATGAAAATAATTAATGCTTGGTTGAACAAAAACAGAATTAATTTCAAATAAAATGATTTACAGCCTATCTTCATCTTGTAATATCGTCTTAGTCTTCCCAAACTAATTGTCGCTTAATTATATAACGATAGAATTAATTTTAAAGAGGGATCGGCAATAGGTGCAGAACTCTTTCATAGCAATTGATGATCTATAATACGTGCAGGCCAAAGGGAAAATTACTTCTATGTTTGGTTGCGTAAATGGATAACAATATGACAGTGTTGATAGCATTCAGAAACGATAGAAATGCTCCGATTTATCTGCTAATCACTTTGTCTAGTTGAAATTCGAATTGTATTGATTAAATTATATTATTATTCATGATATTTTGTTGCAGCTGAATAGTGAGCTATTAGGACTAGCGATGCTGTTATAGGCCTTATTTTCCTCTTGTGTTTATAAAGTAGGCTGGTATGCAGATAAATGTAGAAATTGCCAATGATATTGATCTAGTTGAATTGCAATGATGTTATGGTTTTGTTGTGTTTGTTTTATCCTGCAGCTGCTCTAAGTCAGTATATCATTAAGATTTCGGTTATTACCGTCAGTGTAGCTGGAAGCTAATCGCTTAACTTAATTTGATACTGTATGAATTCCGTAGATATCGGTTGTCTACAGTATTGAAATGATATTTAATATATTCGTATATAAAGATACATACAGTATGCAAGTAAAGTCGAAGAGAATCAAACAGCAGAACTAGAATGCGCGTAAAAATATGTTCTTACTGTGATCATATGGGATCTCCTGCAGCAGTTGGTTTAGAAATGACAGTAAATAAAAAGAACTTAATCGTAAGTATATCCTTAGCGATTTAGTCAGAGGACCTCGAGCAATCAGCAAATACTATAATTAGTTAGCCAGGTCTAGGTAATTGTTGGTCCATGTACGAGTGCACTGTGTAGTAAAATAACTGTGTTAAATTATAATAAAGGATTAATTCTAGTCCACTAATTTTTTACGCCTGTATTCATTATAATTATAGCTAACTATTTGCAATATTCTTCTCAGATTTGCATGATCATTAACCTTCTCTCATTCTTTACAATATCTAAATTGATTCTTGGACATTTTTAGTATAATATAGATTGCTCTAGAATTTGGATGATATCACAAAGTCAAATCATATCAGAAGTATCCGGATGTACATCAACAGTAATGATAATTACCAACTAGTTCACTTGAGAAGAGTCAATAATTATTTTAATTATTAACATTAAACTCAAGTAAATAGAACATTCATCATCTTGATAGCTTGAACTGCTTCGTTTTTTTTTACCAAAATATTTTTACCTCATCAAAAGCAAATTCTATTATAATATTTCTTTTAACGATTACTCCGTTACTTTAAATAAGATCATGAAGGATAATAAAATGCATTGGATTTGACTTTCATTTTATATCATGCCTATCACGAACAATGACTGAATTGACAAATATTCAATCTGATTTCTATATCGCTAATGTTTAAATTAACTTGGGACTATGACAAGCAGGAACAATATCCAACAGCTATAATTTAATAATGAAGATCTTCTCAATATATGTATTTATGAATAAAAATTTTCATCCTTGACTTTAATGAAAATAGTCTAATGTAGTTTTGTTATTATCACTACCGTATAATGTATGTACTACAGTTATAGTTTAAGATCTTCTTGACATGTATATCTTATAACAATACTAAAATTTTCATCCATGATTTTAAGCAAAAATATTCAACCTGATTTGGGCTATCGCTACTGTCTTACTTAACTTTAGGAGGAGTAAAAGCAATTACAATATTCAATAGTTATTATTTAAGATCATTTCAATAGGTACATTGTACGACGATAATAACATTTTACCCTAGAGTTTAATGAAAAAATTATTATAATTTTGCTATTACCACCACTTTATTTAACTCAAGAGTACCAGAAACAGGAATAATATTCAACCGTTGCAGTTTAAGATCTTACACTTCTCCATATATGTATTTTATAGCTTTAATTAAATTAGTATCCTTTATTTCAGTTGCAAAATACTTAATAGGATTCTAGTATAACTAGTATGTTGTTCTGCTTATAAGAGAGATGTACAGAAATAATATTCTGTAGTTTTAGTTTCGCTTCCCTAGAGCTGTATTTTATGGCATAAATAAAGCTTTGGCTCTTGATATTAATTATAAGAATTTATTCTGATTCTAGTATCCTATTTGACTCACGGCTATGATAAACAGAAAAAATATTTAGCAGTTCCGGCTTAATCTCTAAAATTTTTCTTTTCATGTGCATTTAATGACTACAGTAAAATGTTCACTCTTGCTTTTAATTACAAATATTTCAATCTGATACTAGTTTCCCTGACGTATTATCCTACTAGGGAGTAAGATAAATAGAAATAATATTTAACAACATGGTTATAGACCTAAACTACTGTATGTGTATATTTCATGACTTTAATAAAATGTTTTATTAAAGATATTAATTAAAATATTCAATCTGATACTAGAATTACTACCATTTTATTGAAATTAAGAGTGTGATATACAAATATAATATTCTACAGCCGTTAGGGTCTTCCTATAAGGGTATTTTATGTCATTAATAAATTTTTCAACATAATTTTAACTATAAATATTCAATCAGATTCAAAACAATTATTGTCTTTCCCAAATTAGAAGTAGAATAAATGAATATCATATTTAGGGTTATAGTTTCAAGTCTTCTATCTCTCCGTATGTTAATTTAAAATTACAACATATTTTTAATCTTGATTGAAGGGAAAGTATTCAATCTGATTCCAGTATCATTACTATCTTACTTAACTTAGGAGTATGATATTTAGGAACGATATCCAACATCTATACTTTAAGTTCATAAGAGTAAAATTAGGACTTAAATAATGATGAAAAACTCTTCCATCTAACTCTGTTATCACCGATATACCATTTCATTATTGGTGTATACCGTGAATATCACGATTTACTTTGATAAGATATCAGGTAAATATTTAAGATCTTATAGAAACTATAGCTTTATGATATCAATCGCCTGTGAAAAGATTTAATGACGCCAGTTAAAGGTATATTTTATTGAAGTTTAGAGAGTAAAAGTAGAGATAAATATATAAGCAGCAGTTAATATTTCGCGTTCGCACATTAATTATGTACCTGAGAATAATATACCGGCAAATGTAGATATGCAAGGTTACAACCCTTTTGAAAATAATATCCCTGACGATATGTATGAAATATCATAATAATAAACTACAGAACAAAAATCATGCAGCTGAGATACTTCTATATCATACGAAAATGTAGAATTAGTACGTTAACCAGGATTATTATAAAGCTAAAATGGACTAAGACTATATATCGCATAACTGTAAAAGAAATATATTTGAGCATAATTTCCAATCATGGATTATAAAAATATCTTAATCGAATGATAGATAGCATAAAATATCATTAGCATAATCTACTGCATGATCACAAGCTAAACTGTTGTTTTCCATATGGCTTAAGACAACATTATCATGATGATATCAAAGTAATTTATGAAGTGAAATACCTAACGCTACATCGTACGATTTAATCTATTTCATCCTTTTAAGATATTAATTGATTGATGTAATATTACCAAGAAGCATTATGGCAATCAGACAAAGTACTTACCACATCATCGGTTTGCACTAGAAATTCAGCTCCATCGGATAATCTAGATGTAGTAAATCGACAGTGATTTATTCAATATAAAATCAATTGTAGCAACTGCATATTTTATTACGCAAAAATTAGCTGAAGAAAGCTTCTATATAAAGTAGCAACTCACGCAATTCTAAAAACATTCTTCTTTTTCTTATAGTCGCTAGCTAACTGGCATTTCATTTTCTTGATTGATATAGGTGAATGAGAGGCTTGAATTTTCTATAAAAACCAAAATATCAGCCTAAATCAATTTGATGGCATCATACAACAGAAGGAAATATTTTATAATCTCTATAATATTGCTATTAATAAAGTATTGTTAGATTATACTGATATAATATCGACTGGTATGATATATCATCAAATTAGCCATATTTGAGTTAGCATTAAGCAGAATTAGGTAATGTTTCAGTCTAAAAGCATCAGTAATTTAAATGTTTCCGTAAACAAAGAATTCTCTTTTTAGCAATCCAGAACGTTGATCTTACACCAGCTATGCTACTACTTTACTCTACTAGTTACTGACCGCATCATAGTGTTTCCTGTCCTTATAGAAACGCAATTCTAACCCAAAAACGGCTGCAATCAATTTATCCCACGATCTATAATAACCCAATTACACATGATAAGGTTACTCTATCTTCATTTCTTCTAATAATGCTAAAATTTGCTTACTATAAAGGCGCAAATTTACAGTACAAATACTACAGAAAGTGATACTCTCGTACAAGTTATTTAAGTGCTTTTATCGCTTCTGCACTGTACCCAAAAGAAATGCTTAAATAAAGTTAAAGTTTGATCTCAAATCGAGATATGAACACATTATTGACCTTTTTTCCGATTTCCTGCCTTTTCGTTCCATAACATGTTTTCGATGAATAACTCCAATTAGACGGAGTGGTGCACCATCCTGTGGTTTATCTTCTAATTGTTCTTTTGGTTGTTCTTTTGGTTTATCCTGCGGTTTAGCCTCTTCTTCAACTTCTCGCCTAGCAGATTGTCATGAATATTAATTACTACGAGTACGTATAATATCTTTACGAAAGGCTATTAGATATAATGAAAACCAAAGAAATAGCAAATTGTATGAATATTATCTTAATCAATGGTTATGTAAAGTTTGTAAGCCCTACATAGTTTTTTCTCTTTCTGTCTTTATATGTACAGGGTCTTTCTTTATTCTCGTAAATTCTTCATATTGAGGTTTAGTAGCTTCTATTATAGCTTCAGGGGCCGAAACAGCTGTGGCTAGATCTTCACTAGCCTCTCTAACTTGTGATTCTGGCACCTGATTTTCCATTTCATTGCCATGAGGTATAAAGTAAGCGCTTTCATGGCCTTCGGCGGATAATTCTACATCTGGAGCTTTCATATTCGGCTCTGAATTTATATCCATATTAATTCCTTGATTAAATTCGAAATGAGGTTTATAGTCTGGCTCAATTTCGTCCTTATGATTGAGATCTAACGCAACGTTAGCGTTTGGTACAGTAGAATCCAAAGCAATATCCATCCCATGAGGTGGTTCCTCGTTCACTTCAAGGTTAATTTGATCATTGATATGCTCGTCTATAGCAGAAGGATCTACGTGGAAGGTTAGCTTATCATAACCAGAATTATCTGATATCTGCAAATTAGGATCTACATCTTCTGATATATCGCTCCCTGCTGGAGATAGAGATATTTCAAGCGAGACCAGAGGAGCACCTTCTAGATTTTCTGTCAAAATAGAATGTCAGTTACTTAACTACAAATATTAGGGGCAATAGGTAAATAGGAGTAAATAGAAATATATTTATACGATTTTTCTTTTAGTAGTACCGGCTGCTTGTGTATTAATTTCTTGATCTTCTATTGGCATTAGCTCTGCTTCTTGATTTTCTGTAAAAATAGAAATCAGCTACTCAACTACAACTGTTAGGAGCAATTGGTAATTACGAGTAAACGCGAATATATAAATACAACTTTTCTTTAAGTAGTACCTGCTACATGTGGATTAATTCCTTGATCTTCTATTAGACGTAGCTCTGCTTTTCGATTTTCTGTAAAATAGAATATCACACACTTAATTACAACCGTTAGGTGTAATAGGTAAATAAGAGTAAATACGAATATATTTATAAGTTAGTTCTTTAAGCAGTACCGTATACTTCCGGAATAATTTCTTGATCTTCTATTAGCCGCAACTCTGTTTCTTGATTTACTGTAAAGGGAGAATATCAATTACTTTACTATGACCATTAGGCGCAATAAGTAAATACGAGTGTATTTATACGATAGTTCTTAAGCCGTACAGGCTGCTTTTGGATTAATTTCTAGATCTTCTATTAGCAGCTGCTCTGATTCTTGGTTTTCTGCGTAAATATAGCGACATCAATTAACAATTAATACTCCAATAATTGTAAGACTTAATGCAATTATCTTGTTATTTATATAATACCGGTGTCTTTTGGAACAATTTCTTGATCATCTACTTGTTGTTCCTCTTCTTGGAAAGCACTGCCATCAAGTTCAAAACCATCCGAGGAATGCAATAATTGCTATACAGAAACGATAGCAAGAGATCAATCAATAAGAAAAATTCTCGTACTAGCAGATACAGCTTTTCAGCGAGAACGGTAAAATTCGTAGAGAAAAATGGGAATTTGGATAAGATTTATATATATACATTTAGATGTTCTTGCTGTTTTTGTAGTTTTTCAAACTCTCGAATTAAACTGGTCGCTTCTTTTTTAATTTTTTCTGAGGAATCTTGTAAATCTTCTATAATGAAGAGTGATCGAATCTACTTGAGCTTAAAACTATCCCTCGTGCTACTTACAATACACAATGATCATCAAGATGGTACTTATAGTTATTGGCCTTTTACCTTTTGAAGGTTCTTCAAGCGCTAAAGAAGCCACTCGCGGCAATGATTGATTGCTATCACGATTTTTATATACCTGATGCTTAATTAAGAGCGATAAATACTCCTTATCCACTTGATGATTGCTCAATTCCTGATTACGAAGCAAGGTATCTTTTTCTTCGTATAATTCCACTTTATCATCAAGTCCATTGAGCTTATATTTCTCAAACTAGAATATGCAATGAGTACAGAATAATTACTATTTTGCGAAAATGTACCAATCGCAGAACCTAATTCATTTTCCACTAGCTAACATATATAATCTAGCTATTATTAAGAACAAAGCTGTATATTTATTTAAAATTAGATTCTTAATTTTAGTAAACAGGTTTAGAATTAGACGTATTAGATATAGAAATTTACATGATTGACATTAATGATTTTCTTAAATCTTTCGCGTTGAGATGATAGGGCTACAGTTTGTTCATCTATCAACTTTACGATATCATCGAGCGAATCTTGAAGCTGCCATGATTTTTTAATATAGGAATAGGGATAAAGAAAATGATATATAACAGTTAGGTTATGATACGTCGTTTCGTAAATCAAATTATCTTGACCATGATATAAATTGTAGGATGAGTAATATAAGTTTAAATACTCTGCATAAGAATATTTTACTTCGGTAATTTCAAATTTTCGACTTTTATCTTCCTGGAATGCTAGCCAAGATTCTCCTTTCTTAAGATCTTCTTCAAATTGAAATACGCTCAAGACTAGATCGTATAAAGTTGGATACAATTTCAGCTCTTCAAATTGAAACTGGATTGTTGTCTGGAATCTATGCCAGTATATCATATGTAAAATCTAGACTATAATAATATACTTAAGCTGAATGTCAGCTAGAAAATGTTTTGTTAGAATGCGGGAGATAATTACATGATAGCTTGCCATCAATTAGGACTAACACCATTATAAATGTTAAGATAGCCATTTAGTTTACCTACTAAGCAATAAGTTTTTTCTTGTTCTACTTACATAAAGCTAATTCCTTGTAGTGTAGATCCCAATTTAATGTAAGCCTTTCGTATAAGTTTTGAACACCTTTCCATTGCACTTCCAGCTACAATTAATAATATCATTAATTTTATATTCATAGATTAGCATGATTTCAAACCGAAGACGTTAAATCGTTCTAGCGATTATTGAGAGTAAACAAAATCTGGTTGTGACACTTTAAGAGTTTCTAATTGATTGCATTAATTTACTTCTAGCTTTCATAAATAATGAAATCTATTTGGATCAGGTAAAGAGTCCCAAATCGATTACATTCATTTACAGTAAACTTTCATAAGTAAATAAAATTTATTTAGGTTCGATACTTAACCTCTAATCAATTGCATTAAACTACTTCTAGATTAAAGCAGAGCTTATTATGGTTAATTTTAAAAGGGTCTCTAGTTATACACTATAAGGTAATTGCCGTATATTCATAACAGAAGTTTCCCATTTTATCCTTACATCTGCAATTTTAAAAGTTCAGTAATTTACGAACTGTATAAATAAAATAAAAGGATTCAATTCTAAATTGTAGGTTTTGTATAAATGAGTCCTTTGCATAAGGTTACAGTAATCAATCAGTAATTATTTCTCCATTACTTTACAGTAATTCTAGACTTTAGTTTTACATTTGCAATTTTGAAGCACAGTAACCCATAGACTGCACAAGCAGTCTAAAAAGGACTCGGTTCTTAACTAACAGACATTGAATAGATTTACAGTAATTATCTGATTAGTTGCTTATCCTTTGCTTCCCAGAACAAACTGCCATCTCCTATAATTAATATAACTTATTTTTGTTTATAATTTTACCTCGTTCCGGCAGTAATTTTCGTTATTTTGTAAATCATCAATTTGGGATCGTAAGTGGGTAAATTTATCTTCATAGCTGGAAATTTCCTCTTTAGAGTTAAACATGTCGTTGATTGATCTCCGACATGAATCAATATCCCTATAAGTTTCAAAAAGGAAACCAAGGATGCATATCGTATATATGGTTATATATAGGAAATAGAGTAATAGAATTCTTATTATCATTTTGTGCAGAATACTTACACCGGAGGATCAATGTTATTAACTTGATTAACTTCTTCGTACATATCACAAATCCAATCAATTAAGTCATCAACAACCACCGTTGCTTTGAATACTTCCTGTGTTTGCTGAAGATAATAGCTTCTCCACTCGTTCCGGCGAGCTAAATTTATCCAAGCTTTATCAACATCCTCTTTCACTTTCATAACTTTTTCTCCTTCTGAAGATTCCTCCACTAAACGTTGTGCCTCAGCTCGTATATTACTGACCTGTAAAAGTATAATATTACATTTTTTATGCATTCTATCTGGTGTTGGTTTAATGCTTTCCATATTCAATTACATTGAGCTACCTGATTTTCGAAATTAACAAATTCCAATTGGAAGTTTTGATGTATACGGCACAATGACGAAGTGGTATTTAGGTTAAATCCAAGGTCATTGACAAGAGATTGTTCCTTAAACTGTTAAGAGAATAAATTTGGATAAATAAAGTCAGTGGGTATGAACTATTCTAATCACAGGAGAGTTAAGAAACAGTCAAAGTAATACCCCAGTAGTTTTATTGGCTCTTGAAACTAACCTGCAATTCTTGTAATAAGTCATGAGCATCAAAGTAGTACTTGTATAATTCTCTTGTCTTACTTAATAGCTGTCAAGAATAAAATGACATAGACTGATGTCAATTACAAAATATAAAACAAAATAATCAGATGACATCCTTAAAAACTAATAATTTCGAGACTTGATCTCCAACTAAATACAAAAGGGCAGTACGAGAATAATTAATACTGCATTGGATTCGATTACTGTCTTAAAAGTCTAGAACAAACCTCTCGCCTTTCTTCTACTTGCTGCAAAAACTCGTCCCACGTTATATCCACAGAATTTATCCATTCCTGTAGTGTCTCTGTTTTTTGGGGACATGCTTCGATAATTGCGTTACCTTCTGTATGGACCTTAGTGATGCGGTCAGAAGCTTGGATCTTAGATGTCTCAACCCATTTTTCAAAAGCTTTGCTTATAACCTGTCAAAAGAAATATAATCTTATATAAGAGAAGCGATAGAACACCATCATTTCATAACTATCCTAATAGAGATAAGAAGATAGCGCGCTGACGAAATAATAAATAGTGTTATTTTGATCATCTCTACAGAACCTTACCTCTAATTATACAAACATCACTATTAAATCATGTTAGGCTACATCCTGGGATAGATATTTAGAATTCACTATCCTAGTGTAGTTAAGGAGTAAAAATCTATGCCCTGGCTTGACATTATGAAATTCAGTAATATGAAATTTCTCTTATCCAACAATGTATAATGTAACAGGAAAGAAATCAGATATTGGGCATTATTGGATGGACTATATTAGTATTGAGCATGAATTATTCTGCTACACCTATGAAGCAGAAATTTAAATGTTTTTTTATATAAATTGGGAAAGGGACCAAATATGATAATTGCTACAATAAAGACTATGATAAAGTTCTTTAATTTCCCGAGTCTATTTCTGATTCCTTCTCATTCGGTCACTTTTGTTCTGAAGTGAAATATCTCGGAGGAAAATTCCAATTTATGGTATCTTATCTTATATGTTATTATAATTACTAGTGAAAGAAGCTACGAGAGGCTAACGAATAAAATAATTGAAACTCAAGAGCTTAAGAGCCTCATACAGATATAGAATATAAAAAAAACGAAATGAAATGAAGGAAGGACTCTATATTTTTGCGTTAATTAATAAAAAATAGAAATACGAATATACGAGTATTTCAATTCAGGATATCCTTCTAAAATACAGGCTATACAAACTATTTTTTTGTATTTAAGAGTTATCCATTAATGGCAGCTGATTATTGCGATTACCTGTAGCTGTTCATAGTCATATCCGCAATCTTGTGATTTGGCTAGTAAGGTATGTTCTTGTGTCCACTGATTTAAATCATCAACCTAAACGACAGAAATATAAAATGCACAATCCGTTAAAAGGTAATAATAGCAATGATAGGAATAATTTTAGAATTATAATGAAAGATCAATTGGATTATTTCACGCGTAAGGGGATAAGTAAAGATTGTTAATTTACGATGGCGAGGGCAAATATTTCAAGCGGAGAGTAGAATAAACACTAACTTCACGTTTAAATCGATAAATTCTAAGTAAGAGTTGATAAAGTTCAGTTTTCTCTTGAGCCAAGCTACAAAATTCTTCATAAATTTCATTGATATGCTCTCTTTGATCCTCGAGGGCGTTTCTAATCAATAATAAATAGGAATATAGATTGCTGGTAAGCTATAGAATTGAATCGATCAGCTAAAATTCTACAGTCTATAATCAATTTATCTACTATTAGAAGTAAACACAAGGTTTTCATATACTGTCCATAATTAATTCATGAATAAAGAATGAATTCTACTATCTATAGTTAATTAATCTACTCAACAATTTTGTTTTATTTTAGGAAATTAAAATCCTCAACGTATTTTATGCTTAGGACGATCAATTAATCTTTATCTCTCCATAATTAACTAATTCGCCTATAATTAATTTATCTACCCAATAAATTTTCTCTTATTTTAGTATATCAAAACCGTTAATATCTTCCTATACTTAGAAAGGAACATACAGTCTTCATCTCTTCATAATTAATAACTAATTAATTCTACTGTCTATAATTAAATTGTCTACAATGTAATTTTGTTTCGTTTTAGGAAATTAAAATCATCTATGTCATCTTATGCTTAGAAACGAACACAAAGTCTTCATCTATATTCTCGATATTGTCTACAGCAGAATTTAATTCCTGTAAATGAGCGGAGTATTGATGGATTGTACTTGTATGCGAATCGTGGAGTTTGATAGCCCTCAATGTTGAAACTTCGTTCTATCCAATCGGTGATAACTTTAAATTAGTATGTGTGTACTAAAGTGCAATAGTAAGGACATTTATTACCTTGGGTTTATCTTGTGAATCAATAACGGCAAGCTTTTCATTAACCCACTCTTGAAATTCATTTAGATCAAACATCAACTTATATGATGAAAGTAGATAAGAAGTAAGATTAACGCTAAGCCGTGGACAAATTTATAGTCTGATATTAAATCCAGGAAGATGAATGAGAACAAAATGAATACTGTGATAGCTGTTGGCGCTATCATCCGATAGAATAGATAAGATATCGTGATCATAACTAACCTTAAAAGCTTTGGTATATCTAGCTAACAATTCGTCACGATTTGTACAACAATCTTCCAAGCTAACCCATTCAGATTCTAAAAGATCAGTTTTACTTTGGATATCTTCGATTAAGCTAGGATCTACCTTCATCAACTCATCAGCTACTTGAAATATCGACTCAAAGAGTGGCTCATGATGACTAATTTCATTTCGTAAATGCTGTAATGTTTCCATCATTTTTAAATTGCATTAGTCATCATCTCATCATTAATAAGCTTAGATTCCAAATTACAAATAGATCGGTACCTGATGCATTCTATTCTGGCTTCTGATTTCTGATAAGTTATTTCCAGTTTCTTCTGACATAGCAAGCATTTTTTTCTCATGGATCCACAGCTAATAAAACAATACGACCGTTTATATTGATGGTATCAACCTATATCATCCAATATCGATTGTTTTAAACTATTTAGATATACCAGTTCATCATCGACTTTAAAGCTAAACTGGTGACGTTGTCGTGATGCATTTATTAGTTGTCGTCGCTTTTTGCATGGTTCATCAAATTCATCAATTCTGAAATATTCATTCAAAGTTATTATCAACCATTCTGCTAGCATAGCATAGGACAGCTTATCACGCCTATAGTTCTATACAGTAGACGACTAGATATTCTAGATTATAAGAGCATATATCGAGATCTTTCGAGTTTATAATGGTCATTGCAATATTTATAGTAAGAGTTTAACTAGAGTGGAATAAACTAACCTATTTATAAGTGAGTTAATTTGATCCTTAACTTCATTATCGTCTTCGCCATCTGGATTGTACAGTTCTGAAAGGCGCTTCTTACGATTAGCTAATTCGTTCTCAACCTCCTAGATAGGAATTATTAAGTTATTAAGATTAAAATTTGCAGCAAATTAGGATAATAACACTACAGAATGGCTTCCTTGATGCTCTTTTATGAACAGAATTTCATTTACAAGATAACCAATATCTTTCGCATAAATGTATAACTGACCTGTGTCATTATTAGTGAAGTTAATTTTTTATCGAATAGTCTCATTTTTACACGTTATACTTATAATGACATTTACAGTATCAAGAATTTTTTAAGTATTATGATGATTAAGGTGAGAACCAACATTTTCTATCTCAGTATTGAATGCATAAGGGAGATTAGGATATCAAATGATCTCAAGGCTGCTCTATTGATCAATACTTTTCATGATTATGACGCTAATTTATAAACTGATGTGTATAACGTTAAAGCTAACATGGAGCATTAACGTCAATATGACCCAATGAATACAGTACATGAAGATCGAATATAACTACATTCATATTGAATAGATTAGGAAGATTAGGATATCTAATAATCTTAATGCTGTTCTATGTACATTTATTGTTACTTCTTATGATTATGATGGTAATTTCTATGCTGGCATAAATAACATTATAGCTGATTTCGAGCATTAACGTTGATATGATCCGATCAACACATCAATATTGAACAGATTAGGGTGATTAAGATTTAAAAAAAACCTGCAATACTGCCATAGATACACTAATCAATATTTTCCATCATTATTACTATCATTTATATATGCTGACGTAAATAAATTAGTTATACTAGGTGCTTATAATTACAGTTTCAGTATCCAAAATTGAGATGTGTTATGGACTGATAAGAACAAATTACTAATACCCTTAATATCAAGCAGATTAGGAAGATTAGGGTATGGCATAATCTTAATACTGCTTCACGTACATTGATCGATATCTGTTATCATTATGACTGTAAATTATAGGCTAATATACATTACATTAAAGCTGATATCGAATATTAACGTTGATATAACCAATTGGCTACGATAATTGCATTATCTGTAGCCTTCATGACTGTCAATAAAATGAATAATATTGTTAGCTATTGTTAGCTATTATAAATAAAACTATAATTGATACCAATAGTATAACGCAATAGATTAGGATAAAAATGTAATCCAATAGTTTCTCCATTAGAATTTATAATTAACTTAGCAAATTAATTATCCAATGTGATTTATAACAGAAATGATTGCATTTACCGTTTGTTTTGCCAGGAGTCGATCGCATGTAATCAGATCTTTACCGGTGTCTTCATTGTTAAGGGAAACCTCCACAGAGTTAATCCAGTCTTCAAATCCATTAGCAGCCAATTGAACTTGACGTTGATAATCGAGATTTTTCAACTTTCCCCCCTGATGAGCGGATGCTTGACAGAGTGCCAACCATTGCTTTTGCAAACCATCCAGATTTTCTTCAATTTCGTTTTGCAGATCCGGATAAACTTCCATCAGATTCTCTCCAGTTTCTTTAACCTGATCTAATTGATCTTTAGTAGCTACTAATTCAGCTTCAAAGGTATTATGCTTTTGTAATAGTCCAAATACATTGGATCTGTCCGATATATCAATGTCTGTTGTTAATTTTAATTTTTCATCGATCCAATCGCGTAGCCCTTCGCAGTCTGCTGTAAATTTGTAATATTTATATGATTTATCTAATTCATCTTGGGTTTGCTGGAATCGTCGACGATTTTTCTCTAAGCGTTCGTCAAGTGCACCAGCTTTAGTGACTAATTTATCGCCATCTTCATGCTCTTTAACGGATAACCGCCTAGCAAATTGTTTGAGCTCGTCTACTTTTTCAGCACAAGTTTCAAAGCTTCGCTCATGATCTTTATGATGTTTTAACATTTCTACCAAATTATACAAAGAAATTTTTTTCTGCTTTTCTTTAATGATAACAGATCGAACAAGGTTCTTCAATCTTTTAGTAGGACGACTCTTTGTATTGGTATTAGCTCCAATTTGTGATAATGTTCGAGCAACATACATATCTTGCAAGAGGAGTGCGCCTTCAATTTGCCTACAATTTCCGTAGAAGATGGATTCTTCATAGCGTTCTTGTAAAACTTTCTTATGTTTCTCATATAAATCCAAAAATTCTTGCCAATTATGATTTAATTCTGTCAATTTTGTTTTCAATTGTTGATCTTCATTCTCGTCGTCAAGATAAGGAAGCGATTTTTCGTTAATATCACTAGCAAGTTGAACATGACTTTCAATTTCAGCTTGTAAATCCTCGTGCACTTTAATCGCCATTTCAGCATCCGCAGCTTTAAGCGGTACATGGTCAGATTGCTGATCAATTTCTTGAAGAGCTTTGCTAATCCAGTCTAGAAAATCTTCTATATCAATGAGTAGCCTTTGATAGTCACTGCAATCTCCAATGATAGCGCGTTGTCGATCAATTCGATCACTTAAGTCACCCCATTGAGATTGTAAATTTTGCAACTTTTCATCTAATTGGCATCGATCATCTTCCTCTAGATCAGGTAATTCATTGTAGTTATCCAGAATAGCTGTCATCCTTTCTTTAGCAGCAGCTGAATCGCGTTCAACAGCATTTAATTCACTTTGCAATTTTAATGTTGCATCACTATCTGTAGTAGCAGGTACATTTTCACGCAATCGAGCTGTAATGACTGTAATCCAAGTCGTGGTAGAATCAATGTCGAAACATAATTTTAAAAAGCCAATTTTGCAATGCAAGCAATCCACTTTTTCCTTCAAAATAGTATGTGCTCCATTCCAAGTTTCATTGCAATTATCTCGCATGGCTTCAATTTCATCTAAATTATACTCTAGGCTTTCCAATAGTTCTTCACTTTGCTCTTGTACATGATGATAGCGATCGGCATTTTTATCCAGGTCTGCTTGTATTCCTTCCAATCTTTTCATCATTATTTCAGCTTCATTTAATTCATTGGGTAAAGTTATGGATTTCAAGATCACAATTTTATCATTAGCTAAAGATACCACTGTATCGACATCACTGAGAAATGCGAAAAATTGCTGTAAACTCATTAAACGATGATGACGCTTTTGCACTAGCTCTAATAACTGTTGATAATTCTTTTTAATGGTAAATAGACGCACTACAACATCATCAGAAGCTTTATCAATCTCAGCTAAATCTTCTGCTGAAGCTTCCAAGGTTTCAATTTGAGATTGGTAAGCTTTAATTTCTTCTTGTAAATTTTGATGTGTTTTAAGAATAGATCGCAAACCACTGTCCTCATTACAGTGAACATCGACTGACATTAAACTACTGTGCAGCGTTATCCATGACTCAATCATACTAGCTTCCAGAAGAAATTGTCCAAGCGCTTCTATTTCTGTAATACGTTTCGATCGGATTGCAACGGATTCTTTTAGATTGGACCATAAAGTCTGTAATTCATCCATGTTAGCTAGGACTTCTTCAGCGTTTTCATTTCGAGTTGCTAATATTTCTTGACCATTATCTAAAATTTGCTCTATTACAGCTTCATGACCATCAATATCAGATGCAATAGCTCGATGACGGCGTGCAACCAAAGCTACCGAGGCATACTCTTTAATAGTGGTTAAATCGGTGTGTGTTAGCGATCGTTCAATTTGTTGGATCCAATTTAACTCTTCATCAACATAAGTAAAGAAGTTAAATAAACGTTGTGCATGTTCTAATTGTGCTCGACGTGTTTGAGCAAGCATATTCACTTCAGTAATAATTTCTTGTATTTCCTCAACAGCATCGTTGACTTCACGAGAAACGTCCTCATCTGCAAAATGTCATGAAATAGAATCAATTATATATAGGTATGAAGTGTTGCTTATTTTTCGCTGAAAATGGAATAGGTACAAGTAATATTTGTTTATAAAAACTGTTACAAATCATGAGGGGATAGAAATGACTAGAAAACAACATTGCTAATATTTATGCTGTAATTAATTAGTGAATTAGCTAGTCTACATCAATCTGCAATATAAAATTAGGTTCGATTTTATGATTTTAGATTCGTGTAACTCATTTACGAATATCTTGCAAATCATGCTTGCATCATGCGCATGGAAAGGAAATAACGAAAAATTATAATTTTGCCACGTAGTCTGATCGAAAACTGCTGCGGATATCTTCCTAGTGGCAGGAAAATAACGAAAAACTATGATTTTGCAATGTGCTGTAATTGGGAACTGATCCGGAAAGTGCTATTCAAGATTGCATTTTATACATGGCAAGAAAATAGCGGAAAGTCATCATTTTACCAAATACTCTAATTGAAGAATACTAATTTTGTTTCAATATTCATCAACAATCTGAATAATTATTTTCCTGCAAGGAAAATAATACATAACATCGTCATCTCCTAAAATACCTGCATCATCAAGTGCTTCTACAAAATCTTTGGCATCAGCAACAGTATGCATAATAACCTCTTGATTGGTATTAAAATCTGTTTCAAGTATGTTATATTGCTGAAGTAAATTAGTAACATCAGCTAATTCTCTTCCACAATCTTCCGACTGGAATCCGGCCTGCAAGATAAAATTGTCAATTTTTATTAGGCTATAACAATTTTGATCATGCCACTAAGATTACGCACTATCGTATTCACAGATAGGCGCATATGAATTATAAATTGTTTGCGACTTACTTATAACAAGATGTAATGGCATATTAGGACATATTACATCTTTTGATAATTTAAGAACTTTGTATACAGTATTGTAATATATCCTCATTAAAAGCTATTTCTAATGATAGCTTAAACCTTACGTCACATAATATAGCACTTCAAATCAGATATGAAAATAAACTAGAGTTTAAGCACATTTTCTGGCGGTTTTTAGCTACAATGTAGCTATAGCATATCCTAGCTAAGTTTGGCCATATTATCGATCCATAACTCATCAATTCGATAGGGCCATATGTACAACAAACACCAATCAAAATATTGCATGAAGCGAAATTTTCTGCTATAAATTATCTATAAATAATGTACCATGGACTACTAAATCTTATGAATGTATTTTTTGGCCTAGATTATGCCGAGGTATAAAGAAATATAGACTGTAAATTCTAATTATGGTTTTATTATAAATATTACAGCAAGAAGAAGAATTAATAATGTATAAATTATTAAACAACTTGAAATATTTGTGGCACAGTTTGTAATTTTTCGTTCAAATATTGAATCAATATTTTTTAATATTTATATTTTAATTTCTCAAGCGTATCTATCGAATAAGACATTAGGGTACCTTTATTTCTGCTATAGAGTTCTTCCAGCTGCTAATTTTGCTTAACAATATTTGTAGTTGTATATGTAGGTCCAGCTTGCTACGACGGTATTTAAGAGCTTCTAACAATTCCTTCCAGGTTTCGAAAACATCATCACGTCTACGTACGATGATCATTATTTATTAATTAGAATATCCTCAAATTTTACTTATAAAAAGGATTATTTATTACAACAATTTTGTCCTCACTTTTCTGTAATTCGCTGAATTTCATGGTAATTCTCTCTCTCTAGCTCGCCATGAAGATCATTCAGGGCTTGCACTCTTCTTTGATAGGTAGTAACATCGGCTACAATAGCTTCATGCTTCTTCTTAGAAGCTTCCACAGCTGTTAAAGTAGAGCCAAAATCTTCATCGCTAATCAGGCGTAAATTATCCGTAATCCACTGAAATCTTAACCTAGCCTATTAATTAATAAAGATGATATAAATCGTTTTCGTCTTATTTAACCTATATGATAGGATTTGCTATTCCTATTGACGTGATACCAGTAAGTTAAAGAATAAAGATTCTTAAGACATTTAAAATTCTTGAACCATCTACAGATCTGGCTGTAGATGTAATCGATATAATTATTTTAAAAAAAATGCAGTGCAGATCATATAGTTTACTTGAATACACCAAAATTATTATAAGTTAATATTTGCTAACTATCGTATACTCTTGAAAAAAAATATTTAAAAGATTAAGTGTATACGCATATCAATACTAAATTAATGAATGCTAGCTAAGACAACTACAGATATCTACTTTAAGAGAGTAAAGTCGATCAAATTAGCTCAAATTCCTATTAAACTTCTATACTGTAAATGCATTCTGAGTAACAATATTATGGTTATTGCACACCCAATACAAAATGAGATCTGATACCTTTCTATCAAAGGAGGTCGCTAGCTGTTCTAATCTTTCTTGCCTAGAAAGTATAAATCAAGATAGAGAGGGTAAATCACGGAACAGTGAATATAATGGCGACTGTAACATCTAATGTCCGCAAGGCCATAATCACAGGCTCATTACCTCATAATTTCCTGGCGTAGAGCTAGTTCCGTTTCGTGTTCAGCTTTCTCCAGCTCCCCCCAAGCCTAATCAATATTTATATCGTAAACTGATTTGTTAAAACGTATTATTTAAACCGTAAAATATTCAAGCCAAAAATAACCCATGTGTAGCTGTGATTTCAATATTACCTTGTTGATATTGCGTACGGTTTTACTCTCCTCTGGTGTATATCCCTTCTGATTGTTAGCACGCATTTGACTTTGCAGATTGAATAATTTTTCTTCTATGTCTCCCTTCTCTGAAAATCTAGGTGAATAAATGAGTAGATTATTATTTTTTAAATAACAGTGTCAAATAACAAGTAGTCACAAATTAGCTGAAGATTAATGTTATAATCGCAATCAAATATCCATAAACTGAGTAAAACGTAAACTGCAAATCTTTATATTATAAGTCATACTTAGGAGGTTTTTCTACTATTCGATATGTATTAAATTCGGTGAGTTGCCGTTGTACACCAAGAAGTGAATTGTTAAATTGTCGCTCTGATAGCCTTGTAATGGTAATACTAATCCATTTGAGTAGAGTCGTGGATAAAGTTTCATACTCCCGTATTAACCTAGCATTCTCCATGACTTTGTTCATAACCTTTATTGATAAATTTTTGATGATCAAATTGGTTAGAATATCTATTACAGACACTACTTAAAATCTTGCCTGATCTGAATTATTTGATACTAGAATATGCTTTATTTATAAGCGAGTCAATGCAATATAGCAATACTCTATCAACTGTTTCTAGGTTTAAAGCATTCTAAAAGCTACATTTGTTCAATTTTATGTACAGTTTGTAAATTTATGAGGGAGTAAACCACTATTTGAAGCTAATCAGATCGCTATCATAAAATATTTATTTATACCAATGCTAGATGTGATTTACAACTCAAGGTGCCATCATAGCCCACATAATAATGATATTACTACTCAAATTGAATGATTAGTTGCGCTATTTTTGCGTTAACGTAAATTTTATCAATATTTTCTTGAATAGACCCAAGGAATGATAATTATTTGGCCATTATCAGGTCTATTCCTTAATCTCAATAATATTAATTAAAAAATTTTAACAAATATTATCCATGCAGTGCTTGACTCATTTACTTTTTTATCAGTCCGTATTTAAATTGAAACATATAAAAATAAAATTAGAATTTTCCATAGCTAGTAATTTCAAAAATTCACACATACTTAAGGAATGTTGGTATATTTAAAAGTACTTTATTTCATATCTAATTTGTCTAGGTAGTTTGGTTTGTACATATTTATCTTAGGAATAATTTATCTACCTTTCCAACACGTCGTTCAACAACATCTTCAGCTCGCATTTTGGAAAATATTTGATAATATGATGCGACATAAGTGATGATGGATTTTTCATCAGCATAATCGACTACGTCTACAATTATAAAAAAAGTCCAATCAAGAATATACACTATACTATCTTGGCTAGACTATCTACTGTATGCTTGAGATATTAACTGTATACCTTCAGCATCCAGTAGAGGCATTACACCGAAATTTTCTTCTGCGATACGAAAAGCACTTTGTAAATTTTTAATATCTTCCTTGCTCTGTAAATTGTCGTAGTTTACCAGATCAGGCCTACATTCAGGTAGATTTTATATATCTTTTTTTAATAAAGAGAACTTAATATGAGATGTGCAACTATAATATCATGTATAGAGAGTTTTATAAATATCAAACATAACAGTTAATTATTAAAAATCAAGATCATAACCTATGTCTATGAATTAAAGCATTAAATGCTAATCCATCCTTCCAACTGGTAGTAAAGTTGTTAATCTTCACATTCTTGTATCTAAGTTTAGAAAGACACAGTTTATATATAGAAATGAAAGTCTTATCCCTACAAGCAGTGATCCAGAACTCAAAACATCAGTATAATTTAGTACCATTATACTTTTCAAATAATATTTAGTTATATTTATAAACATGTAACAAATTTATTGCGCTTCAAATAATAATAGCAGAATAAAATTTTGCTATATGCTGCAACTGTACTTAAACAAATTAGCTATAAAATATCTTCCAACGAATGTTTAATAAATACGTATAAATATGGCTAATGAATCCCTAAAAAGATGAAAATAAATTACTACGTTCGTACTAACCCTTGGGTTTTAATCTTGCACCACAGTAGTAAAGATTCTTTAGCTGATCTTTTTTCGCGTGATTCACCGCCATCTTCCTCATCAATTTGAATACCTTGTATCTAAATAGAATTATGAATCAGGTAGTTATCGCCAAAATCTTTAGTATAACGATTATTTTAACCAGACGACTGATAGATAGTTATTAAACTTATAGTAAAGATCAAATACAATTTGGGAAGCTTGTGAAGTGAATTGTGAAGTAAATTGGGCAAATCATTTATATATCTTGATTATTTTGCTCTATGTTTACCTGAAATCTTAAAATGATAATCCAGATTAGGCCGAGTGTGATGGTATGATTGCTATCAATAATATCATTCGCGCCGATATTCTCCAATTTTACCTAGAAATATTGTTATTAACATGAATTATCATATTTTAGTAAATTAGTCCCTATATTGTGCGACGGCAACAGGCCACATTAACGTTCCTATTGAATCTCTCCAAAAGCTGTATACGAGTATTAATCTAAAGAATCGAAATCTGGAAACTCATGCTTAAAACTAACGTTTTTCTTTTGCAAATATGTTAGAGATAAATTAATGTTTTGAACGCGTTGGATTCGCATTTTTCCTCTGGTGATTTTACCCTAGAAAAGACATTTAAATGGGTAAATGAAAACAGCATGAAGTACGTAACACTGCAGTTAAGAACATAAATAGCATCGGAATTGATGAAAAAATTGATTGCGATATTAGCATTTCCATATTAATTTGATACATGATGTACAGAAATCACATTAGCAATGATCTTTATTTGACCTACTCGAACATAAATATTTTCCTAGTCTTTTAAAATTAAAGCGTATTTAGCAATCATTACGATGATGATATTATTACTTTCGAAAATATTAAAGCGGTAAAATAAAAAAAATTTGGTTCAAAGCAAATTAATTGTTGATAAAAAAATTTTAGCATGATAAGGTAGATCATTAATGATCCACACGCCGTGTAATTGTAGCGGTAACAATGACGCTAGCTAAAGTGCCTTTTAATTCTACCTTATTTAATCTAATTTGAATGATAGTAATATTTTATCGTCATAATGTATCTTAGTATGGGAAGGTTAATAAAATTAAATGATAAAATTGCAGGATAAGAGTAAATGAATAATTATTGAATAGAAATAAGGAAATCTATGATATGGCAAGTGTTGTTTCCAAAGAATTCAGCAAAATTTTGAAGTATTCCGATAATTATAGCACTTGTAAGACATTCCGTAATACGCGTAAATAAGCTTATCCAAAATTTCTTAGTAAACTCAGGCATTACTAACGAATGATCCTAGTGATATTATTTATTTCTCTATGTTATATCGAAGTAAGAGTGTGTAAAATTTTTGTAATCAAAATGGACTAATAACATAATTGATATGAAAAGTCGACATGATAATCTTATGGCTTTCAAGCAGTCAAGCATCGCTTTCTATAATGGAATGGCTCCTGTAACACCTGTTAACTATCTCTAAAGGCTACACTATTCTAATTTCTACGACCTAAATTCATAGGCGCCGGAAAAAACTTCCTTAATAACATTGCTTCTTTGTATCTTATCGAATCAAGGTAGCGAGAAATAATAAATATGAATATTTTAATATCCGCTACTAAATTGTAGTCTAGTAAGAATAGTTTATTGCCGCAATAGCCATGTGCAAGATTGATTCATGGCATTACTGCTCAGAATTTGTAACATTTTGTTAAGCATCTCTAAAGTAGACTATTTGATACGGTAATTTGCTAATCTAGTCTAAATTTAGCTATTAGCTATGATTATTCTCTATATATTGCAGTGTAACGAAGGACTTCATCAAATTTTAAACAAATATGAAATCAAGAAACAATACGAATAATGAGTTGAAGAATGATTCAATAACGATCTCATATGCAATAGAATTTTTAGATGGGCTATGCCTGCTATTATTGCATTTGTGAAAGTAGATCTCAACCCAAGTTTGCATAATCTAATTTAATTAATGTCTTTAAAGGAATCTCTATTCATTTTTTTGTTCTATTAATATTATAATGACAATATAACGGCACAAATTTCTAGCTAAGGTTAAATTAATAATTATAATTTATGCTGACACTCAGTGTAATTAGAGTAGATGAGCCCTTGTATTATCGTTAATAAACTAATCTCCAGGTCGATATTATTCTGATTTTGTATTGGCTAATTTAAGGGAGGCGTTACTTATGATTTTTAATAATATTATTCTTCACATTGTAGCAAGCCGTCAGTGTGATATAATGGCAGCATAATTAAATCTAGCGATAACAATAAAGTCATCAAGCGTACCACTCGTTCGCCAGATAGAACTTCAAGTAGTCGTAAAATAATAATTCCATCTTTTAGATCTTCATATAGATCTTTCACTTCGAGATGGACTTTGGCGATATGAGAATTAACCCATTTAGTGAAAGTTTTTTTCTGGACATTTTCTCGTTCACCTATTCTCATAAGAAGAAGTGCAGGAATAAAAATTGAGCTGGTCATTATAAGATAGCCAAGTCTACATTAACCTCTATTTTTAATATAGCTAAAGCCAATAGCGCAATGTTAATATACGAGTTCATTATAGGCAATATATAATATATGCTACAATGACCTTTTATCTTCTGGCTTTTTATATGTAATAAAAGCCAATAATTCAAGTTTAGATAGAAGAGAATTACAATGCAAAACGAATTAATAATTATAAGCATATTTTCGTTAAAAGATCGACTATAAGTTTGAATACATTAGAATTCGGTGTTAGGTTTAGTCAATGCCTATGATTTTCTCGCGTAAATAACTGACCTGCTAATGCTTTTCTAGATTT
Source organism: Trichoplax adhaerens (assembly GCF_000150275.1). Lineage (NCBI taxonomy): Eukaryota > Metazoa > Placozoa > Uniplacotomia > Trichoplacea > Trichoplacidae > Trichoplax > Trichoplax adhaerens. Next base: position 712,689 of record NW_002060964.1, read on the forward strand.
CTCAAACATTCCTGCTCTTGCTTCATCATTATTTTGTGACATTGTTAGTTTTCCTATTCATATGGAAATGGTTGCGAAAGTCAATAATCTTCAAGTGTTTAAGGCACTATGTCAATAATTTCATCTACTGAAAACGGAAAAGAAACTATTCCATCGTAAAATGCATACTAAAAAGGCGTGAAAAACTGACGTTTAACCACCAACAAAATTGGTCTTAAAGTTTCGTTAATAATGTCATTCATCAACAGCAAGGATATTGTATCATTAACTTTAGAAAGAAAATAATCAGATATCCATCCTGAATGCAGAAGAGAGCCGTATAAAATTTACATAAGTCTATGCCGCATTGCCTCAGGTCAAATAGAAGATACAAACTTTTGTTACTTATTGTATCACGTTCAGCGACGACAGACAATAGCAATAGTTAAATGTCTTGACTTCTATTCAGCTAAGAAATAACGTAAGCCGTGTCCTTGATAATAATGCTATTTTAATGGTATAGGCAAATACGAGATTTCTTTCTACCGAAAGGATTATCTTGATGAAAGTACAACAGACTATCTTTTGATAATCCGGCTGAGTAAACGAGCAAAACATGGGCATATCCGCAATTATTTAACGTACGAGTATACGGTTAGCGATGGCAATTTTTAGCCCTATTTTTTTTAGGATCACAAAGTTAAGGAAGTGATATCAAGCTGTGTTGCAGACAGCTGCCTATAGAGATTTATCGATCTTTAGTAAGAAAAACAACTACAGGATACATTGCACTAGTAAATCTAAACATCTATAATCCAACAAATGATTCGATTTTAGCGTGTAAATTGCAGGTGCCTAATAACGATTAAATGAATCCAATGCTAAATTATCAGAAATAGAGAGTAATTGAAATATTTTCTTTTAGTAGACTAGAAATATATATAAAAATCATAGGGACGATGTATTTTACCACGTGCGAAAAGGTTGATAGGTTGCAGAAATATGACAAGGCTTAATCAGTAGGGCTTCTAAAATTTTTTTTTGAATTGATGTAAGAAGTGACAATTTTAATATTTAAAATAACTCCTTTTAAGCATGATTATAAAGCGGATATATCGTAGAAGATGTAGCTGCTCATCAAAATGGATAACTGTACTAAATATACCGTAATGATCATCTATTCTGCATAAATTCATCAATAGCAGTATTGATAAAATGATGGATAAAAACTCGATTTGATTTGATTTGCTCCATTGGCGTAAAGGTGATCCAAACTTACCAAAGATTAGTGCTTTAGTTAGAAAGCTCACCAATGACTTGTATTGATAATTGCTTACAATTTCGTTTTCGCTTGGATCACTAGCTAGACCAGGATAAACCTGCTAGAACTCTATCGATTCCCGATAAATATGAGATTAGCAAGTCCTTACCACTAACAGCCGCCTTGACGATCCAGTAAAAGTTAAGATGAGCTATGAAACTGATTAAAATAGGCTGCAGCCTTATATCGTTATGGTTAATAAATGCAATGAAGAGGATGCACGTATATTACAGAATAATATGACTCATTGCATTGTCACAGTGGTTATTAGCGTTATTATATTACAATATCGTTGAGGGAATACGTCAATCACGTGTATCAAATCACAACATAATGAATAGGAGCTTCATACCACTAACCGCTAAGCTATATTCTATTTCTACCAATCATTTAGCATAGCAGACAATGCTTAGCTTACTTGTCGCAATTTTCAACATAGCTACGAGTTCAATGTTATTATCAACAATGATGAGTAGCATTAATTAATAGTACAACCTGCGAGTGTCTGGACTACAGGTCTAATTTTTTAAAGATTTTTACGGTATACGATATTTTAAGATACAGTAATATCGTCGGATATAATACAGTAGGCAAAAATTAATTATGTAATTTTGATTAAATTCAAACAACAATGTTTATTTAATCTTGCTGCAAAGAGTAACCATCCAATGCCGAATTTCTAAACAAGTTAAACTCTAGTGAATGTACAATGTTACCATTATTATGTGTTCCTTTCACAATGTAGTACGGTGAATTAATATATTTCGCTTACGATCGCAATTAAGTTAAGCCTTTATTGATCTATTTTGTCTATCGGATCGACTAACTAGTGCTTCATTTATAAATTATGGTGCAATTGATAAATTAAATTTATAAACGTTTCACAAATAACCGTAAACGCGAATAACATATTGCAAGCTATAATGAATTATACATGCAATCATGCTAATTATAAGGAAAGCGTCAACTTGGAAACCACAAGGTTACAGAACAAACCGACGATACCAGTTCATGGTCTTCATTCCCAGTGATACTTTTATTATCGTTACTTTGACATGAGTAACGATAACCACGTTGATAATTGAACCGCATAACGTCACAATCACCCAGTAGGTTAATCTTTTAATTATGTCTGCTTTATTAGCTATACAACAATAAAACTATTGATCTCAAATGTAAATACGTGTCTGGTCTACGAGATCCAAGACCTCATGTAATACGAGCGCAGCAATGCCAGCAATGCACGTAAAAATTCAAAGTATTCTTGTAGACCTTAGAGCTCTTAATTTCATGTAGGTAAACCATCAATACCTTGCTCGTACAACAGTGCAGTATCATAAATTACAAAGAAATCATACCAAATCTATGCCATCGATAGGAAATAAAGCACGACGTCGCCAGATGATAAAGCTCGTCGAAATTGAAACCGCTAGTCAAATTTATAACTTTAAAGAACTTACTATATAAACGTAATCTGTATCCTATGTCATTGATGCTCCAGTTAACGGTATTATATGGTAATAACAATTAGGTAAATAGTAAAACGTAGTATACATTAACATGTCGCTAAAAAAAATTACAATTATAAACACATCAGAAAATATGCCAGTAAAAGTCATTTCAGGAAAATCTTCAATATATTCGTACGCCAACCCTGACACTAGCTTAGTTCAATGTGTTGGCTGCGGTAAGATATTAAAGAATTACAATAAAATTTGTTTAAGATCATTCAAATTATTAAAGGGGAGTGAGATAATCCCATTATGAAGATTTACGTACTACAAGAATCGCAGTACTAGTACCATGCATAGCGACCAGTCTCACAATTTTAAAAATATCTAAACTAAAGCGACGACTACAAAATTTAGAACCTATCTCTTGTAACGATTTTGTTCAAGAAATCGAATAAAATCTACTTCTTAAGCAAGAAATGTACGCTAACTTGACAAATTATATCAAGTGAGCAGCTACAATAAGCAAGTATTAAGGTGTAGTTATTATATTGTTACAGCATCAACCAGGAACTTACATATATTTTCTATGTCTTATCATTGTACTCGTAATCGCATTCAATATAATAAAAATTAGCAATCATTTCACGACGTCGCGAAAGTAAAGATGTCAAATTTTTTAAAATTATAATCTAGAGGAGTGTCATGATCTCCGAGTAGACCCAACTTTAACAAGATATTCCGCAAAAGTAACGGTATTTTATAGAAGTTTACAGGGAATATCACTATAATTATTGTAATAATTCATTCGCTTCCAACATTTCTAACAATAGGTTGTACATTGGTACCTCTCCTGCGACTTTGATACTAAAAAGTTTTTCTATTCCCCTAGAGCTAATTGCCTTTAATTCTGGTAAAGTCATTAATAATTGAGCAAATCGCAAAGGTTGTTCGGGGTAATTCAACAATGTATACCGCTGAAGTGCCAGATATAAAGTCCCTTGAACCGACTCTACACGACTGACATCGGTTAGATTTCTTGAATCTAGTTAAATTATCCACATAAGATTAATACACTTTTCATGGTATTCTGTAAATTTACTTCCGGGTATAATACACAATTTACTTAATGATTTCCGAACAGAAACTCGGTATAAAGTTCAACTTACCGGAGTTAACTAGCGCAATCGCTTTTAAGCAAGCAAATTCTTGCTTATCCATACTAATGCTTCTATACTTAGTGACCAATTCAAAAGCGTGCCTATTTATTTCGTCTAACCCAGCCGCACGAGATTGCTTATGTCCCATAACCATATCACATGCGTAAACAAGCTGATTGAGAAGTTAAAAATACGCATCAACGTTCTTTTCCTTCGTAAGTAAAACTACAAGATATTTGTACTATATTTGCAATATATGAATGACTAACTTTGTTATCATATGGCATCGAACGGAACGCTAGATCAATCATAAATACTTCAAGCCAGGATGCTTGCAATAATACTACTTGATCGTTCAAACAAAGACTGGTATACCCAGGAATTCTTTTCGCCCAATCAATTACCATAACTAACTCTCTTTCTACCATTTCACAGATTATAGTTATAGTTCGTATGCCAGAGTCTTCGGCTTCTGGATCTGGACAAGCAGGTAGCATAGGCGGTTCAGCTTCCAGTAACTTCTTGATAACATCATTTACGATTATCTGTTTCCCATCACGCTACAGGAAAAATTACATTTATATTTCTTATCAATTGAAAATTTTCAACGGCCTTTGCATCTTGTATGTATTTAAGATGCCATAGAATTATCTAATAGTACTATAGGAATGCCCGCTGCACTAATTAGCATTTACAGTTTTAACAAAGTTTTTAAAAAACTGATGTATTATACTGTATTTGTTGATAGTATGAAATAGTCATTGTGAAACTTTACCTTTTGGTCGATAACGTATTTTTCTCCACTACCAATAAATTCCTTTAAAATTTTAATATCGTAACCTTTGTCAGGAGATGGAGTGGAAGGTAGTCTAGTACAATTTACATCGATGTACTTGTCTTCATTAATTTTTAAAGACTGAATGGAATTATCCTCAGCTTTATCGGTATCAGCTTGAGAGAAACTGGAAGCTGTAGATGAACTAATGAAACTGTCGGGACTGGTGACACTTTTACATTGCCCTACTGAAGCAGGTTTTTCGTACTTAACTCTACCACCAGGATTTCGATTTTTTCTAACACCTAATAAATAAATAAATTTATAATAGTACTCAATTTATACCGTCAAAATTATGCAATAAGCCGGGCGAACAAAAACGTTGTTCAATGATAACCAATGGAGATAACGACGTTATATTACATCCCATTTTACTGATAAAAAACTGACAGAGTATCGAAATATTAGTATTTATAGTATCTGTATGCTACATCCGGCATGCTTTTATGTGTAGGACTACAAAGTGTCCTGGTTACCTTCTCTGATCATCCCCACATCGAAACATTTTTGGAGTCGACATGCTTGGCAACATTTTCTACGTTGTTTATCAACTTTACATCGACTTCCAGAAGGACAAGTATAAGCAACGGAAGATTGAATGCTACGTTTAAAGAAAGCTTTACAGCCTTCGCAAGACAGTACACCATAATGCAGACCCTAACATGAATAAAGGAAATAGTTGTAGAGGTTAAGTAAAGATGTTACACCTTCAAAGCGTAAAGCCTTTACGATATTTAATGCCTTCTGCTAGTTCTCTTTTAATATATTATGCATACCGAGGCACGATCACCACAGACTAGACAAGCTTGATTTTGGCTGAAAGTACCATGTTCAAGATTGGGGACGGATTTTTCGGACGGCACTATAACAGCAGGGACTACAGGGATAGAGATTTTACTAGCGTCATAAGATTGATTTTTTGGACGAAGCATTCCACAAAGGGAAGCTGGCGTGGGAGCCGTATATATTGGTAGTCCTGCAAGCGGTAACGGCTGTATTCTATCGACACTGTTATGCAACGATGTTATGTTATCATTCTTCGAGTCCGAGGAAGTGGTGGTACCAGAATCGACTCCCTTATCCAGCCGGCTGGAAGCAGTAGAAGTAAATACCAATTGATCACTGGCGCTTGTGACCGGTTCAATTGGAGTACCAGAATGACTCGCAAAAGTACTTGTCATGATATGTTCTATTTAAATTAATTATTATTTTACTTTATACAGTTGAGCTTTCAATTAGCGTTTCACAGAGTTCTGCTCGTAAAAACCAACCTCTACACCCCAGTTTCATAGCATTAATCCCAAAACATAGTTGACACTCTGAGCTACAGCAGAAAGACAAAGTAAGAGTTAATTCAACGGCAACTATATATCTATGATTTAACAACATTATACGAGTAGAAAATGAGTAACTCATTAAAAAGTTGAGTATCGCTTGGATTGATCATGTAACAAGCACACCTATACACGTATTAAGTAGACCATGTCAACGTCATGATAGTATCGCGGAAAGTAATTACGCGATTGTGCTATTCTATAATAGTCTCTGTTGGGTATGACTTTGGGATCAATATGGATATCTGACTGCTACACTATTAAATGATTTTTGACTCTTTTTACTGTCGATTTAGATTGTATCTAAGAGTTCTGTGTTAAATGGGCTTCTCATCCCTGTTTTTCAAATTAAAATTTTGGAGAGATATATTGCCAATCTACTGTAGTTTAATACAACGCGAATATTAGCAGATATTGCTTCTGAGAGCAATTTTCAAATCATGCACTGGTTAGAGCAGTTTGTGCAATTTACTGTAAAAGTGAAGAGATTCAGATCAGATTCTGGAACGTTATAGCTAGACAAGTTAAGTTCAAATTGAGTTCATCTGATGTTTGTATCCATGGGCACATGATGTATTTATCTCTTGAAGAAAATTTTCCATGGCAAATCTGCCAGATCCTGCAAAACAAAACGATGCAATGACAAATTGTCTAATTTTATTATCTTCCCTTCTTATTCTAATTATTTATTGATGACATTTGCGCAGTATAACAGACTGCAGAAACAAACTAACTGAGCTGTAGGTAAGGCAGAGGTACTGGAGTCAAATAATGCCAATAAAATAAAATAATTCATGACGGTAATTCCTGTACACAGGACAGTGTACAGTCGAGCTATACCGTACCGTACTGTACTGTATGTACTGTACACTGTGGCAAGTGGCGGTTGAGAGTGTGGGTGATACGCTGACCTCTAATAGTAAACTACTGTCCGTACTAGTGGTTAGTGCTATACTGTACTCTCCATCCACAACATGGCTCCCGAATTCTGGCTTTTACAAGAAGAACTGTCAAGAAAGTTTTCATTTTCCCGTTCGTACTCATTCTGCAACTTTTATTACGGTATAATGTATTTTTGTTAGCAAAAGTAGAGTAGGAAATGATTGATTGGGCCCGTTTTTCCCTTCCAATACTGGTGTACTGTACTGTACTTTACCATCATTACCATAGTGCAATGCCGCATTGCACAGTGGTCATCAAAATAAATAAAAGCCAAATCTTCGCTACATGGTAACTAGCAATTTCCTACACGGGTACCAACAATATATACTCTCCATGACAAAGGTACTGTATACAGTGATGTGTGTATATTGACATATATATATACGATTGTAGAATGACGCACAGTATTGGGTAGGGAAAATGTCGCTGCTAAAAAAAGGATGACGAAGATTTCACTAAACTAGTTTAACAACTGTCGTTAAATAAGTAACTTGGATCAAATAAGTGTAGATAGCTATGGATACCGATCATGGGAAGCTGCTGTAAACCAGGCTATCTACTAAAAAAAGGCCTATGCTCCATTTGTAGTTTATAGCTGAGATTTCCGATGCTATGTAATATACCGCGAAATTTGACGACGGTTTATCGAGTCATTACGTCTAAAAATTCGATAGCATGAGCTTGTACCTAAAGTGAATTAATTAACCTTTACAAACTCGTCCATCCTATGACATTAAGATACAAACTATGATATCAACCGCGTCCTATTTCAGATTTATAAAGTGCAATCGGGCAGTCTCGTCCTATGTTAGCTGACGATCAGTCCATGATTATCTACCGGTCGACTGACTACCGTACGTATTACGTACAGTACAGTGTACTGTATGTTGTAGTGTGCAGTACAGTACAGTACTGTACAGTATAAGACCCTGAGAGTACAGTACATACAGTACTGCATTCACTGTAGGGTTGACGACCTTCAACATTGTGAGCCAACATACGAGTGCTTTACAAAATGGGGTTAACCCGTACTTTTCGATTCAACGATAGGCTTCTGTTGAAAGTTTGAAACTTTGATACAATTAGGGAGTAGCCCATTCTATATACAATACATAGATTCAATAGCATGTTCTCTCTATTCTTGAACTTGAAACTGGCAAAATTGAAATTCATTGATGCTTAGCGCAAACTGCACAGCAATGGAGCTACAGTCTGTACATCATGATGCAAGAATGACTATCGATTATGTTAACTTTACAGCAATAGGAAAGCCAGCTTCATCACGTACAGTGAGCGACTACAGATAGTACACAAATTTAGAATAAATTCAACATTCTATTCATATATGACTTACTTGATGTCAGCAACGGTAAAAGTCGGCGATATCCGCTTCTTTATTTATCAGACATAATAGTAGTGCCGCGGCAACGGGGATGAGAAGAGGCCGTACTTAAGGAAACCTCGGGCTGCTCGTTTTCCTGAAAAATGCTCTTGGGTTCCAACACTACTTTACATTGTAAAGCGATATTCCTACAGCAGCGATGTAGCGTCTTCATTCCGTGCAGAACCGTACAGTACAGAGTACTGTACACTGCGCACTGTACTGCACCCGTGTAGAAAGGGGTACAGTACAAGATCATGGGTTTGACTAGAAATTTCTGGACTGAAAAATGTCTCTTATTACAGTACAGTACATGTACTGTACTGTAATGGACAGACTTGTCGAAAGGTAAACTGGACTATCGGTACCGGTGTCATGGACTGCATCGGCCCATCATATTGTACATACGAGGGATTGCAACCCGTGCGAAATTTGTTACCAGAGTATGGAAACCCGGGTGCAATCCCTAGTACGGACGCATGAACGCCACCATGTAGTGCATGAACGCGTTGTATAGTTAAGGTTAAGGAAGCTTATGGCCGAACACGTAATAAGACTCGAAAAAGAGAGACTAGTCAACACAACCTGAACAAATACAGTATGCTACATGAGCTACACCTAGCTACTCTAAATCAGGAAACGAAGTCGGAGAAAATGATGATCACAATGATTGTAGTACAATGCATATACATATCGTATCCTGTAGCCTGCAAGTATGGGTGTAGTAATTTCCTATCCAATATAGGCTCAATTTGAACGAATAGCTAGCTGATCAACCGCCAATTAGCTCAAAATGCTTGTAGGAATTCGAATACTGTCTTAATACAAGGGTATTTTAGAAAATGGATTAACTTGTGGATAAGAAGGCATGTACACTTGTTCAGCACAGTATAGGGTTAAAATAACGGTCATAAAAAAATGAGTCCGCATAGGTATACTGAAGAAGGCAAGATAAGAAAGAAGGCCAATAATAACCAGCTTATCGACTATATCCATAAACTCCAATTATACTCGTACGAATAACGTATTCAATCGTTCAAAGCACTGTACCTAAAGTGCGTATGGCTAATCACAACCTAAATCAGTTTGCGTCTCTAAAATTGAAGGCGTAATGAATGCAAACGTAATGTCACGGTATCTTGTTGCTCTAAAATGCCGAAAATTACATTATTGGTAATGGAACAGAAAGAAATAGTAAACAGATAAACGAAATCAAGATATTAATTGAAATGTTGGTCGGGGTGGTACACATAGAACGAATATTATACAATAAAAAACGAATACACTGCAAGTTCGGCTGTGCCATTAGAATACGCGTATCTTGAGTAAAGCTGTACCGCGCAGTACACACAGACTAGTCGTTAGGAGCTAGCATTGCAGGGCTTAGCCGTAAACCTGTTTCCGTTTAAGACGAAGGCTATGAATAAAATTTGTATCAAAACATCGTTTACGTATTAATTCAAATAGAGCAGTTATCTGCTATCATTTAATATAGTCCATCAGATGCAATCTTTTATAAAGGCTATGCTTATGCAGTAGAATGAATAGCATGGATAACATAGTTTTTATACATTAATTATATATTTAGCTATTCACTGTAATTCGGTCAATCTACTTGTATACGAGTATATTCGCTCCTTTAAAGCAAGATAAAATAAAAATGCTTATTCTTTTAGCAAAATTGGATAACATTTCATTCACACTTTCATCAACAACCGGTAATATTAGCCCAATTGATAATAGTAGAATAGGATAAGGCTTAGTCTTGAAGTAATTTAAAATAACAATAAATGACATTTTCGCCTTTAGCTTCAGGTTTACTCATATGGATCTTACGTGTAGGATTACTTTCTAGTAATGCTTCATGCATGCTATGAATTAAAGCTGCTGCTTTTTCGTAATTGAATTTATATAGAATGACCAATTTAATCCTGTAATTGCGATCCAAGTACTTATCAATCTGATTAATCCTATAGCGTAAATCATGCTGACTAATGTTGTGTTTAATACGATATTCTTTTTCCATGATTTCTATTTTTGACCTTTCCTTTCGCTTGTTCTTATCAAGATATAGTTGTTTGCCGGATATTAATCTAAGAAATAGAAATAAATTCACTTTGTTCAAATTGATACCTTTATTGTCATGTACTGTTCACCGTAGCTATTGTGAAAATTCACTCATAAGGTATAGTATCAGAAAATAGCTCTAGGGTTCAATCCCATTTCGCAACGTTACAATACAAATGATGACAATTTTCTCTTGAAGAAGTCACTATATAATCTTTACCTACAAACTGGAAATGGCTTAGCCTGTGGAGAAACTTCTACCAACTTGAAGCCTTTGCTCTCCGCTATGGACAACGCATGGCTCTTTTCTTTTTGGCCTAAATTGACTCCATTTTCGTCGATTAAGAGTACTGTCATGGCTTTTATTTGATCATCCTTTCGGTAAAGTTTTTGACGATAACAAGAAGAAGAGGTCATTAATGGTGATTTATATTGCAAAACATTGCCAAGGGGCAGATTTGGTTCTTTACCACAAAGTCTGTTCGTTAAGATTGCCCTAAGGAAGATACATCGATATATATATAGATCTTAATCATTATCTTACAATAAGTATACGCTACATAGAATGAATACAATAAGGTAAAGTTTCCATGGTACACTTATTTGAAGTCCATCGTTACTTTTCCACGACTACAATTGCAATCCAATCAATTTATTCCCTACTTTAACATGCAATTGTATCGATGCCATAAACTAAAGTAGAGATTGATATAAACCTAACTAGTCCAATTGCTCGTTGCTGAATTCAGTAACGGTCAATAGGTGTATTATGACTTTTAAGCTATTGGCGGTTCTTTATAAGCAAAACGAATTGTTGCTGATAGCCGCTACACACCTCCATAGGATGGAATTTTTCGCAAGCGATTGCCTGACTAGCATACTCCAGGATAAATAATTGACGACTATGGACACTTGCAAGTCATATCGGAAAATAATCAATTTTCAAGCAAGCGATAAGTTACCTACAGATAAATAGAGAATTTGATTATTTGTCGTTGATTGCAATGTGCCTCGTGCAAGAGTCATTCATGAAAGTACTCATAAACCCATGGTGAGACTGTCAGAACATAGCCGTAAGTTGCACGTTTATGCTATTTGAGGTGTTGAATCGATCCTCAATTCGCCAGTTGTATCGTATTGACCACTAGAGTAGTTGAGTTTTGCATACGCGTATTTTAATACGGCTGTGCACAGTTTGCAAGTTGTTACTATTGCGCACGTACTACACAATATTGAAGTTGATGACTGTACTTAGGCTGTAGCTCATGCATGCATTTTCAATGCAGTGATGGAGAAATTTCAATTTGTACAATTTGCATACTGAATTTCAATAGTTATGTATGCACAGCTATTGGAGTGGGTTTGTAGACGTATTAACGCACCTCTAGTACAGTACTGCTTGTATCAGGCAAGATGAAGTCTTGATTTCAGTTCAGTATACCAGTAGCAACGATTATACACTGCCTATAAAGTACTGAGGTAGTTTTATGAATCAACATTAAACATTCATGGCAAGATAATCGCTTTGATGCATGAATCAACCAATTGCAGTCGATTTAGCAGTCTTACCTACGTGGTACTTCAACTGGCTAGCTGAATCAAGTTTGAAAGTCAGCAAGACTCTAGCTGAGGACTTGAGTAAAATTTTTGAACGCCGAGTATTCTGCTTTCTCTCTTTTCTCTCGGTTCTCTAGGCCGAATGTGGAAAGAGTAGAAAACGTTTGGTTCCGCTTCCAGGATTTACAGTACTGTAGTGAACCGTCTATTGTACTGTACTTTACAATACATTGTACTGTAAAGTGTACATTACAGTCCATTGTACTGTATCGCCTACAGTACAGTACTGTGCACTGTACAGTATGTACTGTACAGTACAGTATTCTAATAACTAATGATCGGTGATCGGATCAGTTATTTTCAATCTACTTTACTGTACTATTCGTATACTGTACAGTAAGTGAAGCATACTCGTATTTTCAATCCAATTTGTTCCTCAATACCAATACTGTTATAGATGAAATATTGTAGGTACAGTACAACGTCGGGAGTCCTGAATTCTTCAGTATAGTACCAGTATTTTGCATACTGTACTATGCAGAATGAAGGCAATGCACGGTACAGTGTACAGTATCATGTTCCGTAGTTTGCCCACTTTTGCGGAATGAAAGAAATACGCAGGTGCATTCCGCTAGGAGCTGCAGTGCGCATCCGCGTTCCGTTCCGTTCCATTCCGTAGTTTACTCGGCACCGTACTGTATGTACTGTACAGTACTGGTACTGTACTGTACTGTAGGTCTACACTACAAACTTCGTACAGTACAGTACAGTACTGTACTGTACAGTAAACTGTAGTACTGTACACTGTACTGTAATGTAACAAAGAAATTGATTAGGGTTCCAATTATTATTGTTCTCTTGGTCTTGACTACTGTACAGTGTACAGTACTAACGTACTGGAGTGAGCGTACGTACTGTACACTGTACACAGATCGTCACGTCTATTCTCTTGGACTTAGTACGGCCAAGCAGTCACTGTCAACTCCGACGCCATACTGTGCACTAGTGTACAGTATGGGCGCTCAGGATTGTATGCGCACCCGATGGCGTGCTGTCCCAACTTGTCCTTTTCCTTCCTCAAACTGCCTACCTGGCTTACATTACTCTGTCGCTGACGAGTACGCCCGCGTGCTTGACAAATTGATTGAGAAAGATTTTCAATCATCGATTGTGACTCGTCGGAGAAGCAATGAAATCCACTTGGTTTTATTTGGCATTATTAGTTGGTGCTTTTCTATCCACTTCGATCGTGAAGGGACAGGATGGAGGACCATCGGCTCGATTATTGGTAGGTAAAAATGTTCTCAATAATATGGTGGTGGAAAACAAAGAATTGGTCATCAATTATGAAATTTATAATGTTGGCCAAGGTACTGCTACCGAAGTCGAATTACAAGATGATATCATCAGTGGTGATAGCATGAAATTAGTCCGTGGAATTCTACCAGTGGTTTGGGATCGTATTCCACCCGGTGGCAACGTCACTCATGCTGTTGTTCTTAAACCGATCAAGGTAGGGCCTTACAATTTCACCTCCGCTCGAATCAGTTATACCATGAACGAAAATGGCGATCGACAACTCTCTTTATCCACGGCACTGGGTGTCACTTCGGTCATGAATGAAAAAGAATATGATAGAAAGCACTCACCACATTTAACGGATTGGGCTATTTTTGGTTTACTCAATATACCTATCATTGTTATTCCATATTTGATGTGGTATAGCAGTAAATCAAAGTATTATACTCCTAAAGCCAAAAAAGCATAATTAGAGTATTAGTGTATCTCCATTGCTGTATCTGCTTGTGCTCTTACTGATACATTAATGCTGTACATTTGCTATCAACGGATAATATCATTTTAGTACGCCTCTCTTGTGCGTGTCTTTCAAATTCATACAAATATTACTTCTCATCTTGTCATTCGGTTTCGGTTAGGATAGAACGATGACATGGAAAACTATTAAAGTGACTGTATTAGTCAAAGATCGCCATGTCTACTTGATTAACAACAATTTTTATCATCCAATTGAACTAGTCTGATACCGAATGCATTATCCAGAACTGGAGAATAATTATTATTACAAAAACAAATGCAATTGTTGACGTTATTAAAACAGTTGGAAAATGTATATCGATGCTACAGTTGTTGAATTGACTCTACTAGGTGAAGAAACTATCCATTTCTTCTTGCCCTGCTCTTCCCACACGCCAAAGCTGAAATTATAACTTACATGAATAGATTTTCCTATTATCCCTTTCGATATGCGTATTATATTGCTTGCTGTAGAAATTTGACTGTAAGATATCAATAGTTAGCGTGCTACGATTCTTGTTATTTTCCTAATTGCTTACACAAATTAATCTTAATCGGTCCGGTTAAATGTATTGCTTATATTACATTCTAATAGGCTAATTCACCAAGGTATTCACTGGCGTGAAGTAGTTTCATAATCAATTTGCAACTGTAGGGATTGACGTCTGCATTGCAACAATTTACAAGTATCGAATTCTTCCTCTACTTAATACCGGAAATTGTCAACTGAAAAGCTTCAAATTGACAATAGAGCATGATGATATTCATTCCTATGGTAGTAATTGATAATAATTCAAATTGCTTGTAAACTTTTGAAAGATTGAAGATTGAACGAAATCAGCCAACTACAAAGCTTTCTATGAAAGATACGATACAGTATTGGCCATAGTGTTATTTGAATATCTTAACTAATGATGAACGCTGATGGCATGCTATACAATCTACTATCCGCCATACCTGCAGCGACTTCATTGATTTTTGAACGACAGGCCTTGTGCAATCTACGTATTAATCTTTTGGTCATTAGTACAGTACTACAATAAATTTCCTTGCACAGTACTGTAGTATTATAAATACCATCGACCAAATCAGAACGATTTTCAATCGACTTTTCAACTGCACGAATTTTATAACAAGTCCTTATGACCAGTATATGTAGTACCTACTTAATGATTTTCTTAATCAGGTACAGATCACTTGAAGATGAATAGTATGAAAAGATATATTTTAGTTTAACTAAGGAGAATAATCACTACTATACTACCAAAGTCAAAGCTAACACATCTTTTCCAACATAATTTTCAATTGATTTGCCATTCCCAATCTAATTTTGAAAATAGCGTAGCAAAATAGAAAAATGCGCATATGCTGACTTCTACGGGTATAAATTTAAACATGATTGAAATGCTTCCAATCATAGCCAGTACGCTCTGGAATACCAGCTACACTTAGCTACCAGGGTCAAAATTGAGAGTCACTCTATTTACACCCTTCGTAATCCTAACCCTAACATGTCTTAATTCCGAAGCCCAATAGCCAGATTAAGTGAAAGTTAGGATGTTACCAGCTGAAAGAGATAGAAAATGAGTGAAGATGGTACACAGAAATTGTTACATAATCGAATCTAGACGATGAATTACTCATACATATCCCGAACATAAACACTTAGAATACAGTGTCTGCACAATCAAATAACCTCCAAAATAAAAAATTGGCTTTAAAAATGTTACGATCGCTAGAATATGAATATATCCAACGGTTAGCTATGACAGAAGTGACAGGGTCAATTTATGGAAGAAAAAGGAAATCCTTCGCTGGTATGTTGTATTATGTCTTCTATATAGAGCAATTTCACCTAGAAAATATTGTACGTACGCAATAATAGCCACTTAAAATGGGAATACACACCTTATATCCGCATATGTTTTGTATAACAACATTCTCCTTTGAATTATACTAACTTTCAACACTGACTTACTGAATTCATACCTTATGCAATACATCATATACGTGATGCAAGCACGTTTCCTAGAGCGGTAATATATTACTGTAGCTATAAAATTCCGCGATCCTTGGATGCGCATAATTCTACATGATAGTGCTCATTCCACAAAATCACAACAATAAGTAGCAATGTTGACTGTACTCTAAAACAGGCATATACAAGTACAGTTCGCAATCTATTGTCTAGGTCCTATCGTAGAATACGAGTACTATAGAACATTATTTGCTAAGTATATGATTATAAATAACTGCAGTCGAGAATCTTTTAAACCCCTTTGTTACCACTAAAGCCACACATATAACATAAGCTAGCATTGTAACCATAGTAACGGATTCGCTATATTGCTGAGAATACATCGTCTATTTTGGGGGAATTAGACTAGTACTATTGGTTATGCTGGTGTGATGGTGATACTTACACTAGTGAAATACATGCATACCACGCGTAGAGTATTCTACTAACATTATCAGAGGATGTAGAATAGTTTTATGAAAGTGCTTACCGTATATTGCAGCTGCTTCAAGTAGACGATCTATGGGTTTGGATGATTAATAACTGCAGCCAAGGTACAAGCGCACGGTGCCAGATGTGAACTCAACAGGAACAAGTGAAAGAGGATATAAAATTCAAAGCCTTTATTGCTCCTTAAGATAAATCAATTCCTTTTTGTCCGTCTTAATGACTTTTAAAAAATGATGACGATTAACTTACTATTGACAGCATACAAAATTCAAGTGTAGTCAATAAATGCTTTGAAAGTTATCATCTTTCTTCCTTTATTACTGGACGTCATAGCCAATTAGGATCCTTATAGGATGTAGATTTGTACATGAGAGTCAAATTTTGTCTTTACAATCATTATCAAGTCTATGTACCACTAACCGAATATATCGCAACAACGTGTATCCTCGATTAATCAGTTTAGATTAATACTCGTTTTGTACTGAAAGCATACATTAACTCCATCCTATACGGGCTCTCAACATCAAGCAATCGCGTAAATTTACATATATACCAGTTCTAACATGTCTCGATTGAATATTATAAGCCGCGAGTCCAACACAAGTCCAACATCCGTAAGTTTTCCATATTATATTTTATAATAGTATTGTTAATTACAGCTAATATCCAATTAAAAATGTCATAACATGATAATCTCGGCTTTTAAGTACCTCATTTGTTTTGTTAAGAATATGCGGTAGGCGACCATCCATATTCAATAGTAGGATAATTAAAGACTATTTTAGTAAAATCATCCATCATCTATCATAAAGAAACGACAAAGTTAATCTGATATCGTCATTACATAGTATTATCTAAATTATTTATATTAGGGAAATGTCTTCAATGGAAATCATGTTTTACCACGTCCATCGACAAGAAGTGCTTGTTCTATTCCAATGCTGACTCGAAGATCTGATCAGGACGATAGTTTGTCGCCGTCAATAAGGGCTTCACCGGTAGGCTAAGTTAATTTTTTATCAATTCTCTTTCAATATTATTCTCTCTTGATTTGCTGTTAAGGACATTTTTTATTTATTTGTTTAATCTTAACTGGGTCATTTTATTACGATTTTGCGGTAATAAAAGCATTAAAATTCTTACTTCAATTAATTGTAAGGACCTTGATTGCTGCGTAACACTCCATAATTATTCACAATATTAAATAATTAGATAAAATATTTTAATGCAATTACGTAAAAGAAGATTAATTCATGCTATTAAAATTTTTAAAATAACAGCGTTCTGCAGATGCAGACCATGGATATCGACGAAACTATAGCAGCAATAGTGCACCATCTTACACAGTTAAACAGGTCAGTGATTTTCTTTAAACTTAAAACTTGAAACTGAACAGGATCGTTCAATTTATATTGTAAATTTTAATAAAGTGCGCTGAATCATGATAAAGAGCCATTAATTGATTACCTCACTTTCCTTACTTTACCTGCATAATCATAAATGCGTAATTGAGACTGAGGTAAATCAGTTAACATAGGACTTGCTCACTTTCACAGAATAGTAATAACTTAACTATTGATAACCTTACTGTAGTCACTTTTGAAGCTTCGATAATAATGGAAGTAAAAATTATTAAAAATAACAGCTTTGAGCTTCAACTCAAGTTGAGCTTAAAGGAAAACTCTAGTTTATTATAACTTTTTATCGAAACCTTAAAAAAAATTACAAAAGGGCGGAACTACTGCCTTAATCAACTAAACCATCAAAAAAAATGAGATTGCTAGGGATTTTAGGAATACTTTAATCTTTACCTTCTTATTTCACTAACTTGAACTACTCAACTACTGAACTAAACCCATCTTTTCTACGCTCCGTAGAGCAGTTGGTGGTATTAGACTATCAATTTATCATTTTAAATTATTCTAAATCAAAACTAGCAGTTAATCACTTATGAAAAGATAAATCCTACCCTAGATTCACGAAATTACTCAATTAATTATTAATCATGTTTAGCTGTAAATTATATCTTTGTTTGGTGTACAAAGCAAAACTTTAAAAATTCACTAAGATAGGCTAACAATCTTCAGTTAGATCTCAGAGCAAAATATTTATGTTGACACTTTATTCGACGAAAAAGTAATATAACTTCTACTGTACGCATTTGATAATCAAAATCAGCTATTAGTTTTATCATAATTGAAGAATAAATGTAATACTAACTAGACATATTACTTAAATCACAATCTTACATTGTATAAGATTTAACAAAATTAACCCTACCGGATAAAATAGTCAAGTTCACAACATCCCATGGTGCTAAGTAGAATTTACCGTAATCGAACCTAAATAGTTATTTCTAAAGCTAGGGTACATAATACAATACAAAAATTGAAAGAAAATTAAAAAAATTGCAAAAATACGCTCAAATTATTTATCACCAATGTGCTTTATAAAATCTAACCGTAATTCAGAGATAAGTTTTTAACAAAATGCAATTACGAAACTAGAATCATTTATACAACCAAGCTCTGCTATATTAGAATACCCATACATTAAATTTTTAAAGTGTATCTGTAATTTACAAAATACAGTACAACAAGAAAGAAGTGCTTATATAATCAATGCAATATAGTAATCTAATTGAAAATATGTTGCATCAAATCAGTTATTTAAGAGTACGCTAAGCGCTGCAATTTGACGATATCATTATATTTGACAAATTCGAAGTATTCATGCAAGCGGAGCCAGCCTAGATTGTTTCAAGTCGTAAAAATATATAAATGATTGACATTTAAGAGCGACGTTCGAAATATTTATGTTAATAAACTATATTAGATTACATTTAAACGTAATTTTAGATAAGTAGCTATTAACATAGGCCAGGCTAGTCTGAGAATTATCAAATCGCAGAAGTAGATAATATCCAATTTGCCTACAAAATACCATTAACATTTTCGAAATATCTTTACTAGATGAATTATCTTAGAACACATCCAAAGACAAGATCCGCAGATCCTCGAGTAATTACTGATATTCCTAATTTAACAAGGTACGATATCATATTATGTTCGATGAGTTAATCTATATACAGTTAGATGAAAAGTAATAAATTAAAATATTTACCTACTGCGAATTATTATACGATATCGAACGATAATCAAAGAGACGTAAGTATTTTAAATATTCTGAATATACTGTTTGAAATCTGTGTAGAAAATACAACAAATCACTCTACGATTCATTGTCGCCACAAGAATTCTTCAAAAAACGAATGCAAACAATTAGTCGCGCTAACGTGTCAAGTAGGATGGAAATTATTTACGGCAGAAGCGATGAAGACATCGAAATCAATAGATTGACCAATATTAAAGCTAACAAAATTTTACAGGTGACATAATATGAGTTAATAGCTTAAATTTTAAGGTAGTAGGGCAGTTATCATACAGTAACCACAAATTGAAACCAAAAAATTAAATTAAATCGCACTTTGTTGACGATTTACGGATACATATGAATGTTGCATTCAAATTTTTTTGGATATCAAATTATTTATTCTAATAGTGATCGAGATTCTATTTATACAGCATTATTGACAGCTACTTTGCTGCTTTAACGGGTTACCATATTAAATTTCATTTGCTTTAATTCATGTAGAGAAAGAATATTCCTTAATGTATTGATCTGTTTTGCCTATAAATGATCACTTATACCATGAGTAGATACTAATCCATTGCAACTACATACATCGTAACTAATTTTATGTTTACTCCATCGCAGACTTATAATACCGATAATACTACTAGCAAATATATTTTTCAAAAGAAAATTAAACCGCGTGGTTATCGAAGAGAAAACTTCGGAACGTTACCCATTCCGAGTAATGTCCCTCTTGATTCTTCAAGAATGCTCGTAATTAGGTAAGTTTTGATGGCTATATTGATTACTTCTATATTTTCTTGCACACTTTTTTCATCTACCTTGAAATAAGTCAGCATGCATATTTAATGAACGGATAGAATAATGGTTTTTAAATCGGCTTCTACTATATAAGCAGCTTAATTACATCTATATGACATCTAAGTTGAAGGATCTATACCATTCTTATATTACTGAATTTGTAGGCCTGCAAATGTATCTCCAAGATGCAGCAATGAAGATAAGAAACTACCGAGGTAAATATCTACCAGACCATAAAAATTTCATACTGTACGATATAAAATCGTATTAAAAAAATAGATTGAAATATAAGCTACTGTTCATCAAACTACCATCAATATAAATACACTCAAGACTATAAATAAATCGATCGCAAATGCTATATCATAGTTCTTTATAAAGACATATTGCGAGACTTATATTTGCATGGATTAAATTTATGGTATACCGTTTACTTTACATTTTTAATAATTACTCCTTCCTCCATTAGATTAAAGCAAAAAATGTCAGAAATTCGAAAAGGATGGGTAGAAGAGAAGGTCTCTTTAAGTCCAAAATCGAAAGACCAGGCCCATCTTCATCAACCAGGAAATGCCAACAGCTCTAATCATATCACCAATCATAATGAACCTAAAAAAGTAACATTCTCTCTAGAAGATCAGAAATCAACTGCTACAGATAAGGATACACTAGATCATGATGATGAAAGTAAAGATCAAACTGAGGGTTGGACACAAAATTCAGTTGAATTTAATGTTATCATCAGTCCACGCCATAGCCAAAGCTCTGTTAAGGCTGAAGATTTACCCAATCTATCAAGCCCGATGGAAACCAATGAACTTGCCATGTCTCAATCCGATAGCAATCATAATTTTGATAATAATCATAATTTAACCAGTAATCAGGAACTAGAGAAATGTGACGATGATGATCGTCATATTGTGCAAGAAGAAAACAAAACTTTCAACGAACCAGAATCTAGAATGAAAGATCAAGATAATTCAAATCAAGACATGCAAAATAGCGATATATTAGCGCAAGACATAAGAGCTGACAATAATTGCGTGGATATTTCCGATCATAAAGATGATCATCAATCACATCGTTTGATGCTAGATGAAACTGAGGAATTACCAATGGATACAATTCAAAGCTCGCAGCAAGTTGTTATTGAAGTTTCCAATCAATTAGTAACAAACGAAGAAGATGCAGAACAAGATTAGAACAAGAGTATTGGGAATGTTAAGCCAAATTAAAAGCTAAACCAGGAAATTAATACTTTTTTAAACTAATTATTAGAATAAGATTTGATGATATTGAGATAAATAGATCGATATTCAGAGTATTATTTTTGAAACCCTTTTCATTCAATTAAATTGCAGAACAAAATGTTACTATGGAACGGATACAGTTATTACTTTATATAATAGTGTTTTCAATAGTCGACCTCTTTACGAGCAGTTCCTGAATCTTCTGTAATCAATTTCAGCTCCAATCACTAGATAAAGCAGGGATACAATGTCTGGATGATGATTTAATTCAAAATTTTAAGATTCTAAAGGACCTAACTGCCAATTTCTAAATTGGTGCAGATTCTTTCACTAAGCTGTACACAGTTATTACAACTGACGAGGAGGTGCAGAAGATTTTTTTTAACTATTTTTTAAAAATTGACGCATCGCAATAGACTGTTACTGTACCTGTTTCGAAATACTTTCGTGTGTGTCATGTTAAATATTTTTCTTATATTTGAAATAACGTTAGCTCTATTACTTATCTAAATATAGTATATAAATTTTAAACCTTTTCCTAGATTTTACATATTGTGTCTAATATTTTTATTTCAACTATTTCAAGTTTCAATTATTATTTTCTACGGATAAGATAATTAATTCCTATCGGATCTTTCAATTTTTCGATTTAACTTAAAGCCTAGATTTTTACCGTATTTTGTCAATTTAATTAATATCGCTTGGCGTTATTAACCTTTTATTGTAAATTTTATTTGACCCCATTCTGCGAGATATTTCTACTTCATTTTAGATTAAAGATAGCCTTTCAACTGCATTTGGCCAATATCATGTATATTTACTATCTGATTTACAAGTCAATTTAGAAGACGGTTTGCCATCACATGATGAATACTCAATGGCAGTTAGAGATTTTATGGAATGATGCAATATGTAACAGCACTGTAGCAAATACCAGCGCAAGTTAACCGTTCGAAATGAACAGATCCGATTTCTGATCACAATGATCGCCTACTCTCGAAAACAATGTGCCACAATATATGAAGCTCTAGCTTGGAAATAGTAAAGAGAAAAATGATTTCTAAAAGCAGTAAATACCGATGGATATTATGGTACAAAAGTAGTGAAATTACAAAATTTTCTATGACAACAACTACCAAGGCAATATTGACATTAAGATATACAGAAATCAATCCAGGTTGATATTCTGATATAACAAACTATATTAATATGTGTATTCTCGCTTTCATACGCCAAGCATGGGAGTAGGAATACCATATCCTACCAGGGAACGAGCAACTAATGATGTCAAACTATACGAACATTGCATTTTACTGTAGCATAAATTAGTAATTTCGATACAAAATAAGAGTTCAATTTCAATGCTGACCTCGGGGTGCTATAAAAAATATTACCATGAATAGAACGAATCAAGATCTAATGATGATAATTATCCATTGAACTATAACTTAATCAAAGCATGAAACCATTCTTGGAATTCTAGTATTTAAGCAACATTACAGAACTGTTTATTACTGATTCATACAATAAAATTTCTATCTCTGCAACAGTAATCATAATGGCTTGCTGCTAATTTTTTTTATTGGCTACTTATCCGATATTTCATTTGTAACTCATTGGCTGCAATTTGGTAAATTAGTTCATAATACTACTTTGAAGAAATTCAATACTATATAATTCTTGAAATATTTTTCGCAATAATGTAATGTAAATTAGCGAGGTATGACATTTGAACACGCTCTTTAAATAAGGTGATCACATTTCTATCATATTGAGAGATAGGACAGGAGAGTAATTCGACATTTATATACTTTGATTATTTTAAAAAAGTATTCTCTCTTATAGACAAATACTTTGATGTTATGCTCTATTAGTAATATCAACTAATTAATCTGTAAGCGCGAAAAATGTCTATTGAATACTATGCACTTTTAAACACTACAACTTGCGGTAACTTGTATTCAGATTTCTGGCATAAAGCTCTATCAAGTATTTTCCATGTATTAGTCTTTATAGGTGAGCATTATAGTAAATTGATGGAAATACGATTTTTATAATTTATATGCCTAAAATGATATCTTCTATAAATTATTTGCACAAAATGACTAGGATAAACCTACCCAAAAGGTTGTTGATCAATTACAGATTGCTTCGTAATAATGTACTTTCACTTCATTAGAACGAGGTCTACAAAAGTGACCTATATTCATCCGAAATTCTCAATTTCTTCCTTTATGCATTAGATTACGAGTCCTTACTTATAACTTTGGAATTGTATAGCTTAAAATCTTATAAGTGAATTTCCACAGCAGTCCTTTACTCGGAAACCGATAAGGTAAAGATCCCTGTCTCAAGTAATATCGATATAAGAGCAATTACTAATTTTGATTGATCTTCGCATAGTAGTTTTCTAGTGCCTGTATAATATACGCAGATGGCTACTCTTTATGACTATGAAATTAGAAATCAAGGCGGATTCGTTGCTACTAGTTCATCAATCAGTTAAAATGTAACAATAATCAAGTTTTATCCTTTCATTAAAAAGATTATCAGTTATCGAAATTGGTGTTTCAGTAAAAGGCCGCAGTGAATGGTAGCGCTAGAGAATGACTTGAAAATTTCGATACAATCAATTAATGATCGCTATCGATAACGGCATATATTAAATGTAACAAGAAAGAAGATTTATATCATTAATACTTTATAACCTGAGATCGATTTCCTATCATTTAAAATCGAGAAAATTGACTAATACATTAACTCAGTTTGATTGTTGCGTAAGGAAATGGAGAATGTAATATAATATGCTAAGAGACAAAATAATTCCCTAATTCGCATTGCGGCTAAATACCTTTTCAACTAGTAAACACGAATGCATCTACACGTGTTCTAGTCAAAATATTAACTTTAAACAGCTAAAGGAACAGCATGAAATCGTTGTCAATTTAAGCGTAGAACGAGAACTTTTAATGTAGTACCGTACTCGCATATAGCATACAAAACTCAGATCATAGATAGTATTCAATATCTTGTTATATCGTATAAGGTGGAAATTCTCAGAGTGTAGCTATTTATCTGGTCTAATGTACGATAATTTGGTAAAAAATTAATTCATTCGAAGCCAATCTATCCTAAACCGTAGCTACACATACTTTCATTCCTGACATATACTTAAGTGATGACCATAGGTGCAATAAATTATAAGATATTCATGCATTCTTGAAGATGAACGATAGTGACTGGACGGTAATTAAATATAAAGACGGCGATACCACTTTAAAGCTATTACGGACAGTCTATTTCAGATCGAAAAGTGTAAAATACCTCAGTACCATGCTAACGGATTAATGGTTAAGTAATGTTCATGTCATACACATAAATACTAGATGATGTCGTATTTCATATTTATTATTTCATAGATATAAGCTGATACAAGCATATGAAACGGAATAAAAAATAGAAATAGTTGAAAACAGTGTTCCGGATCGAGTCCTAATTCATTTAGTAACGTGTGATATTTTGCCAATTTAAGTGCATTGGTTTAAATATATATTTCTATTGATTGCAACTACGGCTCTTAAATGGCAATGATTTTTGCTAGAAGAGGTATATGAAAAATTCATAAGTACCACTTCGTTATTTCATAGTACAGTAGCATATATCCTATTTCACGTTTTATTCTTATATACTGTAGAAATAAGCTGATGCAGGCTTAGGAGGTAGAATAATATATAAAAATAGTTAAAAATGTTTATTTCTACTGATTGCTACTTCAGCTCTTAATCGGCAATGATCTTTCTTAGAAGCGATATACTGTATGAAAAATAAAAAGTATCGCTAAGTAAGTATAAGTATAATTATAAGTATAACTATAAGCATGATAAGTATCACTCTTTCAGTACCGTGCGATATTTCGTCAATTTGAGTGCACTAGTTTAAAATGTTTATTTTCTACTGATTGCTGCTACGGCTCTTAACTGACAATGATCTTTGTTAGAAGAGGAATATGAAAAATTTATAAGTACCGTATCACTTAGTTATTTTATAGTACAGTGACATATGTCCTATTTCATGTTATACTATTTTAAAGATATAAGCTGATGCAGGCTTAGGAGATGGAATAATAAATAAAAAGAATCTAAAATATTTATTTCTACTGATTGCTGCTACGGCTCTTAATCGGCAATGATCTTTCTTAGAAGCAATATACTGTATGAAAAATGTATAGGTATCGCTTCTTTATTGCATATTACCATGATAAAGGTCCTATTTCAGGCTTTATTCTTTCATAGATTACAGGTTTAGGAGTTGGAATAAAAAATGAAAATAGTTGATAATATTTATTTCTACGGATTGCTACTACGACTCGTAACCGACAATGATCTTCGTTAGAAGAGATATATAAAACATTATTCCTAAGTATCACTTCTTTATTTTATATTACTAGGAAATGCACGTATATGTTTGAAGAACGGGAAGCTATCGATGACATATCACATTTAACATTATCATCGTAGAGGTAAAAGAAAAAAGTTTGTGGCTATCACATCCTGAATAAGTTACCATATTAAATACATCATCGTAGAATATATCTATGGATAATCATAATCTCCTAATAAGTATTTCAATAATATAATCTGTTGCCATGACTTCAGTAAAACGTATGTCAGTATGTCCAACTATAATTAGCTATCATCAGTGTAATAGTAGCGCCACTAGTATATGATTCAAGTTATTTTTAACGTAGTAAACAACTGATGACAGTATTACCAAATTCGGCAACAAGCGTATATTGCGATATTATATACTGTAAATGGGAATTCTTGAACTAAAACTACAGTAATTTCCTAAATACTTCAGTGACTGATATTACTTTTCAAGTACCCCGGAACAAAATCATATCCGGAATCGAGAACATATCGAAGGAAGTTCAATTATAATTATCAGAATTCTGCCATATGATAGTATCGGACAACCATTGTGCAATAACTTTCTCTATTAACTCAGTTAGATAGGAATGTAATATGATTATGGGTTAAGGTTCAGTAATATGATATCTGGGTGGGATGATTGAGTAATTACTTAGCGTAATGTTATTTTAAAAGATAATTTTGTTACTTCAAGTTAAATTTGCTAACAAATTGGAATAGATTAAAATAATAAGCTATAGTATGCTAGGATACGACGTTTAAGACCATAGAAATCTCTATCGATATGCTTTAAATTATTCCGCAGTCATGATTGAAATCGATGAATTAGTTTGATGCCATGATAAAGTTAGAGCGATGATGACCGGATTAAACCAAAACAACATCATCATGACTGTCGATACGGACGTTGATGTTGGCTTGTTACTAACGCTACTTATTCATGGAAACTTAGCAATTTTAAATGAGATTGGATATGTTAAATTTAAATTGAATTAGCTGATTTAATAATAGTAATGGGAGGAGTATGAGCAGAATTGATGATCGCAAGGTGGTCCGTTTTCCCGAAAAAAATAGGCATGCTAGAAAAGGAAAGAATGGAGTAAAGGCGTAATAAACCATTATCATCTATTCAACGTTTGGTGGGATGGGAAAGAGGAAGGCGG
The DNA here is from genome assembly GCF_000150275.1 of Trichoplax adhaerens. Lineage (NCBI taxonomy): Eukaryota > Metazoa > Placozoa > Uniplacotomia > Trichoplacea > Trichoplacidae > Trichoplax > Trichoplax adhaerens. Next base: position 739,798 of record NW_002060964.1, read on the forward strand.
ATTAAATTGCTCATCATTCTTTAATTAATAGCTATGGAATGGCAATTGTCGCATTGATGATATGTCATTCCATAGCAGGCGTTGGGATTGAAAAACAATAAAAAGATTAAAAAATTACTAATAACGTAATCAATTACTATAGGTTAATGAGGGTCGTAATAATTTTTACCCTCGCGCTTGGACGTAAGTGCTTTGCATTATCCTATTTGTATACAAGGGAAATACAAAAAAGCAATCCTTCCATTGACGTATAGGTAACCATCCAAAATTTAATGGTTTTCTTATTATTCTTCTCTTTTTTTCCCCTCCGTCGATCATAAGTTATCGCTTTTGCGATGCAATAAAAGTCCGAAACAATTAAGAATATTCATATACTATATACAAATGTCTTACAGCAAAGAAATTTTATAGCGTAGTTGAACAAAATTGTGTATTACCCGAAGGGAAAGGGCAAAAAATTCTTCTTGAGTAGAATACAATTATGACTCTTGATTGAGTTATTGGTCACACTTTCCGGTAATATTTTTAAATACTCCGATAGAAAGCATTGTTATCAACAGAAAACACCTGTAGAGATGTTACGATAAATGATCCCTTAAAGACTTGTAATTGCAATAGATCTGTCATGATGAAAAATCTAATTAAGTTAGCTATCGGTAGTTAGATTTCCATTTGACATGTAAATTACAAAGCTAGTCGTTGGTAGTTAAAATACATGCAATTCAATTGAGAAAAAACTTATCTAATGTTTAAAAATAAATCGCTATTCGAATACTCCTACGTCGATTAATGGGAATAGGATTACGGAGAAAAAATAATCAGCAATCGAGAGGTCAATGCTTCTAATTCCATAATCCTAACTGCGATTGTTCCGTATCAACGATATTGATTCGCGTTAGGGCAAGAGTTCAAAATCGTTAATATGCAAATGAGATCTACTACGATCTGATGATCGCATGATTAATACAATTAATTATTTGCATGTTGGAAACAGCTGCAGTTTTCTCTTAAAATGGGTGGGATTTGATGGACCACTGGGTGATGTATCATAGATCATAACTATTATGATCAATATCCTATATCATCTTCAAATAGTTTACATACCCGTCTATTAATGACGTGAAAAAGATATTCAATTGGATTCAAGGGGAGTAACCTTAATTCTTTTCTATCCTATCTATGGAAGGAATCATCATCCTCTATGATACCCTAATTACGGAAAGCAGCCGATTAATCCTTATAGATTGGCCTGCTACTTATCAGTTACTTATGGCTAAAATTGGGTTCATATGATTGATTAATTTTGCATGACAGTTGGTTCCACTCTCGAGATTAGATATTTTATCCTATTTTTGTAACATAGGTAATACAGTTTCTTTAGGGAAGCTAAGAGTAATTAAACCAACAGCAATATTGGCCATCCTATTCCTATGTTACGTTTCTTCAATTGGATTAAGAACTAATTGAATTAATATTTATAACAGAAATAAAGGAATTTATATGTTCATGGTTTCTATCAATACACAGTAAAGTAGACCTACGTGTATGTCCAACTATTTTTTAAAATTTTTACTTGCCTATCTTTTGTAACATTGATAGGAAGACTATTTATCTTGATTCATAGCAACTATCCATCAGTGATTTTGTCACTATGTTGTCTTCCTGTGCAACCAGTTGGATAGTAAGTAAATATCATCATTTCAACAACAATAAGCAAACTATTAGCCCTCTCTATTCGTATTGATGAGAATATATATCTATTCTGTAATGGATATCCTGTTGCGAATGGGTTGACCAATTGATGTATTGTTAGTCATGCAATTTTTTTACTTTTGCCTTAATGACAATGATGATGGATAGATTCAATGGCATCAAATCGCTAGTGTTAATAAGGCTCATCTATCGCAATTGAAATAGGAATGATAGCGTTATGATCTGTCAATACACTAGATGGACTGAATGATTTGTAATTTTCTAGCGTTTCAGCTAGAAATAAAGAGATCATCAAGACAAAGACCGATCGATGATGACTGACAGTAAAGCGCTTAACAAAAATTTATAGAATGCTACTCCGATGGTTACCAAAGGATTTATTCAACGAGCATGAATGTTCTAGTATTACTATTTTCTGTCAGCTTATTTAGAGTTCTAGTTATACATAGTACTGTACGCTCGTATATAAACTCCTTTGGAGATGAATCATGATATGTTGAAAGCTATAGTTTTTATTCCTATTTATTTCGATTCCAAAGTACAATAACAGCTCCAATATCGAATTGATTTATCGCTGTAATTTACCTGGATCACCTTGACAGCCAGTAATCTAAATCGGAAAAAATCAAAATATCAATTCATTCGAAATAAACGCATAAGATGTACTTTAAACTGCCCCCAATTTACCTGCGTATGGCCTGAGAAGCCCTATTAGAAAAGATCATCGTTATCTCTCACTAAGCCAATATCAGAACAGAAAAATAAATGCAGATTGACTATGATAGTAATTCGGTAAGGAAAACTGGATCTTCAACATTTGTTATATGAGCATTTATTTAAGCATTAGAGGTACTGTAAGGCTGAATCAATTGAAAATCAAGCTCGTTTCGATACGTAAATATTTGCAGATCAAGTTTTTTTGATATCACTGCTAATAAGAAGTACGTTTAGCAGGTTAGCTATCACAGTAGGCAGCAGTTATTGTTCCGTTACAATATATTAAAATTATTATAGATGATCAAGTTACTAATTGAACATTTGCCATTTCATTGCAACGTAGGGTGCCATTCCATTCATATATGCTAGAGCTAGAGAGTAGAACAACAAAAAAGTTCTTTGCCTATCAAAATAATACCAGCCATCGAACTTACATTCCTTTCTAACTGAGGATACTTTTGTTATTGAGGACTATCCTCTTATTCATTATTGTCGATCATTTTATTGATATTGCTTCAAACATGATATGCATTCATGCGATAGCAAAGGGTGGTGTTGGGAGGAGAACTGTTCATGTTTCCTAGGATCACTGCATTATGGGATAAACTCAAGTAGAATCAACGCCAATCTGTAGGTTGTCTTGATCTTTTTTCCTAACCAGGGGAAAAATAATTCATTGTTGAAGTAATCAAATTACAAGATTAATCGATATTATCAATTTATATTAATGCTAAATGGGTATCATTTTACATCGTATGAAGGAACAGCTTCAATTTTAAAGTTAGAATATGGATGAGCATATGTTTCCTCCCTCACTAAAAGCTGCAATTTCTCTTTTTCTATTTCCACTTCTTGCCTATACTTTAGGTATTATTCAACATGGCCGAAAAGAAATATAGTCGTCAGATTAAAAAAATGAATAGAAATATCTACTATAGATCAAAGTGAATATTATCGAATTAATAAGTATCAGCGGCACGCGTTAGCAATCATTCTGCCATTTTGATGTAAATTATTCTTGACTATTTCATCATGTTAAACATTTTTGAGCGATCTGTCAGTATGTAAAAGAAACAAAAAATCGATAAATTTACTCTATTGCTACTGAAATATTAGTAGGATAGAAGAGTTAAGTATGAAGATGAACTCGATTCCATCATTCGATGCATGAAACGCATAAATATCAAAGTATTACACAGTAGATTGATGATGCTATATCGACGTATATTATATATAAATAAATAAAAAACATTATCTTGGATTCTTAATAGTTTGATATTTTGTCATTAGCCAATAATCTCTTGGCGTCATGCAAAGAAATACAGTAATGGCCACATCCTACGTTTTACGATATATTTACTAAAAATAAGGTTTAGTGATCCTCTTTTGCACCTCCTTTTTATCCACGGTACTTTAAAATCTTAGTAATCATTAATTATTTATCAATAAAACCCAGGTAGGATTTCATAATTAACCTTAAACTGTTGACTATTGATTTAAGTGTATGGTAAATACTGGTTCAGCAGCAGGAAATAAGTTGCAAATAGCCAATCGATCTATTCATCCATTAATACTATACTACTATAAATCTCCTCGGTATGAATTGCATAAGTTCGTCTTAGGGTAATTGCCATTTAAAGTTATTAATAGCTAAATATCTTGTGTTCACTAGCTGGGACTATTTTTCATATAGATAAGGATTCTGATTCCAAAAATATCAGGGTACTGTAGATTAATGATAACTTATGTAATCTATAGACAAGCACATTAAACATGTCCACTTAATCATTTGCTACAAATAGATATGTACGCATGTCAGAATTAGCGGCTATTATATTGATACGTTACTCAGTCATCTCGGACTGTGAAGGTTTTCACGATGCTAAACTTATATTGATTACTTTAATTTTAAATGCTATCGATCCGATCACGTCGCAAAATTTTCTGGTAGATAGTATACATTTACGAGCAGATAATTTAAATCAAACAACAAAATTTATTTATTAAAGTAATCGTATGAGTCATCAATACATGTATTCTTAGATTTTCCGGTAGGAAGTTATACAAGGATAAGTAGATAGTTCAGCCAAACAACAAATTTTATTTTAAGTAATTGCATAATTCATTAATACCTGTCTGCAACGGGTTATGTCCAGTAACAGATGTTATTTGTACTGTATGATGATATTTAGGCATGCCAGATATATTCTATGGATAGGATAAAGCTATTATTTTTCTACACACGTTACTATTAGTAGCTCCATTACATTTAAGGATATATAAATAATATCAAGATAATGTGTTAGATTTAGCGATAGGAATAATATCAATAATCAATTCCTAGTCACATGATGATCGCCAACAATCAATCTAAAGTTTGCTTAGTGAACGAAGGAGTAGGTAACATACCTATTGACTAAGATTATTCTTGGCCATCATATTATTGATGTCATAAATGTAAATGAGTTAAATGCGGGTTTATATATTATAATTACAAGCTAGATTAGTAATAACCTCTTAACAAGTCAACAAGTAGTTAGATTAGAAGGTAACAATTTGCAATAGTGAATAATGATTCTATTGAATTATGTTGAGTAAGATTGAATTTAATAGTATAAAATAGATTATACTACTTTTATCCAAATTCATCAATGTCCTTGATGAGAATAAATTAATTAATGTTATGAAGTTGAACGATCATCTGAACGCGACATCGTTTAATATAATAGGATAACACTGAATTAAGCAGATACATCTATTTTTTGGATATAAAGATACTGTTGTACTTGAAAAATGTGTCAAACCAACTAATTAATTGACTCTGTCAAAAAGCAGAAGTTCAATTAATACCAAATCAAAACAGCTTAAACTCCAGCTATCGAAAATTAATAATGATTCTACTCTGTATCTTCATTTTCAAGCTATTAGCAAGACTGTTTAGATAATCGCTCATCTATCCACTAAGTTATTCATTCTATACAGCGGGCATACCAAAATTACTAATATGATTATACCATAGATCTTGTTGTATTGCAATAAGGCAAGCACGCGAGCAATCCGCAAGTCAAACAAAAATAAGCCAACGTAATCAAATAATACAGTACGAGCACATAGAACAATTATTAATTAGAAATTTGAAGTTGAATACTAGTTATTAAACTGTCTATGCAAGAATCAGAACACCAAGGTCGATTAATGAATCAATTTTAATAAATATAGTAATCTTAAATACCGTTGTCGGCATCAAATTAATTTTTATCTTCTGTTACAATCTTGCATATTACTGGAGCAATGATAATTGAATCAGTCATCTTTTGAAAGACTAATATATTATCATTCTCTATGGTTCTCATTTAAACGTACAAGGAATATGCAGTATTTTCCACTATTTTGGAGCTTCTTACTTACTACTGTATATACTGCAATATTTATCGTATCATCATGATAATGATAATATAATAATATCAACAATAACGATAATAATAATATATTAATAATAATGAGAATACAATGCAATAACAATAGTGCGAATAATATGAGCGAGAATAATGATATTAGTAAGAGTAATAATAACAATATGTTAATGATAATATGATTGTCTTAAAACCTGTATATCGAAGGCAAATTGATACAATTATAATGTTGTGTAATGTTCAGAAGGAAGCATTTGTAATACTTCCAAAATTTCACTCTATAATACGATAGCGATAATAATCATAATAAAGACACAAGGTAAAAAAAAGCAGTAAGCAATCACACCTATAAACACATTAACATTACAATATATTTCATATATGTATGATATCTTAAGAAAACATTAGCCAGTACTGTAATAGTATATAGATAAGAGGATCTCACAAGTATTTCAAAGATCTACAATAAACTATATGTTTTTAAACTGATCAAACATTATTATCGTTGTATAGTGTAGAAAAACGTCAAGAAATAAAAAATTTGACGAAACATCTTCCTTACGTGCATGGATGTTACAAACATGTTGGAACCAATTATAAGACAGAAATAAGGCAATAAAAAACACAAATGTTTGCTTGCGTTACACTTTCTCTCTTCATAATATATATATATATATATATATATAAATTTTACACAGTTACTATTGAAAATAAATCAACATATCTAATCATCAAATCAAACTGTCTGCATGAACACAGGTGAAATCTTAAACAACAATTTTGAACGATTCAGTGCAGCCATGCATTTAAAACGCAATCCTTGTACAAATGATGGCAGTTGCTATTCATGATAATCAATTCAACGATAGACTCAAGTCAAACAATTTTAAATGATATTTAGTAATTTAGTAATGTCCTTATTTGCAGAAAATAATACAAATCGTAAGTGAATAACAGGGGTAAGGTACCAAGATATCGTGATTATTGCATCTATATTATGCAATTGCTTTCAATAACTTATGCTTGGACTAAATTTATCTGCATAATGAGATCGCATATGCATTAAATTGAATATAATTAGCATAACAATCTTTCGACAACGTCAAGATGAGAGATCATGAAATAGAATAGAAAATAAAAAATGTTGGTAACATTCACAAAGTGGATCCACTTTTCATTATCATACTTTATAATATAGTAACAATCATTTATCTTTTTCTTATCATTCCGACAGCTTTCCGTAAAGATGGCGTATCAGTAGAAATTGACAGCAATCGTATGAGAGGACGGTTGTCAGCAATAAACAACTACATTCAATATGACATCAGTACATTATTTTGTATCCAACACATCGGTATACAGTCACACCAACACACACGCGCAAACCGCTTAATCAACTATATCCTTATTACAAAACAATATGCGATTTTATACAGTAAACGTTGACAGAATCGATAGATTCGATAAAGTAAGACATACTACTGCCATCAAAACAACAATAGAAAAACTTGAAAGCCGCACTTCGATGTTTTTATCATCAGTCAATGCTATTTAGCTGTTGTTGGCCGATTATTTTCTTCTTGGATCGTCGTCTATTGTAGGATCACAATCGGATAATGAATCAAAACCGCTCATTGATTCTACATCGTCTCGATCACTTTCTTGAGATGATTGTTTTCGATTCTGAGACGCCATCCTATTATGTGCAAAAAGGCCAAGTTAAAGTTAAAGTTTTACAAAAACAAGTTTAATGATACCTATTTTATTCATCATGATACCACAATAATATAGATCGCATTAACAATCATCCAAACATTCATTAAGAAGAGATGCCTGAAAGCAATATACGGTTTTTATCTTATTCCACAAAAGAGATTAAAAATCTTTTATAAAGTAACTACCAAAATCATCAACACGAAAAATAGCCTCATAGTGAATACGATCTTTGCAATATCTTTAAAATTTTTTTTTGCATAATAGACTCTAAGTTACGGATTTTAAGACGTATGAGAACGATTAAGCAGGATCATGTTATTGTTAACCGTAATCGTCACTATTATAACAATATGACAAAGACTAATAACTAACATATTAGACTATAATGCCACTCGGTTTATAATAGATAATGATAATATAACAATAGAAAGTAAATATCTAATTCTTTCCTTGACTGTTAACTATTGAATTAGCAATAGAAAGAAATAACGCTTTAACGATAATGCATTTATTATGCAGCTAGTAAGTATCTTAAAAATCTGTGATCATCGATCGATTATTAGAATTCTGCTGTAGACAAGGTCACTTCTTTCTATATCAACTGCTACAGCAACGGTCGATAATTTTACAAATTGCCCTAATTCAGATAGCATGAGATGATTTAGTACCAAAAAGGTAACGCTATAGGATTCTAAATATTGACTATAGCAATTACGGTAAGTTATGGATCATGCTATCGGAATATAAAAAAATAATTCTAAAATATATGTTTAATGAAAAAGTACAGGCTACATAATTTATAACTTTAATTACAGGTTGAGTACAGTTTGGTAATAAATATAAAACTACCATTAGTACCAATCTAGCGTGATTTTTTCTGGCTATTCTAAGCTGTTGCTCATGTAAATAAATAAATTAGCACGTCAGTATAGTTTACTTAATATTATATAATTAATATCTATTTGCATGTTACGAGAAGTTTGCCGTTCACAGATAAAAGGCTCTGAGTGAATTCAAAAGTAATGGCGATAGTTCGTTCCTCTTACTAAATTACTGATAGAATAAAAGATAATATTTGTAATTTTTCCTCCATTGATCATCTACCATTAATTTATGTTACAAATGATCGATAATATCACCATCGTCATGATGATTAGTATATAGCGCAACTATTATCAAACTTTGACTATATATTTTTATGTGGAAACAATTCAATTTTAATAATACATGTCATCCAGTAGAAAAACTATTGTAACTCTAGTTACTATTCAAGGTTACAACTGCTTATAATGGCAAAGAAGTTAAGATAGTGTGAGACAAGTAAATTGATCACCGTCAATACGGGTAGCCTTTTCATCTATTTATTATCAATTTGGCTAAAGTATATAATTCAATACAATCGATCAATCAATCCCTATTATTGTTGGCTTCATTGTAGAATAGCTTCATGATTTAAGAAAGAATGTTCTGTTACGTTATTATCATGATAGCCATGATGATGAAAGTTGTCTTTTTGCACATCATTTACATCGCAATCTCAATATAAAACGATCATCCTTTTCATTTTCAAATCGTCATGATCGTGTCAAATGATTCCATATTTTTTTCTTTCACATAATTTATGAACAACATTGATCCATCCATATCTACAGTAATAGTATTTTCAATTGTATATTTTCCCATGAAGCTGAAGCATTCTTTTATTATTAATATATAATATAAAGTTAGTACCATACTGTACTTTGAGATCAGTAGTCAACTTGTCACCTGGATACATCTGTATTCAATGATCGTTCTCAATACTGCTCTAATATTTGAGATAGAAATTACTTTTAAGATCGTTGGATTGACGAAAAAAAAAAATAATAATAATGCGCCCCGATATCATGTATGTGACGATCCAATATTGCCCAACCTTTATCGCATACTCTCTATTAGAAGTTGAAAACGAGCCAATTCTATTATTACTAGACATCAAAGAGTGGCAAACCCCTACCGCTAATCGTTAGTATATTAATAACATAGTTTAGCGATACAATCGCGCTATTTCATTGTTTTTAAAGTTTGAGATGATGCAGACAATACAATCGATATTTTAAAGCGATGAAGAGGATTGTCTACAAATTTCTATGCCTAGGTAGAATGGATTAACGTTTCTTTCAATAATTTATCGGAGAGTAGTTTTATTTCTTCTCTTTGATCGTCTTCATTCTTCGTTAAAGTAGTTGAAGATGATTAAGAATAGCGGGCAGGAATATACAGTTCGATCGACATTGAAAGAAAAAAATAGTGATCCCTCTTATTTATAAAGTGTAATGAGTTCGACTGGAATACATAAACTGGTAGCAACATTTATAATTTATAGCCATTGCTACATTAATGTTTTACTGTCATTGGACGCGACGTAATCTCTATTAATTTCAAATAGTTTTATTGTTACTTTTTGTAGACAATCGGTCTCCGCTATAAAAAAAAAAAAAGAGTGATTTGTATAGGCAACGAATAATGTGCTATCAGAGACGTTATCATTGAATGTATTGATGAACAGCTTCTGAAGTCAATATCAGCAGGCCATTTTGGCATTATTTACGTACTAAAGTATTGTATATTTATTGTACGACATATAAAAGTATGCGATAAACCGATCTTGACAATTTATTCTCTCTCTCCAATGATGGTCCATTCTATGTTCGATGGAAATGATTAATCAAAGTGCAATTGCAATCATCCTGTTCATTTCCAACTTGATTCCTTTGATCGTTGATTTCTTTCATTTTTCTATTTAAGCTACTACGCATTATGACTTGATATAAAGAAGAAGTATCACGATAGAAGTGATATATTACACTATAATAAGGCAAGGTGTAATCGATTTAGATAACGATATGGATGTTAGATAAGGACGATATCAATGCTAATTACGTTACTAGCCTGCACTGTTTTTTTTTTGCTTGCTTGCAAGTAAGCGCACGAATAGTTGGGTTATCCTTGATGACTATTTTTACTCTGAGTTAATTTGCGAAATATTACCATGGTCTATTGAGATAGTCGATGAAAACTGCTATTCATTTGTTCAATATAAAGCATACGATACAATTGATCTTCAACGATCACCAATAAAGAGATAATAGTGTCAAGCAACAATCATTACAAGACGAGTTCCGTTACATTTAAGGTAATCTAGGTATCAATCTTTGTTGATCCATAACAAAAGTAGCTTGAGCCCATTTCATGTCTAAATTGGTCCAGACATCTGCGTTACTGTCTTATTGTTATCATGCCCATTCAAAAAAAAAAAAAATTGGATGATAATTTCTGGAAACTGGTGTCAAATGATGTAACTTTTTTATTTCAATACATTCCATTGAATTGAGACGAGATTGTGATCACTCAACTATTCTAATTATGTTGACGTTATCCAATTTCATCCACTTTTAAAAAAATGGATGGCAAAATTTACATCAGTCATTTTGTATTATACCTGCTAGTTACTTCTTTTACTTTATACAATTAGTGTAAATTATCCAATCGTTTCACTTGACTATAGTCATGTAGAAGATGTGGTAGTAATAATAATAAAAGTAAAAAATTGAACGCCATCAATTGACTTCATTTTACAGTAGTGTAGCCGCAATTGATGTAGTACTCGATCATCAAGACAACAAGTTGATCTAGAGATTATCTATCGCTGAAAGTGTAAACACAAGAAAAGTTAACCTAATTATTAATGATACAATGAGAATAATAATATCCAAAAGGATTCAAATACATCGGTTATTAATTAGCTGTTGTTTAGATACAATTTATCGATCGTCTAAATTGATCCGTTAGCCTCATCATAATAATTAATTTGTGATGCTCAAAGCAAAATCACGTCCGTGTTACCGCATACCCTAACATAGCACCAATCCATCATCATGCTACTTAAATCACTCTTCTAATTTGAACCATGACTAAATTACACAAAGTTGTTTATATTCTATTCATCCATTTTTAATGCATACACAGTATTTCAAGGTCATGCAATCTTGGACTAAGATTATCTTTCACTCTAGAAATTCTATAATGGAACGAAAGAATATCAATAGTCTTGTCCATTCCTCTTCAATTATGTACTTTCAATCCCTGACTTGATATGCAGCGTGTTTCCATTACGCGCTATTCGTCAAATCAAAGTGTAACTATCGGTTGATTTTTTTCCCATTGCCCATAAGGTAATGCATATTATCACAACTATCGCATATAGTTTACTCATTTGAAAAAAATCAACCATCAAGAGTACATGATCGATTGCAGGATAAAGTACAGAACCATTCAAAAAAAACGTTAGAATTTTATGTTCAACGGCTTCGCATGCGAGATACATTAAATTACTGGAAATCATGGGAATGGGGGGAGGGGGGGCGTTTTAGGAATACAGTATGTCTTTATCCATCCCATTAAATTCCAACGATGTTCGTTATCGCCGTAGAATAATATGCATACCTAAGTTTGGTGTTGATATTATTTTACTTTACAGTATTTTCTTAAATTACTAGTGATATAAAGAGTAGCATTGGCTGTGCTAATGATCTACTAATTATGAGTTCTGTCATATCCCAAGACTTGCCAACCATGACGAGAATAACAACAATACAATTGGCAACAATTTGTCAAAAACGGTTATGTGTCATTTTTAAAAATAATATTTGTCATCCAAGGCAAAGAATCAAGAATGATAAAAGGGAGAGATTCCTGCATGATCTATTCTAGATATCATTGCCCTGTCAAGTTCTATATCTCAGTTTACGGGCAAAGGAAAATGGAGAATCGCTCCATTGATACTGCGTTACCTTGTATCTCTGCTAAAAGTTATCTTTTTTGACATGATGCATAAAAAAATAATCTATGAATATTGCAACTTACTTGTGTTTAGCAGCAGCTGCTCGATCTCGTTGGCGACGATTTTTAAACCAATTGCCCACTTGAGTCGGTGTTAAACCTGTAGCATTTGCTAACTCCCGTTTTTTACCTGGATTAGGATAAGGATCACGTAGATACCATTCACGAAGTAAATTGCGGGTTTTTTCTTTAAAACAGTGAGTTTTTTGTTCGCCATCCCAAATGGTTACCGGCAAAGGATACTTTTTACGAATACGATATTTGTCGACAGGGCCAAGTGATCGACCACGCAATTTCTCAGCTTCACGGTAATGAGCTTCTAACCACATATGTTGCAATTTGCCGTGAAAATCCTTGGGAAAACGATGATTTTCAATAATACCATATAATTCACGATAATGGCCTTGATGATAGGCAACAACAGCACGAGCTCGTAGAATTGCGTCGTGATTTAATAAATTGGTATAGCCATCTAATGTTGATGGCAAAGACCATAAGAAACGGCTTAATCGTTCGATATCGCCGCTACTTTCTAATGCTTCACAAACGCTAGCAACTTGATGAACAGAGAAATGCAATCCAGGCATAGAAGGTGATGATGATCCTGGAGGTAAGATTGGCGCTTCTTGATTGCCACCATTGGCATTCGTTGGTTGGGCCATACCAGAGGCTAAAGCAGCTAGTGCAACGTTATGCGGTGGTAACGGCGCTACTGCGGGTACCATCGTTGGAGCTCGAAAAAGATTAGCGGCAGCTAAGGCTTGATGATGGGGACTAGCAGGCATACCTGCAATAATAGGTATAGCACCATTGATGGTTGGTGCGGGTTTAACATAGGGGGCATGGCGTAATTGATACATGGTAGAAAATGTTTTTCCGCTTTGCAAGGAGAATCGATCGTTACTAGAATAGAACGACAGAAATAGAAAAGTATAAGCGATCAGAAATCATCCTCATCTATTACAAACAAAACCAAGTAAACGAGTTAGTTGCAATCTTTTTTTTTTTTTTATATCAAGGACAAAATGCATTGCAGGATGAAATGAAGCAATATTAACAATTTCAATGACACAAATAGCAACAATTTTTAAAATCAATTACAAGTTAGTCCTTTATGACATGCGTGAGACGGTGTATTTATTAGCATGGGTAACTAGTTGATCCAATCTACTACCGTACAAGGACTATTTTAAAATGGATTTAATGCAATAAAATAATAGTCATTCGGAAAGAGGTCGAAGCAATCCTATCGACCATTGTGTGACTTTTCATCATTATCGTACCTACCATCAAGTGAGAATAACTGTTGTAATTTTACTGACTGAATTATAGAGCATAACTAGCTTAAGAAAATAACTTTCATTTTGACGTTTGACAAGTTGCATAGAAATTGGAAATGGTTCTATTAACTCCTTTCGAAATTCACTATTAAACACTTGCAAAGAATGGATATACATTACCGTCGATGCGGATAAGCGTACAGCAAGGAAGAAAAATGGAAATAGGATAAAATCCAATCGATCTTACCTATTTATCTTCTTTTGGCTGATGATTGAAATATGCAAACGTCAGTAATGGGTAGCGCAGCTGATATTGAAAAGAGTTGCCATCGATATCCAGCATCAATAAAAGAATACAAAATAAGTCGAGCGCGTTAATGAAAGAGTTCAATTTAGATTGAGCTATCAATTTGCAAATAAACACCAAAATCATAACAATGTACGCTGATTGGGCTAGAGTTTACGTCAATGTATCTCTCTATCTCGAAAGTTAATCCGCAATGTTGAAACATGACTCAATGATAAACAATTCCAATATCTATTGTAGAGTGCAAGGATAAAATGCAAAGGGAATTTTCTGCCTCCAATTCTTGACTGCCCCTGTAGAATGTCACTTTCATTAAAATTAATTAATTCATTTTACAGGAAATTACGCTCCTATAAGATCATTTTGCTGTATGCCTTGCCAACTTGGATCCGATCAAGGCTAGACTAAAGAATGGTCGGAATTTATTTCCATCACGATGTTTTTGTGGCCCTTATCGTTCGGACCCATCATTGGTAAGCATACAGTACAGTATTAATGGACCGAAAGTGGACAGGGGAAAAATGGACAAGATCCATGGCAGCCATGGCTAAATTAGGTCCAAACTTTCACTAAATGATTTTTAGAGTCGATGAAAATCACTGGGACTATATAGGGCTGTTATCCACTATATTAATTCAATGGAAATTGCGTCACCAGGTAAAAAGCGATTCGATTGATCGTCTTCGATACAGTTTACTTGTTGTCTATTTCTGGTGCTAAGATATTCTTGATCTAATTGAATAAGAATCGGCTATTCAATAGTCTCTTGTTGAGAATTTAACACACAGGTGTTGGTGGTACAGTACACATTCTTCCTTAGGAGGTTGAAAAATGAAAATGGTCGACAGCCAACTTGTTGGCGTTGAAATCCAAGTGGATACTCGTTCTTTCTGCTAGTGTCGGTGAAGAAGGGACGCAATCATCATCACGATGCCATGATTGAATGATCCAATTGGAGAAGAAACATGATTCATTATTTTATTTTTTTCTTGATGATGATTGAATGCATGCATCAAATTATTTTACCTCTCTCATTTTCAATCTTTTTGTTATAGGATAAGAAATATGAACTTGAATGAGCTATTGAAGACAAATCAACAACAATCATGATCGGTATCATGATGTGGAGGATGTTGATTTCCTCTATCAATTCTGATGAAAAAAAAACAAGTCAACAGGACAGTCACTTTCTTCCTACCCTGGATACTTTATGATCGAGCGTATTCAAATTGGCTACAAAGTAATTATCATCAGGACGGTGGAACGGTTGTACTTTATCGTTGGAGTATTATTCTTTTTTTGTTGTTTCTTTTCAAGAAGTTGGAGATTGTGATAGAGCATCTTTATTATTATTGATCAATCTATGGCCGTGTGGGATCTTTGTCATTTCTATTTCTTGGAAACAATTTACTGTAATCGATTACTAACTTGCATTTTCTTTCTATTCCTTCTACAGCATTGATTGTCGACAAATTGATTGATAGCAGACAGTAGACAACAAGAGTCAATCAATCCTAAATTTGCCATCAGACAGTGAGTTAACATCAAGCCACTGTCAATTTTTTTTTCCTACCGGCTTTCTATCAAATGATGTATTGGCTGTTTTAATAGTAACAATTGTCCATCCAAGCTGACTATTCCTCAGTATATTCAAGTTATTATCATTATCCTTTTAATCTGGTTACGTGTTGATTATCATCTTACTGAACAAACTGCCATAGAGTAAACATTGCATACTAATAACAATTGCAACCAACTTATTTCAACTGTATTGCGGTGAAATGAGTAGATATTCTCCATTTTTTTTTCCCCCCCCCTTATTTTTGGGTTTCCTTCTACCATCTTTGCTTTCAGTACTGACAACTTTATCATGATTGTATTTACGAACGACTTGTTTCTTAGCTCATTACGGTCTATTAATGCTGATCAATGGACTGCTTTTTCTTGCAATTTCTTGTTGACCAAAGTGTCTACTCCATTTTAGGTGCAATATGTACGGCATCGGAGAATGCAGATATGGAAAAATCAAGCAATAAAAATGTCGATTGTATACGGGTAGAAGATCATTTGTTTCATCTGATCAAACGAGTTAACCTATTCAAGGTGTTGTGTGTGTTAACTACGCAAAATAGACTTTGCAATGCAAACTGTTGAAAAATCAATATTGAATTTAAAGAAAAATTAGGCAGAGGAAATGAATGTTTTCTAAATTGAATTGAATTGAATAACAAAATAATGAAGGATCATCAAGAGATTAGATAGTTTGCTTGATTTTTACTCTCTCTTTCTTCTATACAATAATGATGGTATTATCCATTTTCTAAATATTTGAAGAACTTGGCTTAATCGGATTGAGCCATTTTTTCATAGTTTGCATCATTGATGATGACTGACATGAACCTGATTGCATGGCAAGGATGATAAAGTGAAGCAAGAAGGAGTATTGGATAGCGTAGTATGGTTAGCATGGTTGAAGAGGTAAGATCAATGAATCAATTCAAGTCAAGATCGATATGTAAATGTGGCCAGAAACGGGTATACAAGCCCAATTTGTAAGGATAGGAAATCACGTCGCGTAGGTCAATCAAATTGGATTTGGACATTTCTACGGTGGAGGTATGAACAGCTACTTTTCAAGCAAGTATCAGTTGGAATAAAATCAAATCATTCAAGAGAGAAAGTCAATGGATCTGTATTGTAAGCAAGAAAGGCATCGATCAACAGTCTATCATGACGACGGTGACTGTAGCTTAGGTGAATTTTCGTTGGAAATTTAAAAATGAATTATTATCCAACCATTACTTTCAAGCTTAGCCGATAAGCTAAGATGTGAAAAAAAAGGAGATCCATTTAGGATAAGAGGGGGGGGGGGGAGGAAAAAAAAAAAAAGTTGGCCGGTAACGAGAAGAATCCTATAGAAACAACAACATTTAAATCGGAGTAGAACGATGATCGTATCGAAAGTCGCAATTGAATATCAAAAATAGAGCATGAACAATCATTAGTACAGTAAACAAGTAAAAAAGAAAGACTTGTGACTTGAAGTAAATGAATCGATGAAACCACAACAAGCAATCAAGAGAGAGAAAAAAATGCAAAAAGCTTAAGTGGACCACTATCTAAATACTAATGTGATAATGATGAAAAGTTGTATATATTCATTCTTAATGGAATGTTAATTGCTTGTTGTCTTTTAATGATAACAATCTGCAATTCAAGTTACCTTGAATGTCGATGTTGGTCTTGTTAGATCATCCACTGGGGTAAAAATCAAGCTATCAACAAGATGCGATCATTCCTTTCCAATGGTGAGTCAATTTTCAAGCTTAGATTGGATGAGAGACGATGAGTTATGATCCAAGATGCAGGGGGTAAGACGAGTTAATGTGTAACACCTTTACTCGGTTAGTAAAACGTTTTCAGGAACAATTTACAATTGATAATTTGATTGAAAATTTCACAGTCAATAATGGAAGGTGGAGCTTAACTCCATGACTATCTCTCTGTCAACAAATGGCACTGGATGTCAATCAAGACAGCAAGATCTGTCAATCACCATCAAACTGCAATATGGATGATGATAATCGCAGAAATTGAGGACTGAATAAGACAAGGATTAGAGTTCCAATCGACTCTACAATAGAGTTCAGACTAGTAATGGACTACTCGAGTGGTGCTGTTGTCCACCAATGGAAGGGATGCAATGACAACGGCAAGAGTCTTGCAGCAGGGTATCCAGTGAAGGACAGAATCCTACTTCAGTTTCAAAGTATCCAATATGGTCAAGTAGAGGGATGATTGTCACTGTCGGAAGCGAACTTCCTTCATTGCCTTCATAGTACTCTACTTTGAAGGGGATTTTTCAAATCCAGCCTTTCTCTTCCTTTTTATATCTTCCCCCCACTTGAGTCTCGCAATCCCTTTTTGCAATCTTACGCCTCGATTGGTGCGCGGTAGTACTGTACATGACCGACAGTGTAGGGAAGGAGCGATTTAGATACAGCAATCATTCATCTAGCCTACTGTACAAGCAATCATTCTTTCCTTTTCATATACAATCATGTTATCCCCACAATCAGAAGTAGACTCAACTCGTGCAAGCAACTTGGTAAAATCGACTTTTACCACAGATCTGTCTACGAAAGGTCAGTGATGATCGATAGCAATTTTTTTTTTCCCCTCTATACCATAAACTGACAAGACAATGACGATACTGCGTCTTGCATTTTATATATGACATATATACAGCACATTCTACTATGCCCTACTATCCACTTCATTTTGTACTTTATTGCACAGACCTCCTACGCCGTGCAGTCGACCGCCATTCAACTCCTTCCTAAACGATCCGTTTTCAACGGAAACAACTTGTCAACTAGCGCACCTACATCAATGGATTTTCATCATCGTTTGCTGTCCTTATTAATTTGTCTAATTCTGATTACAGTACGAGGTATGCACCAGAATGGCCAAATAGTTTACATGGTGTTGAAGTCGAATTTCTACCAATATTCAGAAATCTACGGTAGACATTTCAAGCGAATAAAATATGGAGAGGCTTACTGCGCATCCCAAAAAAGCTCATCGATTGCTAGCGTAGCCTAGTCGTTGCTGCTCACTCGCTGCATTATGACTAAAAATAGTCCATGCTACACTGTCAATTCGCGTTTATCATTTCGCTTGACAACTGCAAATGCTAAGATAGATCTTGCTAGAAGTAGAGGACTGCGTCAATTGGACATGGAAATGCTTACTTGCGCCAATCTCGATGCAGTCAGCGTCCATCAATGGATCGATGCATCGTCAAGGGCTACCTACACTGCACAGGATGGGATGCCATGATGGAAATAGGTTGCGCCTCCACTAGCAGTGACAGCATCATTATTTCAACAAATAAAGTAATTTACTCTATAAATTCAGGCAAATAATATTAATAATATACAGCATTGCAGCAGCGTCAATCAGAATTACTGATATGTTGTTGTGCGGTAACATGAGTCATACTCATGCTGTGTCCAATCCAGTAAACTAGCTCACGCAACAACCCCATCAACAAGCGGACCGTGAACATGGGAAGAAGTAATGGGAGAAAAAAATACAATCCAACCCTGTTCATTTTCCTATTAATAACTTGACATTGATTACGATCGATTCAAGAGTACAACCAGCTAATGTTAAGGTTAAGCACGTTGTATACTAGTACAGTATACGCTGATTCAAGAGTTGAATAGTGACGGGGTAGATTGAAATTGCCACAATTTTTATTTTCTTTCGTTCTAAACTGAACGAAAGAGTTCCAGCGTAGGACAACTATGCCACTGCTGCTGTAAACGACCAGCAAAATGGACTACGTACTTGTTTCGCGTTCGGAAACATATAATATTGCTGGTTCAACGTTGCATTGCATACTAAAGTGGAAAGAGTAGTTTGTGTGATGTTTCAACTTGCTGCCACATATGGCAAAAATATGCGTCAAATAAAATAAACTCAATACAGTTTCTGGTAATTTTTTGCAGGAATCCATTCCTGGTTTATTTATGTAGATGAAAGAGTAATGAATGCATTTATTTATTTATTTATTAAAATCGTTGTAATGGCAATACGTTTATTCATTTATATTCCTTTCAAATTTTCCTTTAACTCGATGTCCACTGGATACTAAACCACAGCATCTACGTGGACATAGCATACATGCGTCATTAAAAGCTCAGTAAGTAGTGAATTTCGATTCAGCCTGGCCATAGTCATGCCATACCATCTACGAAACAGACACATTTATTGAGAAACCTTCGACTAAATTAAATGGCTAAAAGATTCTTAGACAGTATACGTACAGTATTGCATCGTCACTTTGGAACATGAATTAATTACCCCCCCAAAAATGAGGTTATCTTTCTTATTGACAGTAAAATAGGGTACATATACTTGCTGAAGAAAAGCACAGTACATATATTACTACTAGATCATGTGAGCTAGTACTATTTTAGAGGTTTTTGCAGTAAGGTATGGAAGAGAAAAAATCGAAAAGTTTCGGTATGAGAAATTATTGGTTGAGCAGTCTTTAAGATCCTGATACGCCATGGTACCAACACTAAACTATGCAATACTACAATAATTACTTTAATTAGGTTATCGTAGTATCGTTCCGAAAATTAAATCAGTCTAAAATACACTCTTACTTGCATATTAATTATTGTCATCATAAAACATGAAATTATTACTCGGTTGTTTCGAGGATCATTTCAAATCAGTAAGATGAAGTACTCATGCAATCCAATGGCGCTTGATCAAACAATACTGTACAGTAAGCTGTGAGGCAGGCGTTCATTGCAAGAATTAATAAACACTACTATCAGGTAAAAAAATAAATTAAGGCCAATCTCAATTCATTGATAGTATAGTAATTATACCGTAATTAATGAATTAATCATTCGTTTCGGCCGCAAATTGAACCGTTGTTTCGTATCAACAACGCTATCAGCACATTACATAGGAATTTCGTATTCTAGGTACGGATTGCATAGCTAAAATAAGAATTACATAAGCATTTCGTATTCTAGGTACGGATTGCATAGCTAAAATAAGAATTACATAAGCATTTCGTATTCTAGGTACGGATTGCATAGCTAAAATAAGAATTACATAGAAATTGCGTATTCCAGGTACGGATTGCATATCTAAAATAAAAATTACAGGTCTATATAGTACACCAAAACAATGTAAAAGCGATATAAAGTATTTGGATCACATCTGATCTCAATGTTTTACACGCCACCTCGATCCATTGCGATAGATATATATCAAATGAACACAAATGGCTACATAAATTAGTGAATTTATCCTTACAACATCTTACGCTGTAATATTGTGTGCTTATGTATTTAAAATTAGGTTGGTTTAAACTACTACAGTTTGTCTAGCAAAATTAGGGAATTTTCAATTTCTATCCGAAGACAATCGGACAATATTGTAATATCCTGTACACAGTACAGTATGCTGTATCAAAGGAATGGAAAGGAAATACAGTACGTATACTGTGACACCATAACGACATGTTTTGATCTATCCATCATCGTCGTTCATTTGCTCTTGGACTAGACTAATAAATCATTCAATTCTATTCTTTCATAAAGAGCCAACTAACACGGTACATTCAATAACATGGCATTAACAACAGTAGCATTGCAAAGCTGGTCCTTTCTACTAGACCACCTTATTACTTTGCCTTCTAACAGCACGCTATCTCGAGAGGGTTGTTCTACTCGTATAAGCTGGTCCTTTTACAAATCCACCTTATTACTTTGCCTACTTTACAGCACGGTATCTCGAGGGGTTATTCTACTCATAAAAGCTGGTCCTTCCGCTAATCCACCTTATTACCTTGCCTTCTTACAGCACGGCATCTCGAGGGGGTTATTCTACTCGTAGATGCTGGTCCTTCTACTAATCCACCTTATTACTTTACCTACTTACAGCACGGTATCTCGATGGGGTAGTTCTACTCGTAAAAAGCTTGTCCTTCTACTAATCCACCTTATTACTTTGCCTTCTTACAGCACGGTATCTCGAAGGGATTGTTCTACTCGTAAAGGTGGTCCTTCTACACTGTACTAATTCGCCTTAATACTTTGACTTCTTACAGCACGGTATCTCGAGGGGGTTATTCTACACTTAAAAGCTGGGTCCTTCTACTAATCCATCTTATTATTTTGCCTTCTAGTCGTTCTTCCACCATGGTATCTCGAGGGGGTGGTTCTACTCGTCAATATACTATAATACTACGCAAGCATGAGCTGAATCCCACTACTTACACTAGCACCATCACAAAATAGAATGTAGAATGAATGACTATAATGCCATAAGTAAATAAAATGACTTCTGACCGTATAGCTACAATTTGCGTACAATAGCACAGTGTAAACTATCTACATACAAAAGCATGAGTCGAAATCGTATGCTAGAAGGTTTAGCCAAATAAAATGATATGGTCATATCAACCGAAGGATCTGCCGGTTTTTAAATTACCATAAAAGTGACAATGCTGCAGACAAATCTTTATCTAACAGGCTTATCTACTAAATTTGCTATTATTGGTAATTATCACCTAATTAATCTTCGTCAACAATAACTAGAATAGATGATCGCCTTTTAAGTTCATTCATCCACGTTACCGTGTCCTATTTTGGTTTATTGTCGCATTACAACAATTAGTGCAACAATACCAAGACATTGACGCCGTCTAATCTTGATCCTACAACAATCATTTAATTTGAATTGTCGTTCATTTTTAATCTATTCTTGACGGTCAGTAAATAATTAATTTTTGTTATTGTTAAGCCAAATAGATCGAATTGTTCAATATATTCAACGTAGTTACAACTTGAATATGAGTTTATTGTCATATTCAAAGGGACTACTTCTTGTCTTACAAGTCTTATGGGCTGCTTTAACCGCAAATGACGCTATTCTTATTACTAAATAGCAGCCGCAGGGAATCATCCTGACAAATTGACAATTTTGACAGCAAGGCGAGCAATTACTTTTCTAATGCAATTTTATTCACAAATCGTTTCAAATCGTCTTATCTTCAATGACAAGTCGATACGTGTTATAAATCAATTGTAAAGCAAAGACCAACTACGGAGTAATTCTCCATGAATTTTAAATAAATCCATAAAACATATCGTAAGCATTCATTGACTTGCGTGAGACAGAATTGTTTCATTAATCAATAACGAGTTATAATTGATATGCTCGTAACAAAAGTAGAATGTTTCATAATACCGTACAGTATTAAAGTTACAAGCAGGTCTCAAAACTTGAACTTCAATTAGCACTTGTTTTTTGCTTGGTCTTTTCGGTGTCGTTTCAACCAGTCAAACGGAAAGCATCTTCGTAGCACGTATGAACACTTTTAACTTACCAACGACGTTCTAAACTTGTTCCCAAACTGCCTAGTATAACTTGCGGTAGTTATCAATGGCCAAAATAGGAAAGACATGGAGGTGGGCAAACGGAAAGACAATGAAATAGGTAGAGAATGATGCAGTTTGGAAACAGCCGATTAAGAAACGTTATTATCACGAGCGAAGTAAAATCGTATTGTTTATTCTCATAGTTGCTGTATTGTTTTAGGAGGAAAAAAAATGACTAGATGAAAATTTACAAACGTAGATTCATACTTGTTATCAACTAAGAGTTAATAAAGTCACTAGTCAATGATAGTTGATTGATTGAATTCTTGACATTTCAGTAAATTATTCATTGTCGTCAAAGAAAGAAATTATATTGAGGGGAATTTACAATACTGTATATTTTACTACGCTCACTTGCAATGTTTGCAATCAACATAACAGGCTATGCTGTACTATTATTAGATCATTTCGCCAATTCTTAATTTTTAGTGCTGTAGGATCACAGCATCATCACCTTAAAGCTATCAGTAGATAGAGCTAGCCATTGATCAATATTATCAGCGACAACTTGAAAAATGGATTTTCACTCCATTCTAATCTACTATAGCTTTCTTCATCTATCTTTATGATTGACGATCGGATGATAATATCTTGGATTACTGACTAAATTTGTCGGATAATGGAATGGAATGAAAAGATTAGACTTGTAGAGGATCAGGTAATGGATGACTAAGATCTAATCATAGGTTATGTCTAGACTAGATGAGATAATAGGCTTAGGAAGAATGACGTGAAATGCTAGACAAGATAAAACAAACCAAGTCGTATTAGACAACTAGTAGGGTCAAAGTTTGCTGATATACCATTATGATAATATCAAATACAATTGTAATATACCTCAAGGCGCAGTACGATCGATGTCAACGAACTATTCCAAGTTGAAATAATCAGAATATCATAAAAGAATGGCAAAAAATGATATCTAGGGTGTTGAAATTACTGGTAGGATGGTCATCACGAGATAATAACTGTATAACATTATATTTGTTGTCG
This sequence comes from Trichoplax adhaerens, assembly GCF_000150275.1. Taxonomy (NCBI): domain Eukaryota; kingdom Metazoa; phylum Placozoa; class Uniplacotomia; order Trichoplacea; family Trichoplacidae; genus Trichoplax; species Trichoplax adhaerens. Next base: position 763,793 of record NW_002060964.1, read on the forward strand.
ATTGGAACAATTAATCCATTCACTTTCTACCTTTGTAGGAAACAATCTGATAATCAACAATAGCATTCAGCCCTAAGGTTCAATATCAACCACGGAACATAATATCGTAATGTGGAAGTCAAGAAAAGCTGAAATAAGCTAATGTCAATAAATTAAAGCGTAACGCATCAAACAATAACAACAGTACTGTGATTTACAAATCGATCACATTTTAATAACATTATTATTAATGGGACCAATAAACACTATCTTTTAAGTGTAACAGACATCCATAATCCTCAATGGCTATAGTGTTGACCAAAAGAATCTTCGTCTGTTCTTTGAATAACAGCGACTAGTATTGTGTAAAACGTGTGACAAATTGACACCAGTAATTAGCAGGTAATGCATTGCGAAGAGATAATTGTGATGATTCCATTAGGAATAAAAGATCAATAGTTTGATTCATTATATCCTACCCTGTTAAATTAAGTTAACTATTTGGATAGTATAAGATTCTATTCTATCTCACTTCTATAATCCAAAGTACGATCATGGGTGCTATAATGCAAATAAATATATGAAATACGTCATGATGTTAAAGTAAGATTACTATTTGTAAGAGCGGTGCACAGTTTGTGACAGCCTTTTTAAAACGATTACTCTTTATGCGCAGATTGAAATCTCTATTTTAAGCTCGCAATGTCCCGTATAAAAACATCTTTTGTGCTAAAGGTATTCTAAACAAGCATTTTAATTTAATTTAGTACCCCAATCTATTCTGTTCAATTCATTAATGACACTATTATAAGAATCAATTTAAAAATAAATTGATAAGATATAGTGTAAAATGTAAATTGCATCAATTGCTGCTGATATATACGAATTCAGTGGCTTCATAAAGCAATACTTGGATGACCATCAGAAATAAATTTGTGATTCTAAAATAGAATCTGTAATGGTTAAATTAAGGATGCAGTACTTTAACTGTACTATAGGATTCGATAGAAGACTGGTATTATTCTAATACTGCACTGACTGACATCGTAATGCACTTTTAATAACTAATCTTTAATTAGAACTGCCTATTTAAGATAACCAACAATCGATATTTATCATGCCAATTATCGTTAATTGACAAATCATCTAGACATGGTCCAACCTACATACCCTACCAAGGACTCAATTATTCTTTTTTGAATATAGACTATTTTAAGTAAACAGATAAATGTAGTATCAGAGCTCTTTAATATAGGTAGCATAGACAACATGCATTGAAGAATTCAGTTTTTTTATAAATGAAGCTAATAAGAATCTTCTTTGTCAAAATTGAGGAATAAATAACTTTGTAACTGGAAACAACGATATCTACGTTGGATATGTATTTCAGCGGAAAACAAATTCATTGACAACTGAAAGCGCTTTTGACAGTGGTAAGAGGAGGATCTGAATGACACCGTCCAAGTATCTTATATATAACAGTAACTGTTAAGCTGTGTTGTTACTATTCATGATTTAAGAATCTTGTCATGCTTGAGTATATTAGAAATTAAGCAGAAAATTAAGTAAAATATTAGTTAGGACAACTGTGTACCTCAATATCTTCATCTGCATCTGCTGTTGCAATACTGCAAGCACCAATTTATGCGCGGCTACCAGTACAACTATAATTTGCCATAATGACATCACTAATTAGTGAGATTGTAAACAGGTTTATATATTATAAAAAGTTAAAACTTGTCACATTTGAATGCTCTCGGTTTTATCGTGTTTTTACAATGCAATAATGGTATAAGTGAAAATATTTTAGTTACTTGGAATGACTACGGTATTTTAACCTAAGTTTTGCTGGATATTATATCTACGCTATACTCGTATGAGTCGATGTTATGTCTTAAATCATGATGTAGATTCACCAAGTGATTTCACTTCTAAACAATTTGAAGCAAAGGACTCAACTCCTAACACATAGTTTCACAAAGGCTATGCCTATCTGCTGTGTCTAGTGAAAATATTTAAATAGGTTAACATGTATAACATAGCAGAGTCCGTAGCCGAAATACAGTCTACTATGCGGGGGATCAACTTTTAGGAAATATTTAAACTTGGACAGTTAAAATAACGAGAAAGCGATAAGAACAAGGTACTGGCAGAGGGTTTTTCGGGTAACGGAAGTGCAAATTTTTTCTTCAGTAGTCCCTGATACTCGGATAGAATGGGTGGTGAGAAATAGAACGAAAGATTTGATATTTACAGTATCATTTACTTATTCTCTTCAAGGCCTTATCTGTACGGTTTTGGTAGTACTGTGCATGAAAATAGGCAAAGTTGCATGTAATGTGAGTAAATGCGATACAACAGTAGCCCAAGCATCATACATTTATAGCCACATGATGAACTGCTTGTATCTGCTCTACGCCGCCATATTCTAGCGAGATGAAGCAGCAAGGAAACAAATTTCCATATGTAATGTAACTAGTATTGTGATTGTAGACTGTTAGCCATCTTTAGTATAATGTACGGTAGATATTTATCCTACGAGATATTTGGTAGCTATAACTATAGACTGTAGTGGTAGAGACTCTATGCTAGAGTACAGATGACTATATACAGGAAGGTGTTGAGTTACTAATAAGGCTATAGGTAAAAATAGAACTGTAAATCATATATTAGGATATGGTTAATTCATTGTACTTTGGCTAGTGTGAATAATGTCTACGTGAGTACTGTAGTCGTATCCATATTGGATTAATGATGGTCCGCAGTAGAATAGTCTTACTAAGAATAATTTAACTATGTGTAATATAAGTTAAAAAGTTGCCATGCGGATTGTAGCTCCGAATGCTACGGAAAGTATAAAAGCATACAACTTTAGATTATTCTGTTAGTTCGTTCTAGAAGTCTTTAGTAGTAGTATTCGGCTAGAGCAGAGCTGTGTGTAATTAATCTTTGTATAAGATTCAATAAAGCCCTTATTTTTCTAAAATTTGGAATTTCGTGATTGGTATATATCACACCATACTATATCGTATAGTATGTGGAATTTGATTAACTCTCGTGCTCTATACTTTTATACTAATGTATTACCTTAAAGTAAATTTGAAATATACTGTAAGTTAGTTAGGATGAAAAAGAAGCACTGTACACAGACAGAGCAAGGGATAAATTTAATAGGATTGATTTCATCTAGTGCATCGCTGGGCGGAATAAAATACGTGTTCAGTAAAACTTTGCAAACTAAATATTAATTTTGATTATTATTTAATCCAAGTAACTTTGAAATAGCTGCAACAAATGGCCCAGAAGCATTTACACCTACTTAGCTAGTGACTACGATAATTCCAAATTTTTACCTTAGTCGAGATTATTTAAGCATGCATCTCCTCTAATGTATTTGTATTTATTAAGTTTATTTGAAAAGCCAAATTTGCTGGCAATTTAAAAATAACAGGTTAGAATATAGAAAATTGGATAAAATATTTGATAAAAATTCCACAATATCACCACGAAGAGCAAGTTTAAAATGGGTTAGGGTTAGTGCAATTTAGCTATGATAAGACTTAAGCCTACTTCGAAAAGGAAGGATTATAGATTGGTATTAATCTTTTAGTTTAATCATATTTTAGAAAAATAGATCGCTTCTAATTGACTGCGCCATGACATGCAGAAACATAAAACGTAGTTTATTTTTTAGTACTGAATACTGCAAAAAAAAATGCTCTCAAGTTTGCCATCTGGTAAATTACTCTTATAAGTATATCTAAAGCAGTACTAATTTTCAAGTAGTTCTAATCGTTGAAGTACAGGTATTTTAGGTATTCCATGAAAATTTTATGCTACCGTATTGGCAATGTTTTAAGTTTTAATATTTGCATTATAACGAACATAGTAGGATTCTAGAAGTTGAAAACATCATTACGGATCATATATAAATAAGATGTTATAGCTATAACGTATAAATACAATGAATATACTGAAGATTGAACTTCAATTTAGAGTGGATAATGTAGTGATTGCATAATCGTAAATCACTGAGTAAAAAGGTGCCGTACATCTGCTTCAATTTCTAATAAACTTTGTGACGAACGCAATTATGTAACCTCCTTTTCAATCTTAGATATATAAAAATCATGGACTGAAATATGTTTACGTTTTCAGTCATCTCTATCGATTATACTATTACCTATATAAGTTTATCTACTTTCATCATTAATGCCTGAAGCTCGAAACTAAGACTAGCTAATGTTTTTTCCAATATTTATTAAAGCCTTACATGAAACGAATTGATCTCATACTTAAAGCTTATGATACAACATGAACATAGAAATGAATTGTCAGCGACAGAAGGGTTATTCTCACTTTCATTTAGCACTTACAGCATATTTTTTATAGAACATTAGAATCAATTGTAACTAAAACTTTGCAGAATTTTAATTTAGAGTATAGATTGGGTTTCCCTTCTGATTCCAACGTTATTCCGGCTATTAATAATCAGAAAGCACTCTTACGTTTCTATATTTTTATTTGTTCTTATTAAAAGTGCCATTATTGGGTACGAGTCAACTTAATTGACAATCTACAAGCTCTCAGACTACCGTCGAACATCGTACGTTTTGCGAATTGATTAAAGCATTGAGAACCAACAGTTTCTAATAAATCGCAATCGCTTCACCAAAATCTAGCTGGTTTAATTTAAAAATTTAGAAAAAAAATCATCTTTATTATTGAATACCTTAAGATTTCTTTTACAAGCCTATAACATCAGATAGTGACAGTACTGTCATGATGATCACGTTTGAAGGCTACTGTTGTAAATAAGTTAGATTTCGCGTTCCTGAGAAAATTCAATTAAACTCGTATTATTAAATGAAATTAAAATTTACCAGGACAATGCAATTGTATGTGACATTTGAAGAATTGAAGAGAACATCTTGAAGATTAATAAAGATTCAGAAAAGTCATTAAAATCAATAAGAAGCCGACAAATCCTAGTGCTGATTAAAATAGAAGTATAAATTGATACTTATGTACGGTGTAGGTAATTTCCTACAAATCTCTATGTCTCATGCTTTTGATTCTCAATATTGCATGGCAACTTGAAGTGTTTGATTACAAAGCGGTACCCACTCAAATGTATCATATTCTTGTGTACAAGTAACTAAGATCCGCTAAATCACAACATTTCAAGAAATAAAGAACTAATAAAGTGCTTAGACGAAGATGGTCATTGTCTAATGCGTCCATTTAATATCCTTTCATTTGCTAAATGTAATAGAGTATCAGAACAAGATCTTTAACAGTCCAAAGAATCCAGTGGATCGTAGATATCTTTATTACTGACAGTGTTATTCGTGATGTCTACATCAACGAAAAATCTGTGGTAGTAAATTTAATTTAAAATTAAAAAATAATTATCACCTGTTACAAATCCCTAATCGAGTGCTACGTAGCTTCTTAATTACTAGAAAATACTGGTTCCAGGATTGCAAAGGCTAGTTAAACAATATATCATGCACTAAATTCTTATATCAATAAGTTAAAGTTAAATATCGATTAAAGTAAGTGTTTGAGGTTGGCGGAAGTTGATCAAATGTAATAAATTGACGACCATGCTATAAATAAATTGAATAGATTAAAATTTGCATAGAATTGGATCGCCACTGAAAGTGGATGTATTCGAAATAATTAAAAGAATTGACTTTAAAGTAGTTTATCAAAGAGTATGGTCCACATTCAATAGTTGCCATGTTGCGGCGTTACCGGAACAACGTTAATATTAGTGTAAACACAAAATATCTTAATGAAAGATTATAATGGCTGGGTAGTTGCGTAATGATACTGTTTTTAGTTATATAGTCATTTCTGAAAACAATTTACCGGTTAAGCCAAAGCAAATAAATCTCTCGGTCGCTGCTTGCTACAAACTATTTGCTAAAACTGGACCATACTGACAGTCTGTTTTAATATATTGTTAACCTCGATCACTAATAACAGTACTTATTAATAGCTGTCAAGTTAATAATCAACAGACAAGATGAGCACTTATTTATAAACTAGTAATACAAATTAAGCTTCGTACGATATGACGGAAAAGTCTAATAATTTTATGTGTTGCACTGTATACAGTAATATCAGCTTGCAATCTCAAAGTTTCATTGCTGATACCAATCGCTTGACATAGGATATAAATCTAAAGAAAGATTACAAAACAGATCCGCATGCGATATTTCAGTATAAATTTAGAGAAATAGGGACTACATTAATAAACGAAATGTTTGCAATCTATTTAAACTCAATCATTTAATCACATAGTAACTTATCTCGCTCAAATTTTAAAATCTAAATTACCAATGTAGCGAACAAAGAAAAATCGAACACTAACTCAGCTGTCGATTAGAAACTTAGACACCATAACTACGAACACTCTAAACTATTACTAGCAGTAATATAAATTTTCAATTGCAGAGCTTTGAATTTGTGTCTATTATATGCGGTATAAACCAAATCCTACGTTATCAAAAGCTATCAATAATGAAATTGGCGTATTTAGAACCAGTAATCACAATATATACCATGCTAATATGATTTATGACAAGTAAATTATCATTTTAAGGAGCCGTTTTTATTGTAATAACCAAAATTCGTTGGGATATGGATAATTTTCTCGTTACAATAGAGCGTGGCTTTCAATGGGCTATTATTAGGTAATAAATTTACGAAATAGAGTAAGAAATCAATTAAATGTTAAAAATAATATCGTAAGGTCAGCAGAAAAATTGCAAGATGTGTATTCTCCGAAGGCACTGTAACTTAATACAATGAACTTGGTTTTATCCGAAAGGCTTTTGATATTAATCATATTTATATTACCGAGCATATTTACCGTTGTATTATAGAAAAAAGAGAAAGAAAATGATTCTCAATGATAATAGCTCTATTGCTTAGTATCTTACTGTAGTCTGCAGTACTATCGACTTTAGCCATAATTTAAAATTTATTTCAATATTATTAATCAGCAAGGGTAAGGCATTTTCTGTTATAACCTATGTAAGCTAGATTACAAATTTTGTCTTCTTTGTATAATTATCTTTGACATGTCTATCTCTTATCGAAGGTTTTAACAATCCATACCAAATTAATAGTAAAAATCAAGAACGAATGAACTATTCACAAAGTATTAATATTATAAATGATTGACTTTAAAGTTAATTTCGCTACTATGAACTTGTGGATTTAGCTAGATGATCCGGATAGTAAAAATCGGTATTTAACATTATTTTTGTCTATTATCTCAATAGATATTGGATATGATTTGAAATTAACATCCGTTCGACTACCATGCCAGGATTTTCATTATTTCATTTGCCAATTTTAATAGTCTTATATATCTTTTCTCTATGCGCATAACACAGAATATAGTATTGTCAACAAATATTTTTTCCATAATCAGTCTTTAAATGTCAAGATCTTCATCTTGTGATTCTGAAGCTATGTATTGATAATTAATGTGAAAGGAAAATTAGACAATTTAAATATAATATCGTAAAATGATATGAGATAGTAGCATCGCTGATAGAATGAATACCACTTGATGTTGTAAAAGATTTAACAACGCCTTTCATTACTCGCAAAAGTATTTTTGTCTATTTTGTTGCATCAGTCAGTATCAACTCATTGCTAAAGTAAATGATACGAATCAATACAGCATGTGACTAATCTAACACGGCAACATGGACAGCTAATTATATTATCTAGATAGCGGTCTTATTAGGGTGATTTTGTAGTCATAATTTATATGAAATGATTTCATTTATCATGGGAATTACAGTAAGTAAGGTACCGTTATTAACATGGATTATAGCGGCTAGTGTCTTTAATCAAGCTGATTTTCGTTATAAGTACCCAAATTGTATTGGTGCAGCACTTACTGTATAGACTGGAGTCTGTATATTTGTATACTGTAGTAGACATAGTCAGCCTATTACTAACATGAACTAGAGAGCAGTAATTTATGTTCAGGATTTCATTACAATTATTCCGTAATGCATTATACTAGTATTGTGAAAATTAGCTTCAAAGGGCATAAAATGGGCTCAGATTAATCGATTTAACTACATTGTTAGATTTATGAAATGAGTGGGAAACCCACGTTTCATAAATTGATTTAGTAAATATGTAGAATAAAATTATCTCATACTTAAATACGATCTAAATAATTACAACAATCCTTTCAGATCCAATATCCTATAGCTCAATTCTATCTAAAATTGAAGCGATACTGTAGAAATTATGCAAAGCTTTCAATAGAATATGTGCTATAGCCGCTACTGACAGGAATGAATCTTATATTTACATTTAATGGAAATTTATTGCCCAGATAAATTGCCAAATCATTGATTAATTACTAAAATTTTCAACGTTACAGTATCAATTACATTGTATTGGACTAATATTTTATTATCTAAAAGAATTTTCACCTATACATAATTTAGCCTTAATCAATCAGAGTTATCATTTATCCTCCCCTTCTCAATTTTATTGAAAATGTCGATACTTCTATATTATAATTTAATCAAACAGGACTGAATGAACACTTACATGTGGTGCAACTTTTAGCACGGTCGCGTTGGCGTTTGTTTTTAAACCAGTTACTAACTTGTACTTTAGTTAATGAGGCTGCTTCAGCAATGATAGCTTTCTCTTCCGATGTTGGATACGGATTACGTTGATAGTATTCTACTAACATTTTCCTAGATGACTCTTTGAATGAATACGTAATCTTCTCACCATCTGAAATTGTCAATGGTAATGGATACTTTTTCCTAACACGATACTTGGTCACAGCGTCCAATTCTTTTCCTCGCGATTGCTTCTCTTCCAGATAATGTGCTTCTTTCCATAATTCTTGCAATTTAGGATGAAATTCGGAAGAAAATGGGTAATTTTCCAAAAGTTGATACAATTCTTCGAAATTGTGTTGATGGTAGGCAACTGTAGCTCGCGCTAACAAGATATTTTGATTGACTTTCAATTCATCATTGGGTGGCAATGACCAAAGGAATGTGGCTAAGCGATCTATATGGTTTCTTTGCAATAAAATATTGCAAACTGAGGCAAATTGATCAGTTGAAAAATTTCCTATAGGTAAGGAAGAATAACCGTTAGCCAAAGATGAAAGTGATGGATGATATTGTTGATATTGTGATTGCGGTTGTTGTTTTGGATAAGGTTGCTTTGATGGCTGAAAACCACTTAAGTAATTATAATTTAAAATTAAATTACTATTGGAATGTCGATGTTCAGGATAGCAATACATATAAGGAAGGTAGGCCATTTCTTCTTGATTTTAACAATACTCACAGTTATGCTGATAGTTTTATCAGGAATACTTGGATTCTAATAGCACGTTATGGATTGCAACGTGATTGATGCTGTAATTAGAAAGCTTTAAATTCAGTCTTGATCGTGTAGTTATGTAATATATTTGGAAGTAAAGTTGATATTACTCTTATTATTCAGAAAATCTTAATATGAGAAGGTAGCAAGATACCATGAGTTAAAAATAATGATGTTGTGTCCGGTATCGAAATCAATTTATAACTACGTTGTGAATTAAAAAGAGGAGGGGAAACCAGAGTAAAAGGAAGAGGTGGAGAATAGAAATGTTGATGATGATTTAGCAGACTTTGAGCCTGCATGGTAGAGAGGAGGAGTAAATAATATTAACAAATGGAGAGAATTGATGGCGCCGAAGTGCTATATATTATGTCAATAATAAGAATGAAGAACAGTAATGAAGAAGAATATCACCTATTCAACTGAAAAGATGAAAAATAGTTGCATGTAGGGAGATCCCAGCATATTGTTTAATGACTCATATCACTACAAAATAGAAATCAACAAAGCATATTATCAGGATTCAATCTATTGTATCTGACAACTTGACGGCTACATCTAAGTATGAATCATTCATTCGTCAGAATTGATAATAATTATATAGCACGATGAATATATGAGTATATTGTTATTCTCTATAGGCTTATCTTGTCTACTGCTATCTTCAGGTATTTTCTTTTGTTGTTATTTATATTTTTTTATCCAATAAAATCGATTATCATTAAAAGTTACAACTATTCAAGAGTTTCTCCATAAGATCTCCATAACGATAGATTAGAAATTTAATTTTGCTGATCAATTTTCCTAGCAGATTGATAGCTAACTTTATTTATATTTTATGATTTAGATATAGAAGTTGTAGGAAGTATTTTTCAACATTTATTAGCTCTCTAGATAGGCAAAATGAATACGTGTGACAATCTGATAATCAATAATGTCAATATTATCTCATCTATAGTTAAAATTGGACGAAGTAGTGTCGCCGCCGATATGATCAACAGTCTTCCTTCGCTTCCCAAACACCCACTCACCTTCCATCACTTTTGTAACGTCATCGTCGTATCCGACTAAAAAGTTTATTTTATGGATTATTACCGCTCTATGTTTATTATAGTCTACTTTTATCGAATCATGAATCAGGCACAATAAGTAGAGTATGCATTGGTCATATCTCATTGGTGAGAAGTGGAAATATTTTGCAGTTTGGACATCAATGAATTATGAAAGTAATGACATTGCCAACTTTCAGTACCCGTTTTCTACATATTATTATGGTCAAGACTTAGATCTAGTATTTTTTAAATTTTTAATTACTATTCATAATGAATATGCGCATATACAATATAATATTAAATAGACTGATTGATTAATTGATTGATTGATTAATTGATTGATTGATGTTTTATTTTTTTCTTAAATTTAATCCGTTGGTCGGTATTCGAAAGGAAAGAAAACAACTACAGATATACATGTTATCTTATTTCATTTATTTGAATTCTCCTCTAACTTATTATTTTAAAATTGATACTTTATAGAGTCAGCTGTTGATAGCAATTAATTTAAATGACGTGAATAAGTCGACTAGATATATCAACTAAATCGACTAGAAATTAAAAAATGAATAGATAATCTATAAATCTTAATGTAACTAAATACTATCTATCGCTGTTCTACTTTATAGAAATAAGATCATTCTAACTATTGATTCAATAGACGATGCATGATCCTATTTCTGTGTATTCTCATTGAAACCAGATTATAAATTCTCAAAATGAGAACTATTATTTAACAACAAAGTATTATTTGATGACATTCAACATGCCATGACATGATTATCAAAAGATGTAAACAATTATCTAATACCAAATTCTACTCCATTCTAGTATTATCCTGATTTGATCTTTATTGCTTATCAAGCATTAAGTCAATATTTTATTTATACAAGGAAGTAGTTCAATTTTGAATATCCTACATCTTGTATCGTCACATGTCCATCATATTCTCATCAAATGAAATAGATATTTCTCCTATGTTGAATTAATCGAATTTCGATCATGCTTAAAAATATCAGGCAGGATATCGTGAATTATTTAGTAAACATGACATCTAAAGCCGATAGCCTTTATCGATAGTAAAGTCTTTAAAAGCTACAAACGAATCAATTACTTCGGATCGAATTCGCCTAACATTATTGCTAGCCTTTGTTCTTTATATTTTTGACAATCTCATTTATTGCAATATGAGAATATCGTATGCAGGCCAGTATTTTCTGAAACTAGCAGATCCATGACAGCGCTTGAAATCCAGTTCTAAAAGAAATGTTTAGCGGTAGCCGTAACGAATATACGCGAATTTACTGTTGATATGAATATTACGAGTATAATAATATCGAAAATCTTATATTTGGCATCTAGCTTACAATGTAATTTATCATAATTTGATTGCTGTCAACTATTAATCAGTAGGCTAGCTTAATAGCATTAATTGCATATCGTTTCATAATTCAAGGTTTCATAGCTACCTTTTCTCCATTATTGATCGGTATAGCAACCTTTTTGATCAAATAATAAGCAAAGTATTCAAGACCTTTGAGGAGAGGACAAATTAGTTCCCTAAATTTTTCAATCTAAAAATTTCTTTTATGAACTCAATTTACAATAAAAACAGTTAAAATCATCCAGTTTAATTTTAATGTAGTTTCTAACGAAGAAATCGAAGCGATTTAATACCATAACTGTTGAATAATAAAATTACTGGGAATATATCGTATTTCATCAAGCTTGGCTTCGAGATGAAGATCATTGAGTAATGGTATGGTTAAAGCTATACAACTCGAACTAAAAGTAGAAATGATTTGTCAAAACCATCATACGCATATCTAAGCCTATATAGGTTGATTTAGAAACTTTGCCTAGCTTGGAATTAAAGTTGCAAATGCTTAATAGTCATAACGTTGTCGTTGTTTAATGACCATAATTAAAAAGCAGGCACAGTATTATTCATATCTTTTTACAATAACATAAGGATATTCTTGCTTTCTAGATACTGTTGCGGCTAATACTGACGATAAGACAGTCAACCAGTAAGATCTTTAAATTCCAGTAATAATATAATATGAGACTGCTACAACTTAAAGCTTGATTGCATGATTGCATTGTTACATTAACAATTCATTTTGCTGCCTCAAAAGAACTTTGATTATCCAGCAGGTCAATTAACCGTAAGTAGTTAATTATTATCTAGAATAGAATAATTGCCGTTTCATTCACTGATTTGAACTGTAACTGGAAGAGCTTAATTAATAGAAGTACAATGTAGAATTAACCCTATAAACTAACAAAAGTATCAATGTGCAGTAGTCTAATTCATGAGTTGACTAAACAATCCTCATAAAAATTATCTATAGAAAATGTTTCATTTTTAAAATCTATATTCGTTAATAGAGTATTTCTTGGCAGCGTTATGATTTACAATTATGAATTAACGATGTATCATCATACGCGCTTTTTAGGACCAGTTAAAAGAAATTTGGTGCATTGTCAATTTCTTCACTGCTACCCTATCCAGGTTTATGGTCCTAAAATGACTTTCATATAATATGTTTGCCTAAATTTAATCCAGATGAAAAGTCGAGAATAACGATATAATTTGCGGATCCAAATATCTTAGTTTTATAAATGGGAGAAAATTTTGTGATATGTATGAAATTTTTCTCTCCTAGGAAAATTTATTACAGTTCTTATAATATTTTGCATTTATTACTAGTATTTAGCATAATGAAAAAATGAATTTTTCCATCAAAAATGGCAACAAGGAGAATATAAACGTGATTCTTATACAGATGCATTGGTACGAACGATACTAATAAATCTATTGATCATTGGGTACTGTTATAAATATTTTGGATCCATATTGAGATTATAATTGATCCAATCTGCAATCCATATTTCTTGTTTTGAGGATTTTAAGTAGCGGATTTGAAATTTTAAAAGGTAAATAGAGTAGTGTAAAGGGCCATAACGATGCAGTATCATTTGGGAATTAATTGTAATTTAAGTTGAAAGATGATCAACATCGAAATTATATTTATAGTCTTAGTAAAATAAGGAGACTTAGAATGTGCTAAATATTGATTAACTGTAGATTGCTTTGGTTAGGAGAATTATCACGGACTATTGTTATAAGTAGGTTATCTGAATAAGAAATACATCTAAAAGTATGCATGCTATTTAACTTTGAAGTTTATGGTTAGTATTAGGTTGTTGCTTATATCGATCAAGTGAATATCATACATGTTCTATCTGTGAACTAGAACTGAGATACCGGTTATGATTATGGTGAATATCTGCCAATTTTGCTAACCATTGACTTTTCTCTATATTGACGAAGCAGATACCGGTAGTAATCGGAAATTGCGAAGCTGGCTTATATTTCATCAAATATCGTCAGATTGGCAGTAAGCTAAAACTGTAGTCCACAATCTTCCTAGAAGATACTTGACTTTAATTAATAAAATTTCTACAATATTTTAGTTGTGATTTGCCAACATATCTATTATCCAAATATCAATTAAAAAGGGTAAAATTAGATAAAGTTGATAGCTGATATTCTACTGTCTTACGGTTCCTTTCAAATTTCAAGTAGTAGTTTTCCGGACTACTAAGACGGCTCAAAATTTTTATTTCGGGAATAGTTGCCGAATTAAAATCCCCTTCCTGATACAACAACAGCACAATTATTACTTATATTCTCATCTTCTTTGATAGAAATTATTATGATCCTTTGAATCAAGATGAAGTCTATAATGATTTGGCTACAATTTATTTCCTGTTTTATAGGCAATTATGAAGTAAATAATTATTTGTCATTAAAGTCAATCATATTTGTGCGTGATGCTTACAACTAGTACCGTAAAATTATCAGTTCATCACGCAACTATAATCGGTACACAAGGCTGGCAGATGGTGAACATACGATTCCTGAAATCTATAGTAATTTCATAATATGGAACCATTGTTAATACATTTATAATTAATGATCCGTAAGTCCTATTTCAGTTTAATGGATTATCATCTAAGACCTTTTAGCTGTAGCGCCATTTATTAAGGATGTAAGATCCTGGAGAATCAACTTTAGTGTCAATTGTCTAGAATAGCATGCTTTTTTATTTTGATTGCGTATTGGTTATAACTGCTTCCTATTAAATGTTACTACTGAATGGAACATTATTGAATATAATTTCTAGATAGATGACTAAATATCTGTCTTATTTAGGCGAATACGGTAATAGACCTCGAACTCTGCCTTATACCTGCAGTATATTGTATGATGTAGGTTATAAACGAGAGTAGTTATAAACATTTTTACGAATTGATCAATACTATTTATATTGTAAGGTCAACAGCTATGACCCTATAATGATAATAAACAATCTTTTACTGGTAAGTACGTTATTTATTTAACCTGGATTCCAGCTAGAAGGTCAATCTAACGATGACTAAAAAGTAGATGCAGCGATTTGAATAGAACTACTAATCGGAATATTAGCTAACGTCGGATAGTTTAAATGATTTGAATGTAATATTGATCAATTTAATGATATTTAGGGAGATTTAAAAAATATTACCTCGCTTGGCTGTTTGCCATTGTAACAAATTTACATCTTTCATGAAACGCTGATTTTAATTTTGGTAGTCATTTAGCAGTATTAGAATAAATAATTTTGTCTCCATGGATTGCGGTCTTGTCCGATTTCATGACTAATATAAAATTCTGAAATTATTTTAGTCTTCAAATTTATAGTGTAGAATTGAAATATAGATTATATTGTTTTAGCCATAACGTATGGCTTTATTAATACGATAAGACGGAGAAAAGCTGTAACGAATTTCATATGGGATAAATTGACAAATGAAGATCTATTATAGAAAGCTATAACTATTATAAACAAGTGATAGAGGAGAAAAATTACCCTATTTACTGTTCCGGTAGGATACCTTCCATGTTGTTCTATTTAGTTCATATTCAAGGTAGGCTTATTTATTAGATTTCTTTGAGCGAGATGATTTATTTATTATTATTGCGTTTGCAAGTTTGACATATTCAATTTGTATCAACTGCCACGATGCAGACAGAATTAGTTCAAGTTGATTTCTCCTAAATATTTTAATTTTGAACAAAATTAATTGATTACATATTTAAGAAATTGTAGCGTACATCAATTACTAATCTTCTTATTACATAAAATTTAAACAATATCTTAAGATCCTACGGCTTTTATTGTGCGTTTAAATTATCTAAGGTTTATAATAAACTCATTCTATAAACTGTGGATTGAAAGGCCTTGCTTCACTATACTTCTAGATGCCATAACTTTTACGACACAATTGAGCCAGTAGGATACTATATTATAAATCGTAATTGCAGTTATTCTACGATTCTATATATGACATATATAATTAAGTATCATTTGGGAAATTGTATTAAATGAAATAATTAATTGATTAATAGATTGATTAATAGGTAAATAGATAATATACTAATTTGTAGGATATTCCCCACTCCTTTAAGGTAAAGATTGATTACTGGTGTTGGCGTCAAGATTGATTCAATACTGTCTCATCTTTAACTATTAGTGATTTATAGCATAATAAAATCTATTTGTTTGCATTTAATAAAAGACCATTAAGATATTGTATATAATCCTTCTTTATGTTCAAAATTTTCTTTGATTATTACTGTGCAATGGGTGATCAATTGATTTCAGAAAATTAATTTCAGCTGCGTTGTAATGATTTCAATGCAATAAAACATACAAAACGGATGAATTACAATCTTTATTACTATGGATAAATATATACCTGATAGCATGATAATGATGAAAACTGTTAATGAAGTTAATTATAAAGGATTCTAATTTATCGCTATAACGAGTCTGATATAGCAGGAGTTTGCTATCGAATTTTGTCTAATATTGGGCACCCTCTGGTTACTAAATCGACATATTAGCCTCTCATATTCATTTAATCGCATAGAGCAAAAATATTTAATGCTTAAATTAAGATGGAGCCATAAATATCAGGATGAAAATCCCTTACTTTGCTATCGAGTCTTATACCGATGCCATTTCTTATAGTACTACTCTCTGTAAGCCATCCAAATTCTTATGTAGCTATACAGGTTTATAAGAATTACCTATCTAGATTTACTTATTAATTGTAAATTGTAGACTATGAGGAGACAGCGCGGGGACAGGTGCCTACTAGTTGGCTTTATTTGCCATACTTATCATTCTACCCTACCTATCTAATGTATTTGTCGTCAATTTATTCAGATGTCTCTAATATAATTTATCCGAATTGAATTACATTTTTTTATTCACGAAGCAAATTCATCTTATCAAAATTATGGACTAAAATATCCAATTTTTATTAGGATGTTATTGACGCTGATATTACGATTGATCAAGTTCAGTTACCGTTTTAGTTCTAAGAATTTGATAATATTGAGCTCGGCTTGATAGCATGAAAGCAGAGCATTCTTGATTGAATAGATATGAATGCGTATACTAATGAGCCAACGAAATGAATTACATATCTAGCTGATAATTTATTGATCAACATGTATTAAAATATGAAAGGAGAGCAAAACTAAGTACGCCATTAAATGGTAGAGACGTCCAAGATAGAAATTATATCCGTTTTGATACGCATCATTAATAATACTAATTGTCTAGTCATCATAGCAATGAAAATATTAGAAAAGTGAGCAGTCAAATTCTGCTTTCCGCAAAACTAACCTTCGATTTTTAGCCCTAAGTTATGTCATTGACGACACGAAGGTTTAAATGATGATCATTTCCGATATTATGTTGATCAGAGATGATAGGCAATAGACACGTTAGTCGTCTACAGCTACAATATCGAATTATCTTGTTTTGATCTTGACCAAAATTATCCTGATAAGAGAAGGGTATTAATAGCACAGACGATACGCAAAGCATTCTTAATATCAAATTACACACAACAATTAATTGATGTATTCCGTGTCTGGGTTGGAGCCAATGTCATGAATTATATATGGAATAGTACATGGATCATTTACTTATTTAATTAATAATATTTTTTCTTATAATGCCAGTCACTATGAGAGTGAAATTCAGGCAGACGTCTATTTGATTGTTATTTATGTTTATAATTTTAGCTTGATAGCTAGGTATGTCTTCATTCCAACTCATATCTTAACAAAAATTAGTTAAGCTATAACAGGATATATGATGTTAACAGTTCGCTACCGAAATAAGTTATGTTATGAATTAACATCCTATTGTCCTACGTCTAGTTAAGATCATAAAACAGGACCGACTTCCTTCAATGAATATCGATTCAAAATAGGATGCATTCGAACATTTTCGAATCATAGGACCGTTCTTCAGGTCTAAGAACTTTAACATAATTCAAGATGGAAAAAATTCGTAATTATCTCCGTAAGAATTACTTTACATCATGCTATAGTTTAGTTTAGTTTAGAATTTGATGCCATCCTCAAATCTCTTCTAATTTTCATTTGTCTAGATATAGTATAATTTAACATGAAAAAGAATATGATTTCACAGAATATGATTCGCAGCCTAACTATAAAGGTTCGTGTATGAGGTTAATGTAGGTCAGTATCTTGAATTCATTTAAAATAAAAAAAAACTTTAATAATGGATTTTTATATTACTGCTATGATAGCCAAACGTATTTAGATGCCTCTCATTTTCGATTTTATTACTAACCAACTTCTCTCATGTTTCCTACACAAAAAAGTTGCACTTACAATTAGAATTACTGAGCACAGTATGTCATTATGAAGATGATTGGTAATACTAAGCAAGTGATCGCGTAAATCTGGATTAAAAATGTAATTGGTGATACAACAACTTCGACATTGCGCAACGTGTAGGCTTAAATTGTACAGAAAATTCGTGTATGTTCTTCCTGTAGACTTGATCATCGATGCCATATTCGTCATTTCCATCACGTAACAATGGAAAGATTAAAAAAATAATAAACATGATCGATATAGACTTTGTTGCTATTGTCATTTGATTAAATAAATTATGTTTTGTAAATTTGATCCGATTGATATTATAAAATAATCAGTACCGGAATTATTGCAAAGGAATAACAACCTACAATATTGCACTGGCTATATTATCATAATATCGATACAATTTAATTCTAGATATCTTTCGTGTCTGCATAAATTGTTTGAGAGAATCAATAAATTCCGTGTTATAAACATTAGTAATACTGTAGGTGATAATGGATAGTTTATCATCGCTGAGTCATAAGACTCTATTCACTTTTCATGACGCTACTCCTAACATATGAACATACTAATATTGATATTGATAAGAATATTTTAAAGCTATTCTTTTTTGCAAATCAAGAATACCAACATGAAAATATAATAAGATCGATTCATCATTTACCAGGTATAAAAATTTGTGCTGAGGTATAAATATTAATGCCTTACTGTTGTTATTGAAATACGGGTACAATATAAGAACGATTAATAGGATAATATTTAAATCAATTTATAGCTAGTGCATAGATCTCTAGTTAGGGAATTCTCTTAGTAGTCCTTGCACTAGTGAAGATTTACGTTGTAGTTAAGCTAAAGTTATGATAGATCAAATTTATAGCTTTAATTCAATTACGTTATCTTCAACTTTATCGATGAAGTAGCATCTAACATGCCAGTAAAATGTCTGGACATGACTTTGCTTACTTTATTTTATATTTATCGCTGCCACTTAAGTTTTCCGTCTTTAAATTACGTTTCACGCTTCTGATATTACATTAGTTATCATATGTTATTCACATTAAAATATGAAGTAATAGTTTACATCATTTATCTTCGACTAGGTCGATAAAGCAGCATTTAAAAATGTCAACAGAATTTCTGTACATGGCCTTTAATTACCTTATTTATATTTAAATCGTTGCAGCTTATTTTTTAGTTTTAAAATCACCTTTCATACTTGCGATATTATTTTAGTTTATCATATGTTACTCATTTTTAATCATGAATAACGATTTACACTTTACCATAGTAATTACCTCTTTATAAGATGTCATTATCTAATACTATATTTATATCGTAACATATAAATGTCTCCTTTCAGTCTATTCTAAGAATGGACTAAAATTGATAACTATATACTCGTATTGTCGTTCGTATGTACTCCAGTGATATCATCTTGACGAAATTGATTTTGCTGTATGGGTTAGTATATGCTAATTAAAGTCCTCATGCCTGGATATATTATTGTTAAAGTTATGAGATAAGAATCACATATTTTTACAGGTAGGAATGCATTTCTGGATAAAAGCACCTCGCACCATAATCCATGACCTGCCAATGGATTGTTATAATTAATTAGTTTCGATAGTAATTTGTAAGTTATACTAACAATAATAGTTAGGTTTATTTTCAGCCTACAATCGAGCATCTCTTAGATCTACAATGACTCATGATACAAAATTTTTCACCTTGGCATATGAAATAGCTATAGTAGTAAAATAAATAGGATGAGTATTGATATTTACTACCAACAATGCTTCAAAATATTTTTCACCATAGCGTTAAGATTGATAGATTAATCTATCATACACACTCACAGTATACGCGCTAGATGATGGTGTAATTTAATGAGGTGTTGTCCATGATTCTTTTCTGAGAATGATTTACAGAAGAAATCTTTTCCTGAAAGAAATTATAATATAGCTAGGTCTTTATCTTAGACAATTAAAATTGGCATCAATACCAGATAATAGATGAAAACGCAATAACATTAGGTATATCTGTATCATAACGGTTTAAGGTTGAAATATTTATCGATACAACAATTAAATCCGCGAAAAATATGAATCCAATCTAGATCCAATTTATCCGATAGAATTGCATCATTCGTTACTAAAAGTGATAACAATACCATACATGCAGCTAACGAAATTGGAGAAAAATTTGTCGTTGGAAACGAGATTTATTAGTTATTTCTAATCAATATTTACCAAGTAAATAAAAAAAACTATAATTAGAAAGAAGTCTTAGCTATCAGCAATTGCAAATCAAATTTATTAGACCTAAAATGATGTCAATATTTATGAACTATTTTGTAACTGTGTCAAAGACTGTAATATACTATTTAAGGGATAATATACAGGAGTTCCTTGTAGGCTATGTACCCTTTCGCTCCTGATTGGATCTGATGAAAAAAATAATTACCGTACTCTTTATGATGATTCAATAATGTAGCAGATTAACCACGCCCACGAGTGCACTAGCCATCATTAATAATTAATTAATTAATTAATTAATTCTCTATTTCGAAGTTAGAATTCATCAGGCAACTATTATGCTACCGATGGCCTCGGCATTAAATAGTATCATCAGTAATCGGATAATCCTGGATTAGGATCTGTCGTCCTATTACCGACATGAACAACATTTAAAACCACTAAAAAGGGGGAATGTTTCGCTATCGCGACTTACGAAGGTTTGCGTTGGCACGTTAGTAAAAACATCAAGTTGTATTGTTGGTATCATCGCAATAGTATCTTCTACGTCTTTGCTTGTCCATTTATTAAGACAAGTCTAGTAGATAGATAAGAATTTTTCAGGGTGTCGCGATAAAATTAATAGCGTTCAGAATATGAAATCAATTTGGCCCTTAGTACTATGGGTTATTTACATTTCGATAACTAACTAGTGTGGTACGCAGATCCTGAATTTAAGAAAAATAAAATGCTGTTCAAAATATTATTTCATTGCTTGTTTTTATTTAAAAGAAAAATTGAATTCAACGTTCAAACGTTTTCTACGCATACCAATACAATTTATATTAATACACTGTGATATATATATATATATATATATACATATACATGTATGTATAATACAAGACTATGATAATAAAAATAGCCATATTTGCTGTGAGTACAATTAATAATATACGGATATTTTGATAAGGATATTTATACATTATGATTGAACGCAGTAGTACGTACATATATAATGTGCAATTAAGACTAAAAATGGCGCTTTCTGCGCTAGTGGTTACATCATCATAAATTGTAACTATGAGCAATTACATCCAATATATGTGTGACGTATGATTAAACTGAAGTTGGTCATTTGGTTTAGCAATCAAAAATTAAATTAAAATGGATAAGAATAGCGGTAACTCTATAAAAGAGTTTCTTAGGTTGTGATCAAGTAAAATATACTGTTTGTGTAGATGATTTACAGCAAATCCTACTAATATTCAGGCGCATTGGTAGGAAAGTAAAGATAAGAATATTACTTGTTATACTACAGGATTTGCAATATCAGATATCGATAATAAATTATATAATCAAACTGATTTACCGCAAAAATAATGATGTAGAACTCGCTTAAGAATATGATATAATGATAATATTTAATGTGGATTAACCTATACGAACACATAAAAATGAGTGCATACGTCATAAGCTCTACTGATAATTCATAAAGGCTTTAGGCATTCATTATTTAATTGGCTGCTTATCCTACTACTATTTACAAGATCTTCAGTTGGGTCAGATAGTCCTGTTACCACAACTGATTGAGGCAAAAAAAACAAAATACTGGCATGTCTACGTTTGATGCTGCACAATTCGGATCATGACAACGATAATATTTATATTAACCGAATATTTCCTGATGGCTGCAGTTTCAAATTGGTACGAAATGAAACACTTTTTTAATATTACGTAACTAGTAAACAATATTGTAGTTCACGTATTGTAATCAACTACAATGATAAGCTACACTTCTTGTCTATATACGAGTAGATCCAAACAATTTGCTTACGGTAAAACTAACTCCAAGATTTTGTAGTCAGACATTGTTATACTGATATCAGTATTGATTAATTTCGGCTATTAATTATTGCCGCCGATCTGATCTACTATTAGAAAACCATTCCATTCCTTTAGCTAAAATAGTCATCATCACTTCAGGTGTCATCCTTCCGCTTCTAAGATCATTTCCGATGTTGATGCTGTGCTCTGCAGGCTGGTTACTAGCTTGCAATGCTATACTTCTAGGTGAATTCGTATTTGTAACTTCTCCAACATGGCTACGCGGCAAGCTATAGCATATAAAAGGAATAACTGATTTAAAATACTAATCATCTAATATTACAATATTGGTCAAATAAAGGTTATGCATGTTATTGTATTATAGAATTAACGTACTTATCGCGATAATTAGATGATGCAGGATTCGTTACTGCTAGCTGATTAGCCAAATACTGATTCTTAAGTCTCGAATCGTCCTTTATTAAAGCTTTCTCAAGTGTTAAGATATGATTAGAACATGTCTTCTTTAGCATATTTAACTGCCGCCTAGCATCCATCATGTTATTGGTCGTTTCTGGATTAGATGCTATATTGTATTCACTGCTTGATTCCAGAGCAGCGAGATTTTGAGAATAATCAGCACATTCTGATTTAATTGCCTGCGATATATTAATAAAAATTATTATTAATAAGGGTATACCAAGCAATATAACGCCAAAGAAAAACCGTCGTATGCTAATTTTTATTAGATTGCATTCATTAATGAGGTTTACTAATGTGCGTGTACAATATGATTAGTAATAGATGACAATTGATTAGTTTACGGATAGGTTTTAACATACCTTTAGCATTGACAACTGATTAAGTAAAGCATTTCTGTCCAACGATGTATCAATGACCTCAACTTTGAGTTTATATTCTAGTCTACCGATATCTCGCTTAATTTCATCAATTACTTCAGTAACTCTTTGACAACGATTTAAGATTTGTTGTAATTTATGCTGATTCTCATTAGTAATTGACCATAATTTATCCCATCGATGTTTAGCTTCAGTTATTGTCTGTGTCATTGCTTCACTAAATTTTCCTTGTTTATTTAGAAAACCACTTAATGATGAGTGTACCGATGAATTTGCGTTGAAGATAACTGATCTTCGACTTTCTAAATTTCTTATTAATCGCTACAGAGGATAAAATTGGTAAAATGTAAGATAAAAGATGTTATCGCTAGAAATACTAGCTATACTATATTATTGTAAAGTAGCTAACCTGATTTTGTGCCAACTGTTCTTTTATGTTTGCAGATGGATAATCCACAGATAATCTATTGGGCATTGCATGTAACTCAATTTCATCAAGCCAACATAGAATATCTTTCATCTGTTGCGTAAATTTTTCTCGGTCTTCCTGTATTTTTCGTATTTTCTCATGGCAAGTTTGAAAAGTACTAGTTAATTCATCTATTCTATTAGCAGATGTAGTTAGATGTGAATCGATATCCTGATTTGATAAGCCGTTCCTTTCATTTCGTTGCAAAATTCGATTCAGCGATTGTCTACTTGATTGGCAGGTTTCCAGTAAACGCTATATAATAAAGTTTATTAAATTGTTAACAGAGTGAAAATGTATATTAGCAGTTTTGATCGATTAGCTTCTAAGACTGAATATTCTCTATAAGTGTTAAGCTGATTTATACCGTATAAACACCTTTTGCCAACTACCTCGTGTGTCACTATAGCGTATATGTAAAGATAATATATATATAGTACAGTTCATTACATATGCAATATTATAGCTTCATCTTACCGAACATTTGGAATCATTTTGCAAAATGACTTCGAAGCTGTCATAATATGGCTCTTTTAAAGTGTCTAATAATGTCTCTAATTCGTTGATCTTACGGTTAAGTTCCTGACATGTATTTTGTAATTCCCGAATATCACTACGACGCTCTGGAGATACAGTCGCAATAGCCATATTACTTCCACTACCACTGTAAGCACGATCTCTGAAGTAGTCCTGTGATGGTAATGTATCTCTTCTGAGTGGCATTGAAACATTAATGTCTTCGTCTGCTACTGACGACCTGTGATAGTTGAGACTAGTAGGATTACCATTCAAATACGATAATATTTTTTCGGCATCAGTTATAGATGATGTAGAGGAGCTTAAAGTTGGACGTACTGCATGCGTTGGCGATCGCGCTGACATCGACGATTGTGGACGTTCCACTTCAGGTAAGGCATAATAACCAGAAGACGTCGGCATAGGTGTTGCAGATCTATGTCTACTGTGGCGGTTATAGTTAGGTGCAGCACCATATGAACTTTGGTAATAAGCAAAATCTTCTCGTCCTTGAATAGCACTACCTTTATATCTATTATCAATAGCATCTGTTCTCGTCTTTGGATGTACCGTTTTGGTAGGATAATAACGTTCTGACATACTTGAGTGAGGGCGATTGCTGTAAGGACTTGGAGTAAGCGATCTAGATGTTTGTATTCGATCAGGTGAAATTTCTGCCATAGGATAAGTTGAACTTGATCGAGAGGGTGATGGTCTCTCCATATCATTAACGAACGGTTCTAAACCGTAAACTTCTTGCAGTATAGGACTTTCAGATTTAGGTGGGATCATCATCTGTCGGTCATTTATTGGCGCATTCGGTGGAATTTGATTAATATCATCAACATAATCTTCATTAATTAGTTTATACCCTTCTGGATCAGCATCGACCAAATCTATAGCATCTGGTGATAGTTGAGCAGCTACATGATGCACACCTTCATTAATATTGATTTGCGTAAAAGGCAAACACATATCTTCGTTGCATTTATCCAAGTAATCTGTTATACGACTACTTAATTCTTCATACTGTAGGGTTATATCATCAATTTCTTGCTGAATATTAATAGAATCTTCTGTATCACAATGTTTAATTAATTTACGCCCAACTTCGGCTAAAATACTTAAATTAGATAGATGCTCGTCCATGCTTGTTTCAATTCTCTTGACTTTAAGAGCAATGTCTTTCGTTTGCTTCGGACTATGAGGTGAGCTGTTTATCATAATATTAATCCTTTCTTCCATGTTAGCTAGCCAGTTTCGGACACCTTTCTTATTTTCTGTGAACTGGTCAAACAGTGCTTTATTTAACTTACCTTGAATAGATCGTTTAACTGCCAATGCATCTTTACGCAAGTTAATCCATTTCTTACGCAATTCATTAACATTTTCTTTTAATGCTATGCTAACACTGTCGTCAAGAGAACGTCGAATTTGCTCATAATGCAATATTAGATTATCCAATAATGTTTTTCTAGTAGCTATTTCTCGACAAATAGTTTCAATTTCCACAGCAGCATCGTCCTCATCCTTACTGGCCATTTCAAGAAGTTGATGTACTATTTCATTTTTGTCATGAATCCAATTTTCAAATTCCTGACGATTATCATTAAATTTAGACCAAAAATTGAAAGCATCCTTAGCACTAGTTACACGATTATTGGATCGTTTACATATAACTTTCCAACGATTATCAACATCGTTCATTGTAGTTGCTAAGATTCGAACATCTTCTTCCGTAGCGCAAACGTCGGGATCATTTAATAACTTACGATAAATATCCAGTACTGCTTCAATTGAACTAGATTTTTGCAATACTTCACGTTGAATATTTTCCTCGTCTGTTAAACTCTTTCTTAACTCATTCACTTGTAGCGATTGGATAGACCTTGGTGATGCTAGTTTACCTTCCAATTCAACTAGCCAAGCAAGTAAACTTTTTACTCCTGTTTGCAATTTTATTAGTGCCTTAACGGTCTCAGTTAGTTTAGCGTGACGATTGATAAGTCGATGATAAACATCATGCCAGCGTTCTTGTACCATAGCTTGCTTCTCAATTATTAAACGGCATACCTCTTTACTACCAATTTTTTTCAACTTTTCAGCATGTTCGATTAATTCTTTCTTTTGAACTTCTAAGTCATCCATTTTAGGTAAATAAGTATCATTAATAATATTCAATTGTTCTTTGGGGCCTGCAGCTTGTGCTAAGTCTTTCGAGAATGTTAAATTAATTTCATTTAAACATCCAATAAGTGTCTGATATTTTTCCATAAATTCAATCCAAGTATGATGCTGTTCATCATCTTTACCCTTATCGACTAACAGCATACTTTGAGTTGTAGTCCATTTTTCCGTTAAATCATGAAGTATTTGTGCAATATCTGTCAATTCGTCGTCAGTAAGAAAAGAACTCGATTTCAGAAATGCTATTGCGTCTACAGTTTTGTCATATAACTGTCGATGATTGTTCATTTCCATTTCCAATTTTTCAAATCGTTGCGAATAATCGGCCCAATTATCGTTACTGTTAACTGTTTGTTTACGCTGTAATTCTGTACTAACTCTTTGAAGCATTATCATTATACTCTGACTTCCTTGCTTAATTGTATTCCATCTCTCGTACGTTTCACTTAATTCTTCTAATTTATCACTAATATGGCCTTTAAGCTCTTGCCATTTTTGCTTTAAGTCGCTATCTTCATTTTGTAATAATTGTTGCGTATTGTCAGTACAGGATTTAATTAAATTCTGGCTACATCCATGCATGATGTTCATTTTCTCGCCATTTCTACTTAGCAATTCGCTCATCGATTTATATTTATTATACTTTGCCTTTACTACTGCATACCCTTTGACGTCAGTACAATCTTCATCGTCACACATTGAAGCTATCTCTTGTACAAATTCAGATAGTTCATCTTTAACAGTTTGATATTGCATCCAATATTCAATAACAAGTTCAAGTTGGACCTTTCTATCCTTCTGTGTAGCACATAGCTTAGACCATGACTTGGTTAAAATATTGATAGTCTGTTGTAGATCACCTACATTGTCAGTACTTGTACTAGCAACAGCTTCTTTTCTTTCCAATAAATTTTGAATAGCTTCTCGGTGGGCATCAGCTTCGGTTTCAAATAATGTATGCTTCTCCAATTCATGCTTGATGATACTTATACTATCAGGCTTTGTAGATAAAACAACTGCCATTGGTTTACCTAAATTGAGCGTTTCAACAATATTTTCCATAAAGATTAGCCATTTTTTGACGTCTTCTTCTAATATACAAATATTATCGACGAAATCTTCAACCGTATGATACTCTGAAGTTGTATTGCATAAAATATTCACCCAGCGCTCATTAATATCATCAACAGCTGCAGCAAAATTTGCAATTTCAGCAGCTTCGACTTCTGCATTAAAGATATTCTCAGCTAAGTAATTAATCTCATTGAGTAATAACTGACGATTGTCTAGACGACTTAATAGTGATTGCAATTCCATTTGCGCTTTCTGAACCTCTTCTTCACTTCTATCAGGATCAGACACAAGGTGCATGACTTCTTCAGTTTGTTTCATCCATGATACAAATATCTTACTTGTTTCATCAAATTGTGTTACATAACTTTTAACCTTTTGTAAATTTTGCCAGTTTGATGTAATTTCGGAGCAAAAATTACTCCAGCTATTAGTTACTTCAGTTTTAACTGGCAAGATATACTTCTGATAAGAGTCAACACGAGACTTTATTGCATTCGCTAATGATTCAAATGAATTAATTCGATCTTGATAGTCATTAACTTGAGATAAAAATTTCTCACACGTTTCCAACTGGGAATCTAATGTATTTTCATTATTATTCTGCTTCGTAAACTTATCGTTTTCCGCAGATTTTAACCATTTTCTAACATCATCCTCTTCCTCTTGAAATTGTTTCCATAATGCAATTGTATTACATATCTCTTCTTTCTTTTTAATTAATGAGCTGCCAGCAGTAGTCCAACGGGCTAAAACTTCCACTGTATCTTCTTTAATTCGAGGTACAACATTGGAATCACATTTATCTTCTAACAATTGAGTTACTGTTGACATATTCTCAATGATCGGCTGTTGCAATAGCATGTCAGCATGTAGGATGTCTAAGTTACTTAAATGCTGCTGAAGTCCACTAAGATCACTAGTAATGGGATCATTGCAACATTTATTTATAAGTTGTTCAGCTTCATTTACGCGTTCGGTTGTATCAGTTAATGTGCTACGACATTTATTAATTAAAGTGTCGTCTACATTAGTACTATCTTGCTCTTTATTCATATCAACTAACAATTCATTCCATCCATCGAAGGTTGTTGCTATACCAGTCGAAATATCGTCATTAGATAAATTTAATATACCGCTATTTGTAAGTTTCGGTTTTTTCATATATTCTTCCGATTCTTCAATTGGTGATGTCAACTGAAGGCATTCATCAATTGCTGAAATCAAATTATCTTTATTACTTTCCGCATCAGCGGTATCGAACGTCTTCTTTTCTTGTGAAATAACTTCATTTAATTCCTTAACAGAACCTTGAAAGTTGTGGAGCAATTGTACTGCATCTTCTAGCATCGCTTCCTTACCGGCTGCTTTGTGAACATAGTCTAACCATTTACAATAAGCAATTTTGGTATCTTCTTCTGGACAATCATCGTCGTTAACGCTATCCGCTGATTCATCATTAGATACAGATTTCATCATAATCAATGAATTTTTTAGATATTCTAAGTGTGTTGGCTTAATTAGCAATTGCTGCTTTAGTTCCGTTGCTTTCTCTAATCTTTCCATTGCTAAAGCCTCCGAATAGTTCATTTGATACTGATCCATATGGAATGAAAGGTCACTACCAACTCTGCTCCTCCAGTCTATCTTATCAATAATATCACCTCGTAATTGCTTGATAGATCCTGAAACTTCTTTAATTTCATCACATTTTCGAGTCAATTCTTGCCAGTTGGATTTTACGGACTCTAACTTTTCCGATATAGTATCGTTACTTTGATATTTATCCTTACTAAGGCATTTCTGGCCAAATTCTATGATCTTGTTGGTTACTGGTTGCAGTAATTCCTTCGATCTTGCATCATTTGTCGTTTCAATGGTAGACTCATCATCTTGAATAGCATTATTTTCCGATTCTGATGGTTTTATTCCGTTGCTACCATAATCTTTAGGTTGAGCGTTTACTAATTCTTTCAGGTCACTTTGCTTCTGTTGGATAATATTTCCCAAGGATAATAGTTGCTTCCTCGTTTTTTCCTCCTGATTTTTAAGATTTGGAGCTAAAGGCTCATCATTTAAAATTTGAACATCTACTCTTAACGATTCGCTGACATCTTGATATTCTTCTAGTAAACTTTCTAACTTTTCAAGCTTTTCTATTTCTTGTTCAGCATCTTTCCTTGTAAGTGTAGCAGGTACTTGAGATACCTGCATTAACGCTTGATTGGACCATTTCGTGATGGCAGCACAACTATCATCGAATTTCTTCCATGTAGTAAATATTGAATCGAGCTTTTTATGCATATCCTGAATGCTTTCATAGTCTTTAGTCTGTAGTAGAGATTCTTCGCTCGATGCAAGACTTAACGATACAATTGATCCGTGGGACGGTGATTTCATCGGCCTTCTAGCTAATTCGACATTAAATTCTTCTTCGAAAGCTTTCAATTGTCTTTTCATTTCTTTAACATTTTTTGGATTGAAATTTTTACAGAAATGATCAAGTTTGAAATCAACATTTTCTGATGTAGTTTTATCTCTTTCTTGGTTCCTACGATGGCCGATTTC
Source organism: Trichoplax adhaerens (assembly GCF_000150275.1). Taxonomy (NCBI): domain Eukaryota; kingdom Metazoa; phylum Placozoa; class Uniplacotomia; order Trichoplacea; family Trichoplacidae; genus Trichoplax; species Trichoplax adhaerens. Next base: position 793,714 of record NW_002060964.1, read on the forward strand.
GTAGGCAATTCGCTGGTGGATTAGATCTAAGTTTTGATCTATGCGTTGTACCCTACTGATGGGTTCCGTTGACATAGCTTTTTCTTTCCTTGATTTAGGAGAAAGACCATATTCAGCTAAAATCTTCTGAATGTCGCGATGATGCTGTTCTAAACTGTTGTTAACATCTTCTAGCTGAGTTACAAGATGTTTCTGGTCGGTGTCTTCTTTCAAACAATCCAAAGTTTGATGTAATACACCTAAGCATTTATCAGCGACTACTGAACAATTCTGTAGTACTTCAACGTCGTCTGAGTTCTCTATCTCGTTATTGGGCTCATCCATTTGAGCAGGATGATCTGGTGAGAGCGCATTTTGTGGCGGTGTATCCGTTCGCATGGTATTACAATCAGCCTCAACGATGGATGTTATATTGGTCATAAATGAAAGAATTGTATCTTCTACACTGACTGATGGATCATCCATAGAAGTACTTCCACATAAATCGTAGTAACTTTGACTTTTGGCAGAGTATTCATATTTTTCCGAAACGGAGATATCTGAACTACTTTCAGCGCCACTTTTCATGCCTTTAAGATCTAAAGTAGTTTCAAATCCCTTTGATTTGTCGATAGTGATATCAGGTTGGGATAGTTGCGATTTGTAGAATGGAGGATCGGATTTTTCCATTTCCTTAGCTACCTTACCTGAAGGAAGGTCACCACTAGTGTTAGACTGTTGATCAGCACTTGGTATCGTCTGGGAAGGCATATTAGTCACATTAGACGTGGTTTTCATCGCGTCATCATCAAATTGCTTAAAAAGCCTATCCCAATCGTGAACTTTAGTTTCTAAAGGCTTTTCGGCTACTGCTAAAACAATTTCTGATTCTTCTATCGGTGCATTCTTGAGGTTTTGTGCCTGTCTCTGGTTCGTGGGGTAGATCTCATCGACAGGCACAACTTGATTAAGATTATTTGAACTAGCAGACACAGGCGAATGAATCTGTTGTTTGCCATCACTTTTCATCGCATGTTTTGGAACACTTTGTTGATCTTCCTTATTCTTACTTTGATTAGTTACCACAGTTGCTTTTTGCAAATTATGAACTTGTGGGCAAGCTGCAGCTTGAACGTTGTCATCATTGATAGTATCACTTGCTGCAGTCGATTTATCATCTGGATCGAGCCGCATAAGAAATTTAAACAGGCTAATTTTATGCTCCTGTTGTTCAACATTCTGCGGTTGAATTTGATGATCCGAGGGTACTTCAGATGACGAATCCTTTACAAAAGCAAAAGGTTGGTTTTCGTTTTGAGGTATCTTCGTCGCATCCGCAATGTGATCAGGAAGGGCTTCAGTTAATTCCGAATCTCCACGTACGTTTTCTTCCCTGACATTCAATTCGATTATATCATTTCGATGTAGTAAGCTTTCCTTTAAAAGAATTGATCTTATTGTCTGTATATCGTCGTCATCGCTTTCCTGATCAGTATTGGTATCAGCTGCCATTCCAGAAGAAGTTGGAGAAAGTAATTCATTGCCGATCACATCGGCATCATTACTCTTAGGCGGTGCAGTTTCATCGACTACAGACTGCTCCGAAATTATATTCTCATTCGAAATTTCAGGGTTCTTAATTGCATCTTGAGCCTCGGAGGGCAAACTATTTTCTACAGGTTGCAGCTTAGATTCATCAGTTAATTCCACGTCTCCATCAGTATTATCTTGTACTTTCAGGGAATTTTCACTATTTGTATCTTCGGCAGCAGCTATGTCCATTTTTACTTCGTTACCAACGAATTCATTTGGCGAACAATCTGTATCAAGGGTATCTTGCATTTTGGGAAAATTTTCATTTTTGGTATCTTTAGGAGTCACGATATTCATACTCGTATCGCTGTTAACGAAATTATGCGATGTGGCTGCATCAACATTCTCTTGTCTTCTCAAAGATTTTTCATGATTCGCGTCCACGATAGCACTGATGGAGGTATTTGCTTCGTAGTCGACCAAATCATCCGGTAGGCGATTAGCTGCGGTACTACCGTAATCGTCATCAGCGTTCGAGCCATCCTCATCAGTATTTACTAATTGCTCAGCATCGCTACCATCGTCATGATCGTTGTTTTCTTCAGTAACTAATAATTCTTCATCTGAATGTTGGCTGAGCGATACTCCATCTTGGCTATCATCAATGTTATTTGATTCTACGCCAGCATTCATATCGCTGGAGACCGCCACTGCTTCTTGCGGTGAATAAGATTCATTTGTATATGCTTCTGAACCGACTTCCTCATCTGCCGAAAGATTCTGTCCATCCTGAAATACGAGTTCGAATTCTGCGGAAGAAGTCGTTACACTAGTTTGTAAACTATCATCATCATTAATAGAACTTTCTTTGCCATGATCTACTGTAGTATCTCCAGCTTCATCAGTATGTGATAGACTATTACGATCTGTAGACGGCAATTGACTATCTCTAGCCTCCTCATTATCAACATTCAACCGTTGTTTAGCTTTATAAGACTCGATATCACTTGTCTCATATTCAACAGAATAACCAGACTCGGACTGATTTTCTACCTGGTCAGCCAAGTAGTCCGATAAATCTCCAATATCACTTCCTCCATCATCCTTGCTTGAATGTGTAGAATTTTCTCTGTTAACAGCTAAGTCAGAAGACGATTTTTCATCATCTAACGTTAATTCCTCTTGCATTACAGGCCTTCTAATTTGACTATCAGTACTATCGAGGTCAGTATTTATTTCACCTTCATCCCCTCGATATTCACCAAGTTCATTGCTATCATTCTTGCTTGTATTTTCTTTCGGTAACTCTTCTTTTTGGTACAAATTGTCGCCTATAACATTAGACATAAGATCTGAGCTATCGGCAGTATTCGATGATAATGTTTCCGCCGTGTTGATACTTTCTGGCTCGATAGTGTTATGCACAGCATCGGTTTTGTTGGTGCTCGGTTTGTAAAATTCATCAATATTATTTAAACTCGATTTTTTCGTATCATTATCGTGATCTACTGCAGGTACTTGTATTCCAGATACTCTCTCATCGCTAGTTCTATCATCTGAACTTGATTTTTCCGTATCATCATGGTGACCTACTACAGGCATTTGTGTTTCAGGCGCTTTCTCATCGGTATCTCTATCAGATGAACCTGTTTTTTCTGTATCGTCATAGTAATCTACTGGAGGTACTTGTGTCCAAGATGCTTTCTCATCGGTAACTTTATAAGATAAACCTGTTTTTTCTACATTTTCATAGTGATCTACTACAGGTTCTTGTGTTCCGGATGCTTCAATATCGGTAACACTATGAGATGGATTCGATTTTTCCGTATCATCAGGGTGATCTACTGCAGTTACTTGTGTTCCAAATACTTTCTCATCGGCAACTCTACCAGATGAGCCCGATTTTTCCCTACGATCAGAGTGATCTACAGCAGGTACTTGTATTTCAGATGCTTGCACATCGGTAACTGTATGAGATGGATTCGATTTTTCCGTATCATCAGGGCAATCTACTGCAGATTCTCGTGTTCCAAATGCTTTCTCATCGGCAACTCTACCAGATGAACCCGATCTTTTCCTACGATCAGAGTGATCTACTGCAGGTACTTGTGTTTCAGGTGCTTTTACATCTGTAACTGTATGAGATGGATTCGATTTTTCCGTATCATCAGGGTGATCTACTGCAGTTACTCGTGTTCCAAATGCTTTCTCATCGGCAACTCTACCAGATGAACTCGATCTTTTCCTACGATCAGAGTGATCTACTGCAGGTACTTGTGTTTCAGGTGCTTTTACATCTGTAACTGTATGAGATGGATTCAATTTTTCCGTATCATCAGGGTGATCTACTGCAGATACTCGTGTTCCAAATGCTTTCTCATCGGCAACTCTATCAGATGAGCCCGATCTTTTCCTACGATCAGAGTGATCTACTGCAGGTACTTGTGTTCCAGGTGCTTTTACATCTGTAACTGTATGAGATGGATTCGATTTTTCCGTATCATCAGGGTGATCTAATGCAGTTACTCGTGTTCCTAGTACTTTCTCATGGGTAACTCTATCAGATGAGCCCGATTTTTCCCTACGATCAGAGTGATCTACTGCAGGTACTTGTGTTTTAGATGCTTTCACATCGGTAGCTCTATGAGATGGATTCGATTTTTTCGTATCAGGATGATCTACTGCAGGTGCTTTTTTATCTATAACTCTATGAGATGGATTCGATTTTTCCGTATCATCAGGGCGATCTACTGCAGGTACTCGTGCTCCAAATACTCTATCAGATGAGCCCGATTTCTTCCTACGATCAGGGTGATCTACTGCAGGTACTTGTACTTTAGATGTTTTCACATCGGTAACTCTACGAGATGGATTCAATTTTTCCGTATCATCAGGGCGATCTACTGCAGTTCCTCGTGCTCCAAATACTTTCTCACGGGTAACTCTATCAGATGAGCCCGATTTTTTCCTACGCTCAGAGTGATCTACTGCAGGTACTTGTACTTTAGATGTTTTCACATCGGTAACTCTACGAGATGGATTCGATTTTTCCGTATCATCAGGGCGATCTACTGTAGATGCTCGTGCTCCGAATACTTTCTCATGGATGACTCTATTAGATGATCCCGATTTTGTCCTACGATCAGAGTGATCTACTGCAGGTGCTTGTGTTCCAGGTGCTTTCTTATCTGTAACTCTATGAGATGAATTCCATTTTTCCGTATCATCAGAGCGATCTACTGTAGCTGCTCGTGCTCCGAATACTTTCTCATGGGTAACTCTATCAGATGATCCCGATTTTTTTCTACGATCAGAGTGATCTACTGCAGGTGCTTGTGTTCCAGGTGCTTTCTTATCTGTAACTCTATGAGATGAATTCCATTTTTCCGTATCATCAGGGCGATCTACTGTAGATGCTCGTGCTCCGAATACTTTCTCATGGGTAACTCTATTAGATGAGCCCGATTTTTTCCTACGATCAGCGTGATCTACTGCAGGTGCTTTGCAGGTGCTTTCTTATCTGTAACTCTATGAGATGAATTCCATTTTCCCGTATCATCAGGGCGATCTACTGTAGATGCTCGTGCTCCGAATACTTTCTCATGGGTAACTCTATTAGATGAGCCCGATTTTTTCCTACGATCAGAGTGATCTACTGCAGGTGCTTGTGTTCCAGGTGCTTTCTTATCTGTAACTTTATGAGATGAATTCCATTTTTCCGTATCATCAGAGCGATCTACTGTAGATGCTCGTGCTCCGAATACTTTCTCATGGGTAACTCTATTAGATGAGCCCGATTTTTTTCTACGATCAGAGTGATCTACTGCAGGTGCTTGCTTATCTGTAACTCTATGAGATGAATTCGATGTTTCTGTATCATCAGGGTCATCTACTGCAGGTACCTGTATTCCAGATGCCTTCTCATCGGTAACGCTATCAGATGAGCTCGATTTTTCCGTATCATCATAGTGATCTACTGCGGGTACTTGTGTTCCAGATGCTCTCTTGTTGGCAACTCTATCCGATGAGCTCGATTTTTCTGTATCATTAGAGTGATCTACTGCAGATACTTGTATTTCAGATGGACTCGTTTTTTCCATATCAACATAGTGATCTACCGCAGGTACCTGTGTTTCAGATGCTTTCTCATCGGTAATTCTATCAGATGAATTCGAATTTTCCGTATCATCGAAGTGAACTACTGCAGGGACTTTTGTTTCAGATACGTTCTCATCTGCAACTCTATCATTTGAGCTCGATTTTTCCGTATTATCGTAGTGATCTACTGCTGGTATTTGTGTTTCAGATGCTTTCTCATCGGTAACTCTATCAAATGAACTCGCTTTTTCTGTATCATCAGAGCGATCTACTGCCGGTACTTGTGTTTCAGATGCTTTCTCATCGGTAACTCTATCAGATGAACTCGATTTTTCCGTATTATCAAGGTGATCTACTGCTGGTACTTTTGTTCCAGATGCTTCCTCACCGGTATCTCTATCGGATATTGCCTCTGAATGGTCCTGTTCACCAGGATAGTTGCTCTCTGTGGTAGTATTAACATTATCGCTGTCTTTAATTTCAACTTGAATAGGTAAAGCGTTTGCTTCAGGGGCGGCAGCATGGATTACATCATATATTTCAGTATTTCGTTCTGGGGACTTCTGCCTAGACTGCCGTAAGGCATTAGTAGCAGAAACGCTGTTAAGGATAGCTTTGGCTAGCCTTTCCATGCTAGCAAGGCGCTCTTGGTCATTTTTGGCTTTTCCACTCTCTTCAATTACTTCTTCAATCACTTCACGTGAAATGGCACATTCAGGAGCAACTATTTCTGCCGGTTTACTAACAACAACATTGGACGTCTCTGCGGAATTAATTTCCGATATTTTGTCATTACTGGATGGACGAGCCGTTTCCATGGTAGCCTCATCCTTTGCGTTAACTAGATTTACAACCTTACTTGGTAGATTTTCAATACTGGATTGGACATCTAGTTCTTCTTCGCTAGCTGAGTCCAATGAATCTTTTTCAATTGATTCTGGTAATTTGTCGCTATCTAACGCGGACAAACCTTTTGGTAATGGTTTGGTGTTTTCAACCTGTTCAGATTTCTTATTATTGGCTGCTGAATTTTCCAAGGGCTTTTCGCGTTCTGGGTCAGTGCTTATTACAGTTTCATCGATATCGTTGTCCTTTACTACCAATGTAGGATAGTGGCTTTCAGCAGTTAAGGATGCCACTGTAGGCTGCTCCTTCTCAGCCAGGCCTTGTGTAATCGCTGCTTGAACATCTTCTTTTGTAACAAATTCTCGTGATAATATTGCAGACCAAATTTCATTTACTGCACCAAGGACCTTTTCTAAATTCAATTGCTTCTCTGAAAATGGCTTCATCAATGTCTCTGCTAACGTATTTATAGTAACTCCATTTCCGTCATTATTGTCTTCCGAATTTACTGCTTGATACCCTGATCCAGTAAAAGGTAATTGTGTTGGATCAAAACTGGTTGGAACATCTGCTGGTATTTTCTTCGCCGATTCTTTTGCCTGACGTTCTTGATCGGCCTTCCATTTGCGTAGTTCTTCATTATGTTGAAGGAGTTTATTTAACGTCGACCAAGCTTTATTCCAAATCTCTTTAAATTTCTTTAATCTATCTTCTAGCTCAGTCACCTTCATTTCAATGGATAACATCTTAATAGCAACGGTTATCTTCTCCAAAGTGCCAAATCGTCCAGTTGCTTGAGCGTAGTAATTCTGTAAATGGTATAAAACACAAGTCTAATTTTATTGAATACGGACAGAAAATATTGGATTATACTAATTCCTCTATACAAACCTTCAATTTATCGTAGTTGTCATCGTTTGTCTCTTCATTATTGCATTTTATTAAAAACTGGATATAACCATTGTACCAATTTTCTGATTCTCCAAGTGCTATGTCTACTGCATCGTATTCATCCGAATAATAATTCAATTTCGTAATATGTTTCTCGAGATCGGCAATGGTATTATCGATACTTTCAGATATTTCTTCAAATTGGTCCTTAAACTCCGATGCTCGCCCTTTTGTTGCATATACTTTGACATTCTTAATGTAGAGATCATTTGTGGTGCAATATTTATTCGATTCATCTTGATGTTGATCTATTAGTTTCTGTTTAATAATAAATTTAATCGAATTAGCTATATTTTAAATTAAAAATTTAAAGAAGTTAAATATCATCAGAGAAGTGACAAGAAATGCCTTACCTTAGCTTCAGCAATGTTATTCTTGACTTCAACAATAGTTAAATCTTGCTTATTTTGCAGCTGTATCGATACCTTTTCCTGCAGAGCTTTAAGCTTTTCTTTCAGTTGTTGGATGCTATATTCGACGGATATCCAGTCTTCTTGCATTTGAGTCGCAGCTTCATTGTTGTCCTTGTAGACGCGTAAAACACCCTCCCACATCATTTTTAATCTATTTACCATTGCTTTAGTTCTATCTGGCGAATAGTCATCATTTAAGAATTTTTCTCCATCTTTGCCCAAGCGTTCGATATTATTCTGGTGGCCATCTATTTCGATCTTGTGCTCCTACAGCGATATAATATTTAATGTGTCATACTAATAAAACTGTTATAGATTTACTCAACAAACGCATCTTATGTAGGTATTTACCTTATATTCTTCGATATGTGCTGCTATTCCAGCGACCGAGTCGAAATCGTATTTCAATGAAATAATTTTCCATATTCTATCTAACCATGTCAATTCATCCTCAATCATTGCTTCATAATCGAACCAGTCATGTAAAAGTACTATCCTGTATGCGAAATATATTTATGAATTTTAGTGTATCCATTGACACACGTTTTAGTCAAGTCTACATCATATAGTAACCTACGCTATTTATTAATTCAAATAAAGATGCTACAAACCTTCTTCGGGTAATGTCTATCAAATCGTTTACATCAGCCCATCGATCAAGGCATCGTCTTAAATTCATCTTTTGCTTATATTGAACATTTTCATCACTATCAGCTAATAAATTTTCAATTTCGGATGTCAACCACTTAATGGTATCTTCATATCCTTGTTGATCAGCGCAAGCGGTCTATAGAACAGTAATTAATGAGTCAGCTCAGAGCAAAAGAGTATAGAATTATAAATAAAATTTGAAGCTTTAATTGTATTAAGGTGAAATTTTTTTCATGCCTGAAATCCTACCTCAAATTTTGTGGATAATTTATCTAACTCTTGTTGCTTTTTACATTTATCAATTTGTTCAGCAATACGTTCAGTATCATCCATCCATAAATTTAACTTATCTAAAGTTGAACGATATTTCTGAGATTCTTTTAAGGCACTTCTTAGTTTAGATTCCGTTATTTTAATTTTTTCGCACATTTTAAACCATTGCTCTTTTAAGCTAACAACGCGATCATTCACTTCCTTAGCACATAATGGTACTTCAGACGCTTTGCTATTGATGCCATCCAAAGCTTCTATTTTTAACTCGCAATCATCAAAAAACTCCATTTCATGAAAGAAGGTAATATGCTGTTCGAGAAGTTGCTGTATATCGTCCGCTGTGTCCAACTGTCCAATAGTCTGCGCTCTTAATTCACATTCGGCCTCTCGTAGTTGGGAAGTAAGAACAGTATCAACTCCTTCCAACTCTAATAGGATTTCTTGAGCAGGTATGCTCTCCATTAACGTATTCCAATCTCCTTTAACGCACACAATTTCATCTTCTAATATGCCTGGAGCGCTATCATTATATTCGCTTTTCAGCTCTTCAGCGTACTGACAATATTTGTGAAAGAGCGATGTAGGTCGTTCCAAATCAGAAAAGAAAGACTGTAAGTGAGTTAATCTCGACTGGGATGTATTAAACTCGATCCCAGGTTGATTTTCTTCCATTACACGATTTGCTACATGCAGCCAATCTTGTAAGGTTTGCCGAGCACCTTCGTATCTCCTCCAACACGATACATTTCTTTCCAGTCTAGTTGTCCAAGATGCGCATTCTAATACAAGTAAATAAAAATTAGAGCGGAAATTCCAACAAAAATGTGATCAAAAGAAAGAGAACAAAGTACTGCCATCATAAAATATAACATAACCTTTACCTGAACAAATCTTCTCCCATCTTTGAATTAATTGTGACTCTATCTTGTCAGTGATATTATAGAGGTTGATGTTTTTCCCACATAAATCGACTAATAATTTCAAATCACGTTTTTTCGCTTCGATAAATGTTTGATGCTCAGTTAAATCTGAAAATTGCAACTAGAAAACAATATACAACTATTAAATATTTCATCAATACGAAGATTACATTAATAAAACATATTATTTAATGGAAAGATAAAAATTGCAACAATTTGATTGATTCTGATTATTATAACTGTCATATTTACCAAATGGTCGTCTAATCTTTTTTCAGCTTCAATTAAATCCTCGATCACGTTTGCATTATAAGATTCAATTAGTTGTTCAGATGTCTCCAACCATCCCAACATTTCATCGATACCATTTTCCGCCTCACGAAACTGAGGTATTAAAAGCTGGAATTTTCTGTGCTCACCAAAGAAACGCGTATGCAATGATCCCCATGTTTGTTTCACTTTAGCTGCAACATTTTCATACGAAGCTACTGCAGTTATATCATCTTTACTGGCGGAGCACAAAATCTGCACTGTATCACTAAACTCAGCAACCTTCATTTGCCAGTCCTCAATTTCATTAAACAAAATCTATATAGCATTTTTCAATTAAATTAATTGAATTTCTTTAGCCAGTTAAACAAAATGAAAATGTATTATTTCAATAAAGGTTATTTAAGCTTTACTCATGACTTATATCATAATGCCATTTTCTATATTACAAACCTCATATTTATTTAATTGCTCCTTAATCGCATTGTAACAGCTGTCAATTTGTGAATTGAAGAGATTCTCCATATCATTAAACCATTTATTCAGTTCAGTTAACTGCTTTTCATATTTCCCTTTCAAGCCAGTAACATCATTCTTTTTCTTATTTGCTGCATCAACTTGCTGCTTAAGAATATCTAAACGCGAAGATAATCTATCTAGTAGCATTTGTATAATGGTTGAATCTGCACTGTTGGCGGAAGACTTTAAAGAATTTCCAAGTTCATTTGCTCTTGCAATTCGCGTCTGATAAACAGGAAATTCATTTACAAATACAACAAACTCCTACGAAAGAACGTCAAGAAAAAGATTTATTACAGTAGATCGGTATAGTATTACTCCTTCAAAAATTAGACAAAACTTGTTCACTGATGAATTAATATTTTGCACACAAAAGTAGGCAAAATAATTATTAATGTTCTTAATCCTATTTATAGTGAACAAGTTCTATTACTTGATCATCGTCTTGAGAAGCACTGTATGCTTTTTCTGCCAATGTTATCCAATCATCAATCATACTTGTAACTTTACTAAATTCTTGCCAGTCATTATAAGCTTGACGGATCGTTCTTTCTGTCAGGCCAACTTTTACACTCAATCCTTCCAGATTATACAAAGCTTTCTTTAAAAATTCATCGATGACCTTTTTCTGTTTATCATTTAGATCATCTTTATAAGATTTGCCCGTTTGCTGAGCCTTTTCCAAATGTTTTTGGCAATTATGTAAATAGGATAAATTTTCACTAAAAAATTTCTGTTTGGCAAACAAAGCAAAGAAGATTTAGTTAACTATCCATAAGTCAGCAACAACAACACATTGCCATTCTATACGGATATAAAATCCATTAAGATATATTGCTATTTCATTGTAGCGTACCATATGTTCAGCAAGAATTACTTCGACTGTTTCTATATCGCCAAAGTTGTGCGATTCCGAGTGTAAATTTTCTTCAGCTACATGAAATTTGATAAGAAATTCTTCTTTAGCTTCAATAAAGTGTAAATGACGAATCCTTTTGGTCAATTCGTTTTGAATCGTGTCAAGGCGTTGCTTCAAACTCTTTAAATTGTCTGCTGAAAGTATTTGCTTGGCTAAGGTGTAGGAGCTACCAGCCTTGTATATATCCGTCAGGCAAGGCTGCAAAATTGCAGCAGCACGAAAGAATTTCTTTAAACAGAAAGACGATAAAGTTATCACTTAAGGACAAGCTATTCTTCCAATATAGTATAGCATAAAAGCTAATATATTTGCTTTGAATAGAATGAAAATAAGATATCAAATCACCTTGTGAAAATCTATTTGTGAGCGCAAGATAGGAATGGCATCAACGGCACCTTCATCTGGAATATGTAATCCTTTCTCTTTGTTACTTAAAATTTCTTCAGCATTGTATATCCACTTCACTAGGCGACCTAGTTCACCTTCAAGACCTCGAAGGGATTCATTGGTTACCTACCCGTATGTACAAAGGTTGAGATTTTAATTTTATAATTCTACTATGTATGAATACTTCTATCTTAACATTATTAACACTACATAAACGCAGCTAGGTAATCTTCTGTTTGTACATTCGATTTTAAATAGCAAGAATGAAAGGTCCCGAGTATTATTTAGATGATGTCCAGGTGACTTATAATAATATGAATAACCTTTTGATCGTCAATTAAGTCTTCATCAGCTATCATAGTAGCTAAATTAGGTAATTCCGGATATCTACGGTATATGCAAGCTATATACGTAAGTATCGATTTTTCATCCGGTTGCTCGACATCAACATCTACATGTATTAAGCCGTTAGAACTTAGACAAAGGCATACATAGTTATGAAGATTATTTGTCTATCTATAAGAAAGGATTATTCCAGTAGACGTACCACTTGGTTCAAGAAGCCTAGGGACATTTAAATGCTCTTCCAGTAAAGTAAATGCCTTATCTAAATTTTTCTTGTTATCATCGCCTATATCCTGCTCTAAGTTCACTAAATTAGGTCTTAGGCTGTGAACGATAAACATAAAAGCATAGCCATTAATCCAATCGGTTGTAAAATTGGTTATAACTCCCAGTGAGCTGCCAGGCCTAAGCCATTGGTATTAAGGTAAAAAAAAACAAGAGCAATTAAAATTCCAATCCATCACTTTTACATTCGAATCAAATATTTTAAGAATTTTGATAACGGACACAAATTGCTTCAATAGATGTCACAAATAATTATTGCCATATTAAAAAATAATCTTTACAATGATTTAGTCGTAGCAGCCTGACACCATAGCAACAAAGCTTTCTTCCCTGTTCCTTTCTTAAATATGGGAGCTTTTGGCTGTTCTGCTGGCTCAATTTGATTCAATTGTGTAGTGGAACCTCTTAGAGAATTCGAATCAACTACTTGGCTTTCAATCTTTGTTTTTGTTGTATATCTTTCAATAGAATGGCCTTCGATCTTTGTTTTCCAACATAAAAGCAATAATCATTTATAGGAATGAATTGGAATTACCGACGTCAAAAGTAACCTGACTTATTTATTACTTTTAACAGTATATCGCAATACCTGAAAGTAAAGAATTATGTTCCACACTAAAGACAATATAGCATCAACTTTACCGTCGGGAACATCATTTCTTGTTACACTAATTTTTATCTAGATAAATAGAGATGGCAAGCTCTTAATTTCTATTCTAATATACAAATGATACTGCAAACAATTCTACGAAGGTATGTAGATATTATTCATATCATTACATTGATGAAGATTTTGTAATACAACACTAACATAATAAATCGCATTTATACTGAAGAAAAATAATTAACTTGAATACCTTCTGCTTCTGCAAATAACCCAAAACTTTACTACAATTGAACATATGATTGATCCTAAGTCTTCCAGTTTCTCTAGGCTAAAAGGCGAAATTATAGCAAGATGTTAATGCTTTAATAGATTTGTTAAGTAAATATTTTGGCGTGCTTAATTAGCTTATTATAAAGAAGTAACTAATTTTCACACTTTAACACTAGTTAAATAGTCTTGTGCAATAATACCGATGGCTCCATTTTATGACAAAAAATGAAACATGTAAAGAGTACAACTGGCACGTAACATTGACTAGCAAATTGGCGTGGTATCACTAATTATTATTGAAAGTCATTTCATAGTCCAATAACAGTCCAATATTGCTCACGAATTGACTTTCAACACCTTTATATTCTCTAGTAAACTATACAAGTCCAATATCCTATTCAAAATTAATATCGTTACGTAACTTACCATCTTTTCACCAGTGTTTAATTCTAATAAAGTTAAGAGGATATTGCCATCCTTTAGGTCTTTAATTAGATTAGTAATTGCTACAGGATTCTCAGTCTAAAAGATTGATGAAGATAACGTTACTAGATCTATACAGCATAAAATTTAGCAATCACAAATTGATTTATAAAAGTGAAATGTGAATTCGTAAAAAGTAAAGATCAGTTAATGGCTTTCAACTCGACATAAAATCAAATCATGCACTATCAAATAAATCAAGTTTGTAAAATACATTTTGACTATAAGTTTATTAGATACGCAAGCTTTGATAATTATCATTTAGTCTATGATTGAATAAAGTTTTATGTTCTTAATCCAATGGAATAATATACATATAAAAAGGAAAAACAGATCATCTACGAATGTATCTACCAGTGATAACCCTTAGCTCATTTTCGACTGGCGTAAATAAAATGAGTATCTTGTTGAAATCAACACATCTAACCAGTATGAATATCAAGTCATGATATGGCAAAGCAAGAAAATTAGTCTATACCTCTCTAGCTGCATAAAAATGAACTCAAAATAGGATTGCAATAAATATCATTGTATGTTGTTGATGTGATTAATTTATACCTTGGCTATTTGATAGTTGATCCAACGAACAAATACTTTCTTTTGAATGGCTTTCATTTCCTCTGTAAAAATAAAAAGTTACCGATTACGTATGATGAATGATGGCTACAGGCGATTTATTCTTTATTCCCTATTAAAGGTGCAATTCGCTTGAGGATGAGATATCGTAAGGAGAAAACTACAGACTGATGTTGTCTTGCAATATTACGGCTATAATTACCTGTTTGTTTAGCCTTGGAAACAGTTCCTTTACCCGATTTTGTTGGATCTTTAGCGGTGAAGGGAGACATTCTACTGCTTGGCTTTCTATTTAGTGATCGAGTTGTTTTACTCTGTGGTGTCTTGGCGACTTTATCGTTGCTTGATATCCCACGCCGTGCTGCCGCTCTTGCTTTGGTAGCTGAAGGTCCATATTTAGCGGTTTTGGACGGCGGATGGGAATCTTTGGTACTCATAATTATTTCTTGAAAGGTTGAAAAATATTCTTTGCTTCAAAATAGAGATGAAAACTACTTTAACTTATTTTCAGCCCTAGGTCAAATTAATTCTTTAAATTTGCGAAGTGGCTCCTATTGTATCAGCTAACAATGATGGCAGGAAAACTTGGCCATTCATTCTTTCTTCTTTTGCAAATATTGAAATGATTCTAATCAATAGATCAAAAAGCAAAACGAAGGTAAACTATGAGGATGATTGATTCGAGAATAGAATAGATCAATTAGAAAGCAGCTCTGTATTAACTAATAATAGTTAAATAAGTCATGGGAAAATGTTATTGCTATGCGAGTGGGGCTTTTTATCGAATTGAATCTATGGATGGTAATGGTATCTTGATGGTTTCCAAAACGCCTTACTGCCTACAAGTTAATAGACGATAAGGAAGTCATCACAGTTTCACTCATTGAAAGGAGAAAACTCGCTCTTTATTACTGATCAGAAAGAATGGAAGAATTTCAATTTTGACTGAAATGTTTATTTCTTATAAACGATGACTTTCAACTTTTTTGTCCACTATCCTATTGTACTGAATGAAGATCGCCATAAGCAATCTATAATTAGTTCGTGATCAGTACATCAAGTCAATATCTAAATAGCAAAGAAGGAAAACATGAAGAAGCGTTCTATTTCATGCTCTCATTCAGTCAGAATACTGAAAATGGGCCTTTATTATTATGGAAATAAATAGTTGATTAAAATGATTGTCAATCAAAGGCACTAGTTCCTAAAAATAATCCTTTCCTTCCCATGGCACCGTTGCGACATCGCTTCAAGCGATAGCGTGTAAAGAAATAGTATTTCTCTACTTCAAGACAATTATTCTGATGATGATTTGATGAGTAATTTCCATGTTCTTGATCAAGAATTAGCGGCTGAAATATTGATAACATAATGAAGCAAGCGTCACAAAAACTTCATCGATCTCATTAGTCAATCGATGAAATCACCTTATAGGAAATGAAACATTCTATTCCTTTACATCAAGACAATCATTTCCATGGATGATGATTTGGCGAATAATCTTCATGTTCTTGATCAAGGATCAGTAGTTGAAATGTTGATGCGTACAACATGAACAATTAGAGAATCAAGCCTAACAAACACTCCATCTATCTCATCGATGAATTGATGAGATTACCCGATAGCGAATAAAATATGGTATTCCTCAACATAAGGGCAATCATTTTTATACTCTTGATCAAGGATTAGTAGTTAAAATATTGATCATAGACATATAATTAGTGAATCCAGTGTTATGAAAAATTCCATCTATCTCCTTAGTGAATAGATGAGATCAAATGGTTATATCACCCAATAGGGAATAAAAGATAGTATTGCTCAACATGAAGACTACCATTTTGATGATGATTGGACGAGTCATTTTTCATCTTTATAATCAAGGATAAATAGTTGAAATATTGATCATTAATCTAATAAATCAAGCGCTACAAAAACTCCATCTACCTCACTAGTAAATAGACGAGATAAAATGGTTGTATCACCGAAACCAATTCTCTTTTAGAATATTATGGAAGATATTGTCTAATTAATATGACGTTTAAGACCAGGCGACATCAGCTATTAATACAGCAATTTTATATCATTAATTCAACATAGACGAGTTCTACATTGATCCTTTTCTATCTAATGAATAGCCTGGATAATGATTTTTTTTCTAATCCAATCAATAAGGAAATCATATTTTAACCTCTATAGGGCAAGACAGCGCTTGGGATAAGTTTGTTTAAGTGCTTGAAAATGACAAAATTTCCATTGCTAAACTACTACCAACGCACTATTTACTACATTGATCCTTTTCTATCTAATGAATAGCCTGGATAATGATTTTTTTCTAGTCCAATCAATAAGGAAATCATATTTAACCTCCATAGGGCAAGACAGCGCTTGGGAAAGGTTGGTTTAAGTGCTTGAAGATGACAAAATTTTTATGGCTATACTACTTCCTACACACTATTTACCTTGGTCATCCTTTATAGATCAGTTAATGTTAATATACCAGATAGAAACTAGGATACTCCTTGAATACTCGTATCAATACTATATCAAGCTTGATTGATCAATTAATCATGTCATTGCCATACTATTGCATCAATTGACAGCTCAAATCATGTGAAATATCAACTACAATCATAGCCTGTAACCAAATCAATCGATCATTCACTTAGATAGATGGATGCCCAAGAGTCCTGTTGGTTTTTCATTCATTCTAGCCGCCCACAAGTTGAATACTATTTCAAGGTTATATTTTTTAACATATCCATTATAGCCTTACAGTGCTTTAACCTCCAGGACAATCCAACCTATAGATTCTTTTCCATATTATTGTACGCGTAATTGTGTATAGCCACTAAAAAATAGAAGACATTTCTATTTCGTACCCTTGTACCCATTAGGTTAGTCTGATTGTGCTGGTAATCAATACTCGTCCGTCATTTTAGCCATGGATTTACCAGAATCTTATCCTAGTTGTTTTCCATTAGCCTTGGCAAGCATCAACTCATTACTTACTCTACCCTTCGCTTATTCATTGTTAGACTGGTTGCTTTCTGCACCCTTTGGCATATTCGATTTATTTGCTTTCCATCTCACTTGGTAAGCTAAGTTAGTTACCTCCCATTGCTGCTCTTCAACTAGACTAATTGCTTTTTGTACACTACTGCCCATTATCTAGACTAATTGTTTTTCTACTACCTTTGGCATACTCACTAGTTTGCTGTCCACTTCTTTTTGTACACTACTGCTTTTCACCTAGACTACTTGCTTTCCACTTCCTTTCGCATACTCAGCAAGTTTGCTTTCTGCTACCTTTGCCATATTAGACTAGTTTACTTTCCACCTCTCATCCTTAATTAGGTTGTCCCTTCAACTACTCGTTCACTAGAATGATACTTTTCACTCTCCTTGGCATACCTCTACTCTACACTATCTTGATTGGAATAGGGATCCAATCTACCTTACTTTATTATTCTAACGAACAGTAATTATGCAAATAATTGTAAAATGTAACAGAGAAATATCATATTCCCTAATCAACTTACTTATGCTTTAATAAAGACTAGTGGTATTGAATTTAAGGTATATTGGGCCGTAATTTTTTCGAGACAATTAGATAGTTCTGTAGCTACTAATCGTAAGGAAATACCCACTCGTTCAGCGTTGAAAATTCATGCTTGCTAGTATGAGTGAAGACATGAATAAATACTGAATCAGTATACAACTTTCTGTGACTGTAACGAGAGGAAGATAAGTAGGGAATGAATCGAAAATTAATTTAGTTTTAGTTAATCTAAAAGAGTCAGTATCATTCTACAAGTACAAGTAAGGTGGCAAGTAGGAAGTCTACGATTCAATGAGAATTCGGCCATTGTAAGGATAAGCCAATCGTTCTCTTAATGTCTACTTTCAGTATTTCAAAAGCGTTAAAGTACTGTCTACAACTAGGACTCTTCATTGTATCTTGCACAATGTGAAATAGATATTTTAGTTGACAAAAGCTACAATCAAACATTAAAATTGGTATGGCAATCACTAGCTAAAAGAAAAAAAATGAATCCATCCACTGTGTTGTTCTAGAATTAATGGTGCGCTAAAAGCATAGCGTTAGCGTATAGTGCTATTCATGTTGGCTTAATCATCCCCTATTAGCACTATCCGAGAAAGGATGAGCACACAGCCCGGGGTGCATCTACTCAGTAATGGATACCAGCAGGGTGTATGTTGATAATTTCATTCTATCTTACTATCCTTACAATATTGTTCATGTCTTGCTATACTTTACTAACGGACTAGTAATGGCAGAAGGAAAGGATGAAATTTGTAGTTCTATTTCGACATTGTACTCGTCTACTTCCCAGGCTTTTATTGTATTCTCCAGCTTTATTACTCAATCGGATAAGGACAACTTTGATCATTTTAATGGAATAAAATACCAGCAGTCCATCAAGCTTGATTTGCACTGAGAGAAGCCAATGATGATCACGAACGGTGGGTAAAGCAAAATTGGAGTTATCCATGTCTATCATCGTCCTAACTAAAACTATAGTAATTACCCAATGTCTGTTTAGACGACAATGATTCATTCAATTAAAAGCGAATACCATCCCTGCCCACCTTATTCATTCTTGAGAGTAGAAATACTTGTCTCATTGAAGCCATGTATGATTCAATTGAAAGTTAATTCTATCGGTCCAACAGTGAACACCATGGTAATGGATACAACGGAAGTCGAAACTACAGTAGCCACTAATGTCGATTTAGACAATGATGGCCCAGTTAACGAAAGGCGAGTATCATCCCAGTCTACTTTATTTAATCCTGAAACTAGAAATACTTGTCTTAGCCAAGCTGTGCAGGATTCAATTATAAAACTAACTCTATGGGTCCAACCGTGAACATCATGTTAACAGATAGAAAGGAAATATGCTACAACAACTATTGATTTGACTCGTCATCTTTCCTACACGATCATGGTCGGGAATGCAAAAGTCTAGTAATCCTATTGATTACAGTCAGCATGAATGATATCCATTGATGTTATATGTCTATATCGATCTAGATGATAATGTCTAATTTAGCAAAAGAGAAGGGCCACCATGCTACCCTACTTCATACTGAAAATTAGGGAGACTTGTCTAGGTTCGCTGAAAATTCTACCACTCTACTGTATAAAATTAAGACTTGACTTGATGATGGCAACTTCATCATCAAGGCTATAGAACTAATTTGTCACGGTGTGTTATCTCTATGAAAATGGATACCCAATAGACGACTATTTTTCATCGATTTACAGTAGGTAAATTCTATCTATGGAAATGCTTGTCCAATCCTAGTATTTCATGATTGAATTATAAAATCAACTCGATCCATTCCAACTTTGCACCATCGTTATGGAAGGCAATAGAAATCAATCGACCGTATTATTGTTTTTCCCTTCTCCAATCACAACGCCATAATCTTTCCCATCACCAAGTTCAATCTTGTAGCAATAATTCATGATATAACAGCACCCATAGGCATCAGAACATGATTACTCTATTAATTTGACTATTCTAATCTTTCCCCCTGTTGCTTTCATCAATAAATTGACTACTGTGCCTACAAAGACGATACTGTTGACTGATCCAACGCCATTCTTGGTAAATGAGAATAGCAAGAAAGTTGAAACAGTTTACAGCATCATGCGTGCTCTATTTCTCCTTGTACTTCAGAATCCATTGTAGCGCCATAAGCCGTTATGATGAAGATACAAACGATTCAAACTCGCTCTTGATTATATAGCAAGACAACAGGAGTTCTCGTTAACAGGGTGAATACGATTGATGTCATTAAAAAGGACAAGGTTTAATTCTCCCTGTGATAGCCTAGTGAGAGTTAGAAAGAGGAAAGGGCAAGAATAAAATTCTTTTCGGGGATTAAACCATCGCTATGAATTACTTCAGGTGCACCTGAGGACTCTTTCTACAAGTCCTTCCAACATGAAGGCCTGAAATGAGGAAAATTTTTAGCGCCAGGATAATACTGATATAGAGCAAGGAGATCAAGATTGAACTGATACGAGCTGTGATAGTGGAAACGCTTTTATATACTAATACATTAATTTAATTTACACAGATCGCCTAGGCTATTCAACTATTATACGAGTGTATTAATTAAGAAATTATCCTCTGAGACGCTCTTTCCGTACAACACAAGATAGGCATTGGCTTGCCTAAGCGTGGAATTCTTTTCCATGTCAAACATGAATTGGCGTTGAAGATGGAAGGACATAGAAGATTTGTCTACGTCCATACTTCTAAACGCCATTGACGAAGGTATACTAATAGTCAAAGAAGGAAATTCACTTGACTGTTTCCATATTGGGTAATAAATTAGTTTACATTTAGCGTTCTTATATACGCGAATGTATACAGATGTATATTGTCAGCAAAGGAAGAAATTTTCAAGGCAATAATTTAAATCATCTTTTCATCCAAATGGATGTGTCTTCTTGAATCCATTCTTGAACGAGAGTATATTAAAAGTCAATTAAGGCAATTTAATTGACAACTTCGATGTTTGTTAATAAATTAGCATTACAGTTGGTGTATTCTCGAAGCAAAAGAAGAAATCTTCAAGCCAACTTTTCACATAATCTACTCATCCAAAATAAAGTCGTCTTGAAGATGTACAAGAGCTATATTTACGTCTATAAATGCATTAATGAAGTTGCGGCCAATGTCCATTATTGACCATACATCAATATTCATCGAATTGAAATTGAATACAAGAAGATACTATCTTAAAAGATACTTAATTCATCCTCAACGCCTAAACGTGATCAATCATCATAACGGTGCAATCCATGTTTTATTACATTGGTTTGTTTTCTACCCTAAGGAGAGCGATAGCATTACCGTTTCTTCAATTTAGCTGTCTACAGTAAAGTCCATTTATGAAGTTAAAATTGAAGACAAAGATAGGCGTTGAACTGATGCCTCATCTTGACGACAAATTGATCCACTTCTACTATCTCGACTTGTTAGTTTACGAAATAACATCGCTACCCTTCTTCCCTTATATTCAACAGCTTACAAGCTTTTTTGGTCTTGATGATAAAATGATATTTGATCCATTTCTTAGACTTTATTTATAAAATAAGATCTTGCTAGTGCTATTCCTTGCATTCAACTATTTATTAGTCTTGACGACAGTATGATGTTTGATCCATTCTCTCAATTTTGTTTGCAAAACGCAATCTTGCTAGCACTACTGCTTGTATTGAACTCTTTACAAGTGTATCCGTTTTGACGATAGATTGATCCATTTCTACTATTTAAACTTACTACTTTATCCAGTAAAACGCTACTAGTACTATTCCTTGCACCAACTGATTTAGAAAGCAAATCAATTTTGACGACAGATTGATGTTGATCCATTTCCGTACTGTACTATCGCAACTTACGGGTTTGTTAAATAAACCACTGCTAGTATTATTCCTTGTATAAAGTGTTTCGAAGCGTATCAGTTTTGTCGACAAATTGATGTTGATTTATTTCTACCATCTAGACTTGCTGGTTGACTAAATAAAATACCGCTAGTGTTCTTTCTTGCATTAACTGTTTAGAAGCGTATCAGTTTTGACAACACAGATTGATGTTGGTTTATTTCTACTCTCTCACCTAATAAACACTGCAAGTATTATTCCTTGTATAAACTATATACAAACGTATCAGTTTTGATGATAAATTGATGTCGATCTATTTCTACTATCTTGCTACTTAATGAAATAAAATACTGCTAGTAGTCTTGCTTGTATCAACTGATTAGAAGCGTATCAGTTTTGATGACAAATTGATGTTGATTTATTTCTACTATCTCGACTTGTTTGATGAAATAAAACCTGGTTAGTGTAATTGCTCATATTGAACTATTTGGACGCTTCTTGATAGACTTGAAATTGAAGGTAAAGAGATGGATGTTGATTCATTTCTATACCCTCGATTAATTTCATGAAATCAAACGTTGCTCCAGTAGTTCTATTTCACCTATTGAACTGTTTGCGCGTCTACACCTATTCACGATTGATAAAGTTGGAAGGTAAAAAGATTGCTATCAATCCATTTCTACGGCTTTGATTTCATGGAATAAAGCGTTGCTATTCCTATTGGTTTGTTCAGCAGTCTACTGTTGATTTATGGAATTTCAATCCACTTACAAGGTGCAGAAGATTTGTTGTTGAACTAGTGCGGTATTGCTTGTCCTATTCAGCCGTTTACTATTTATGGATGAGATTGCAATTGACCTCTACAAGGGCAAGAAACTGTTGCTAAACTGATGTCTAGTCTTAATGATACATTGAATCATTTTTTTCTAATACGGTACTTTACGTTATCTTGACTTATTTTAAGATATCAATCTTACTAGTGCTGCTGGTCGCATTCAACTTTTTCTACAGCATGGATTGGTCCATGCGTATAGTTTAATTCAAGGTAAAAATTGTTGTTCAATCCACTGAAAATAGTTTAGTCGTTGACGGCAAATTAATCTAATTTTACTACTGGATCTTCGCTATTTTATGAAATAACTATTACTTGTACTCCTCGTTGTAGTCAACTCCTTATACGGGTACAATATCGATGCAACTCCATTGAAGGCAAAGAAGATTGTTGTGAAAGTGATGCCTAGTCTTGGCAACAGAACGATCCCTTTTGACTATTGTATCTTGACTTATTTGTGAAATCAAGCATTACTAGTACAATTCCTCCTACTAAATTGTCTGTATTGGCCAAATTGAAATTGAAGATACACAAGACTATGTATCGATTATAGAAATGATAGTGGACGATAGGATTGATTTTTATCCTCATGATAAATCATCCCATGTTCGCCTCGTTCTATTCGCTTGGCTACTTTTCAATAGTATCAATCAAGAATGACTTCGTATTGACCAGTCTGCTGCCTTGGATCGAGTTTGAACCAAGCGTGGCGAAAACTGTGTTCATTGAAGTGATGCTTATTTCACTCTGACGATAGGATGTATAGGTAGAATTTTCTGACAAGGGAAATGTTGATGTATTTTTCCAATCCACTGCCTATTTGGAGTGGGTCGAGCGAACAACGTTGCCATTGCATCTGTGCCTACTCAACTGCTTCAATTGATCCTCATCTTTATCGCTTGCGTTCAAACCGTTACAATGTTAATCTACTTTCATTCTGTATGATCACCGTTTAACAATGTTATCACGAATATTTTGCAATATTCGATTATAGGTAATCATCGTTGAAATTCAACGATGATTGATGAAGAAAAAGAGCCAGAAAGATGGTAGACGCTTCATAGTACAAAACTAGTGAAAGGAACATCATCATCATGACTGTCGTAGTAGATGAAAATCCACTTCAAGACGGATGATACAGTTTATCGATTGGAAAGGGGGCTATCAAGGTTATTGATCCATTTGAGATCATGATAGATGTCGTGATTCTCTCTTAAGGGGTTAAAGGGTCGACAACGATTTCAATTTTAAATGAAGAGGCCACACTAAGCCGGTTAGCGTGTGTACCGTAGACTAGACTCCACTGATAAATGAATGTTTACTGCATCGTACGCCGCACCTCCCATTCTCTGCTGTATGTATTCCATAGTAGCAACAATTCAATGTTGTCCCTTAAATACCATATGCAATGATGGCGATGATCGCGGTGGCCAATGTCATGCTTGATGGCCAGATCAAGCTTCTATCGGTTCAGTAGATAACCGAGTCATCATTACAAAATTAGAAATAATCTGATCATAAAACGAGCTGATCGTCTCCATTCATCTTTTGATGATGACATCAACTCGTTGGATCTAGTATCGATCTTGTCGATCAAGAATAACTGGTGTACTTGGAAAGCTAAATATACAACTCTCTCATGGCCTCTTCTCCCTATCTGCCCATGCTTGTATCTATCTTCCTACCTGAATCGATGCTATTCCTACCACTAGATTTGAATTCTTGCTCAATTTCAAGTCAATTTCACTCGGCTATGGCTGGTAAAACGCTGATCAAGAAGGCCACAAGTCACTCGATATTACACATCGAGTGGAATAATCTTGGTCAATTGCTTTTGAAAATTACTAGGAAAAAATGCGCAATAAACTCATTGACGAGATGGTTGGCTTGGCCCTTTGCGCGTGTATCATTAATAGCAAGTCTTTGTTGTCATAAACAACAGAATCCATTATGATGATGATGATGAGGATGATTATTATTTTAATGAGGATTGCGTTGGCCAAGCCAACTCGACTCGATAGTGTTGTAACCATTGCAGCGCGGTCTACACTCACTATCAAGAAAGGAGTGAATGAAGAAGAGATGATGGACTCGGCCAGCCAACGCTACCTATAGCGTGTTGCATCGAGTACAACGCGCTATACTGTACATGACAGAGATGGAAAATCTCCATGGTCTACATTTACGATCAAGAGATGAGTGGTAAAACCTGCCAATCCCGCTCCAACGAGATTCCCATCGATGAAATAGAAAAATGGCTATTTTAGCCATTTTCGATCGATAGGGATGTGTCTCGTTTTGCCTTCGTTGTAGTCAATGACTCCAATGCGAACGCTGCTGACTCACCACTACAATTACAATCTTTCTCAACTCATCGCCCATCCTATCCACCAGAGACCGAATGTTAGCGTCTTGAGGTCTGATCAAGGTCTCTCGTATCAACATAGCAATATACTGTAGAATAATACCGTTCCTACATTATTATTATTTAGTCCATGATGGGAAAGCTAATTTGGCTGTCTACTACTGGATTGCAATCGGATTGGGAGTGAGAAATCGTTTCAGATTTCAAAATGTTTTACAAGTTGAGAAGACGGCAAATACTCCTTTCTCCTGTACAGTGTTCCATACAGTACCATGGCGTTCTACATTTACTGTCAAGTGATGAAAATGATTGGGTAGAGGATCCACTTGGCGTCCTGTCTTGACGATATAGTGTTGCATACGGTATAGCGTCCTACATGATTTACTATTGACAAACAATACATGATCCTATAGAGGATCCACTTGACGTGCGAACTTGACTATATAGTGTTGCATACAGTACAACATAATACATTACTTGCTATGAATAGATGGTATGGGACTCTATAGAGGATCCACTTGGTGTACTATCTTGACTATATAGTGTTGCATACAATACAAGATCACACATCACTTACTATCAACGAACGATACATGATTCGATAGAAGATCCACTTGGCGTGCTAGCTTAGCTATATAGTGTTGCATACAGTACAACGTCTTACATTACTTGCTATCAACAGACCATACATGATTTTATAGAGGATCCACTGGGCATGCTAACTTGGCTATATAGTGTTGCATACAATAGAACGTCATAGATTACTTGCTATCACCGGACGATACATAATTCTATAGAGGATCCACTTGGCGTGCTAACTTGACTATATAGTGTTGTATACAATGCAACGCCATACATCACTTACTATCAACAGACGATACATGATTCTATAGAGGATCCACTTAGAAGTTAACTTGATCATGGAGGACATGGTAGAGAAATTATTCTAAGAGAATTTCTCTTTCCAAGTCCCTAGCCAATAACGAATACATGAAATACAATCTAAATGTTTCAAGGAGCATTATCGGCTGATCGGCATAATATAGCTTTTCATTTCATGCAGTAAAATGGCCGTTGTAAGGACTACTAAAAAAGAGAATTGCAGGGAAAACCTCTCTTTTAGTAGTCCCTGCTTTGACCATAAACTACTACAACTGAAATTACAAGCAGTTCTCTTCTACCCATGTCGTTGTTGACACTTGGCCGTAGTCGATGAGAGTGTTAACGGTAGCGTAACTGTCATGCAAGCAATAGCCTCTATCAGTATTACCGTACTCACCCCTTCTGAATTCATAGTGAAATAGTTTAATGTGATATCGGATGTCTTATTGAAGCGATGAGCCTGACAACTGTCCAAACAGTTTCATCAGCAACATCGCTGGATTACATTATTGCCAAAAAACTCTAGTTTCGTCTCCTATGAAAGCAGATATTCTTCAACTGAATGCAAGGCCAAAACACAATTTTACACATGTGGTTTTATCCCTTCTTGCTTTCTACTAGCGATGAAAAGAAAATACTTTTCTCCCACTCCCAAAGTAGAGTAACTTGTTTCAATAACACACAGTGCGTTCATAAACTACTACAAGACCCCTATTCCATTTCGACAGTAGAGTAATTAATGATAATGATTCTAATCAACCAAAGTAATGCAGAAAATTATCTTTTGTTATAGCCTTTCTTCGAGAATTATCAGAATGCCAACTCTACTAAATTCATTTCATCCACGACCAAAATCAAGCCATCATCACGACAAGAATCGGTCATAGCGTTCATCTTTGAAAATGCTATAAAAATAACAAATGGTTCAATAACTGACAGCGATTACTTTTGTTAATCTACTTTATTGACATTGTTTACCATGTTGGGCTTTTGTTGATGAACAAAATCGCCGATAATACAATTATTGTTAATAGTAGTAAGGAAGGGCAAGGAGGAGCCATTACTTAGCCATTGTACAGTAAAGTAAATACGAAGATAACAGTATAGGAGATAGGGACAGTATTGAAGATTCCATTGGATCTCAATTAAGTTAAAATACATCAACAGATAGCGACGCACAGTAGACCAATTGCATATCGCAAAACTGAATTATACACGGCTGCTGAAATCGAGTAAATGGAGATCAATTTATAATCTAGATATTCCGCACATGATTCTAGGGATAACATGCATCCAATTGATCCAATGCTAATACTGTACATACAATATCCCCCGAATAACTAACTACCTTCCATATTATACTCGTAATAACTATCGTTGCTCCACTGTGCCGAGCTACCGTTAATCGCAGCCTTGCGAAATACCTCTCCACACAATAAGGGTCATCGCGTTTCAATAACATGGACTGGTTATTCTGAAATGAGCAAGCACAAAGTGTGGACTTTGACTCAAACAGCGATAACACGGAGCTAAAGTCAGCATAATTGCAACCTAAATATGAATAGTACAACAGCACCTTGACGTAAAGTATCACGAGAGGGATATCTCTACAAGTAACATACGAGTATAGTGATCATTTCGTACAAACTACCAAAACTACTTGTGGGTATCGTATAATGTGCTGATTTCCAACTTTCACCACTTGAAGTGAACCATATAAAGGGGACAATCCTACACGTGTACTTTGCCAATGCTGCCGTAGTAATGTACAATAAAAATCCATACCAATTTATTAATAAAAAAAAAAACAACTTATCAAAGCCAAGTTAACTCATAATTACATTGACACTAACGTCATTATTGGTATGCATAGTGTAAATCATTTGTGAAACATAGCTTAAAAATTTATTGCAAATCATGATGCTTGATGCTAATATCTTCATTACGATTATACGTCCCACTTCGACCTCCAGATTTATGCAGTAATTTGATATCAGTAATAACATTGTTTTGAGAGACACTCTTACATATATCATATAAAGCTAGTGCTCCTACACTGACAGCCGTTAAAGCTTCCATCTCCACGCCCGTGGTCGCTTTAGTTACAGCTTTAGCGGTAATAACCACGCTATATCTTTCATCAATCAAATCAAACGTTAAATTAACTTCACTTAAATTGATATTATGGCAAAAAGGAATTAGAAAACTTGTATGCTTTGCACCAGTAATACCAGCAATATGGGATACCGTCAAGACATCACCACCTTCTGCTTTATTTCGTTTTACCAACTCAAACGCCTCTGGTGCTAAGACAACAGTGCCACTGGCAATGGCTGTTCGAGAGGTTACTTCCTTCTGGCTTACATCCACCATTTTTCCCTTTCCTTTGCCATCAACGTGCGTAAATTTCTTATTGTTGAGGTAAGAATCATTAAAATCTGAAAGGCGAGCGGGGGTCGATCGATAGCATCGGTGAAAAATTGGCGCCGGAAAAAAACGCCAGGTGCTGAATGTAGACGGAATTGAAATTCCAAATTGATTTATAAAGCGTCGTTTTGCTGTATTCAGATTGCTATGCAAATCTTTAATAAATATACCCATTCTATTTAAATATCCTAAATAACAAGGATAAAGGTAAATCTTGTTCAAAAATCAATCTACATTTTCTCGACACATTTGGCTATTGCTACAAGCTTAATCAAGTTAATAATATTCTTTGTACATTATACTAATTAATATCAGCTACTTCTCGATAAAAAACGTATTCTATAAAAATCACTTTTATCGAAAAGTCCCTGTTAATATGCAGCACCTTAGCAAACATATATATGAA
The DNA here is from genome assembly GCF_000150275.1 of Trichoplax adhaerens. Taxonomy (NCBI): domain Eukaryota; kingdom Metazoa; phylum Placozoa; class Uniplacotomia; order Trichoplacea; family Trichoplacidae; genus Trichoplax; species Trichoplax adhaerens. Next base: position 822,374 of record NW_002060964.1, read on the forward strand.
ATAGCTAGTCAAAGTACATTATACAATACGTACAATGATAACAATTCCTATATCTACATAATACGTATATCGTTTAACCACCGATAAGTATCATTGGCCGATTCTTTTGCTTTGCTATATTAAACATACCTAATAAAGTGTATAAAATGCAGCATCATCAAGCCAAACAAATCAATAACAAGAAAATAATCACCTATCTCTTTACAATTACAAATCAGGTAGCCAAAACGCTAGAAGAAGTTCTCATGATACCTGCATGCTGTTTCTTTTTATTTCCAACCGCTACTCCTATAATTTTTAACAATTCCTCGTCCGAGTGACCAGATCTTATCACATCACGAAGTGATACTTCAGCATTACCAAATAGACAAACCTTTAAATTTCCATCAGCAGTTAATCTCAAACGATTACAACTCCCACAAAAGTGTTCACTCATTGAAGTTATGAATCCTATTCGGCCAATATGGCCAGGAACTTGATATGCCTTGGACGTATCATTGGGGCTATCCTGCATTCGTACCAATTCCGGCCACCGATCCCTTATGATGTCCAGCATTTGCTGGTAAGAAACAAATTTCTCATAATTCCATTTATTTCCTATACGAAATAAAATACAATTATAAAATGGCTGCATTACAAAGTTTGCAGATTATTTTTTTGTCATCCTACCATCAAAGGGCATATATTCAATAAACCGTACGTCAACCGCCTTCAATAATGTAAAATAAAAGTCAGTCATAACCGATTACTACTTAGTCATCAACATGAATATGAAAGGATCTTCAATCAGGTTATTCATTGATTGTATTATAACCTTCGTTTCAGTTAATTGTACAAAATCTAGTATTTCGTCATCATTCAGGCCTTTCATCACGACACAGTTTATCTATCGAGATGAGATATTAATAGCACATTACTATAAAGTCAATGGTAAAGGCTTAGATCAAATCAGCTACTGACAACAAGTCAACCGCACATTGCTATAAAGTCCATACTAAAGATTCAAATCAAATCAGCTACTGACAGCAAGTAAATCCCTACTATTAAAAATTGTTAGTCATTAACAATGATCAACAAAATACAACAAATCTCAATGATACCTTGACAGGATTATAGCCTAATTGTAAAGCAGCATCAATGCCTTTCATCACACGATCCCATCCCCTTCTTCTAGTGATAAACTCGAATTTAGCAGGAACTAACGTATCTAAACTAACATTAATTAAGCTAAGTCCAGCTTCTTTAAGTTTTGGTAAATGCCTGGCTAAAGTAACTCCATTGGTGGTCATTGCAATGACATCAATACCAGGAATTAAATTAATTTCTCCTACAACAACAACGAATATTAAATAAACAAGGTTAGAACAGACAGTCTCTTGTCGCATCAAGAGTTCAATTCTCGATAGTCTATAAAATTAGACGGAATAAGGATGGATTAGACGGACAGCTTTTTTTAAAATATACCTATTCACTTCTATTGTCTACATCAATTATACTAAAGAGTAAAGTTTGCAACAGAAAATTACACAAATTTTCAACAACAAATTCTAGAAAATAGAGTATTGCCGCAGCTAGAAGAAATTGCTGTTCTGTTATCAGAGAACCGTATCTTCAAGCTTTTACGCATTACACTACACAGGCATGGATAGCTACAGTTCAATGTACAACACCACTTATAGGCAGTCAAGAGTGATTACCAACTGAAAATTTTAACGCTAATTGCTTTGAGGTAATTCAAATTTGTCATGACTTAACATAAGGGTTACTCCACACTCAACAACAACGAAAATGCTACAAGATCCAAGTTCAATAAGTAATACTTACGAACGATATCGATTAAATCCCTTCGCACAAGGGGTTCACCACCTGTTAATCTAATTTTCGTCACTCCCTCAGAAGCAAATAATTGTGATAACTTGATAATTTCATCGGCTGTAAGTAAGCGTTCTTGAGGAGTCAATCCTACACCTTCCGATGGCATACAGTATTGACCTAAAATGCAACAGATAAAATAGAAATAGAGAAATTACCATTCTATCCTCATCTATCATGTACTCATTTGCAGCATACGGTTATTAATCTATGCATTGCATTCAGTTGTAGTGGCTTATCACAGTCATTACTTACATCTAAGGTTGCATCGTTCTGTTAAAGAGATTCTCAAGTAGTCATGCTTGCGTCCAAAGCTATCGGTTAAGAATTCTGAAAATGGCTTGACTTCAACGTCTTGGAAATAGCTTGTACCTGGCTTTCGTTGCTAATGAGTTATTTTTAAAAACAGAGATGACATGTTTATTGCACTTTGTCACGAACAGTCAATATAGTCTATTAAGATCACTATACTATAAAAGTGATGCTTGAAAATAGATCGCAGATTGCTACAAAACGTCATGACGTAACAATTACTCGCCAACGATCATTCGATGAACGCGGCCAAGACAACAATGTATTGTAAGCGAATGCACAACTGTTTTCTATGTTGGTCATATGGGTAAAAGTGGAATGATGATTCATTAAATATCGTTCAAGAAGTACAAGTCTCTGCTAATGGAATAGAAAGCTATAGTGTACGAGTCCTATTTACATCAATACTGGTTTAAATAGCGTTCAACTGCACATTGAATTTATCATGCAAGTAGACTGTTTTTCATTATGCAAAGCAGGAGTTACGCACAGATGATTTATTGGATCGTTAGCACACTTGAAATAAACATTGTACAACTCCAAGGGCAATACGTAAACGTCTAATTCGACTATAATTACAGTAAAACGTATGGTGATGGATTCCTCAATTTACAAGTCATTGAGTAATCCATGGCCAAGTTAGAAGTCCTCGTAAAAATATTGAGCTAAGAACGGATCCATTGGATTTATCTAATCGAATTGATCGGCAATTTTCCATTAGTCCGTGCTTGAAATAAATGCGAGTCGTATCGATCGCGTCTCTCTCTACAGTAAGGGTACACAATTCTAGTCTATATCATCGAATCATCACAAGCAACATTACATGCAGCCTAATTATCAAATGAGTCCAGTTATGAATGGCATGGAACGGTTAGAACTGTATATTGATGAAGAGATCAGTTACCTCCTCCAAGTTGGAATTGCATCGGATATATTGCATCAAGGGAATAGCCTTCCGCCATTTTGCATAATCACATGCAATTTTCCACCTTGCTACGAGCAGACGATGACCCATTGCGTTATACAACGCTCGAATAATAATTGTATAATTCTATTAATAAGCCTTAAGTGGTGTTTTGCAATCCACAAGCTGGAGTTGCTGTCGATTTGATTGCTGTCTACGTTGGATATATCAAAATTAATTATTGAATATCAATTCCTGCGCTGGCACGATGACTCCGACAACTCTAAGTTTACGATTGGATGACGAACCGCTAAAGTAAGCCAACCTACAGAGTGTACTGTACAAAATACTGTACATTATACTGTGTCCAGTACTACTGTACTGGACACAGTAGTACTGTAGAGTCACTAGAGTGTAGAGTGTACAGTGTACAGTGTACAGTGTACAGTACTGGAACTTGTAAAGGATTTCTCTTGAAAATCTCTCATGGTATCACGCTGTTTTATAGTCTTGCAGTAATACTTGCTACAGTAGTAGCTGAGACTAGGATTTCGAAGAGAAATGGTCTTCATCAGGATCTGAGCAGTCGATTTGTGCTTTTTGCAGACTCTCCTGGCAATTGTTGAGTTAAAATATGGCCGCAGCGATTTTACTAGTCATTTTAAGTAGACGCTATGCCTGCAACGGAATATTGTCTACTGTCACGATTGCCGTCCTAATACACAGTGCTGTACTATGAGAATCTCACCACTGTACGATACAACGTATAGTATACAGTGTACAGTACCCACTCTTCAGTATAGAGCGCACAGTATTGTAGAACAATACCGGTGTCACCGGGTTTTGTCCAGTGGTCCAGGAGTCCATGACTAAGGACTACCAAACAAAATTTTCTTCTCGTTATGAGGATTGGAAAAATTAGAAATGAGGGATGAAGGGGGGAAATTTTTGTTTGGTAATCCCTACCTCGACTCATGCTAGTGGTGTTGGTGAGTGAGTTAGCTTAAAATCCTGATAAAACTCATTCGTTCTTACGAGACAGGCATTCTATGTTGATTCAAGATGCCTAGGAGTTTTGGACGTTGATCATCCTAATAATATTGGAATGTAGATGCTGTACATATTGAATGGATGGAAAGACCATTTCATGATGAAATAATAAACTGCTTGTGTCTATGAGCTAGACTGCAACGTTTAATATTGCCACGATAGACTAAATTGGACAATACACCTTGTTAACATGTGTGGAAGTACACCAGACACGTTGGATATCGATTTTCATCGCAATGTCAATTACTTCAGTCTATGGTAGACAATGAGCGCTTAATAGTTGATAAAGTAACGGGAAGAAACAAGATGGATGCCAATGCAAAGCTAGTAAAGTCAATGACTTTATTTTAGAATATAATATACAATCAATGCTTGGACAAAGTAATATCAAGTTAATAAACAAGACATTCTCATCCCAATACAAAGCTAGCAAAGTCAATTCCTTGACTCCATGGCATCTAGTCAGCGCTTGATAGCAGATAAAGTAATATCAAGTTAATAAACAAGACATTCTCATCCCAATGGAAAGCTAGTAAAGTCAATGACTTTATTTTAGAATATATTATACAATCAATGCTTGATAGCGGACAAAGTAATGTCAAGTTAATAAACAAGACATTCTCATCCCAATACAAATCTAGCAAAGTCAATTCCTGGACTCCATGACATCCAGTCAGCGCTTGATAGCAGATAAAGTAATATCAAGTTAATAAACAAGACATTCTCATCCCAATGGAAAGCTAGCAAAGTCAATTTCTTTACTCCATAACATACAATCAGCGCTTGATAGTTGATAAAGTAATACTGTATTAGTAAACAAGACCTTCTCATCGTTATTAAAAGTCTATTCTAATCAACATCCATCCTTCTTTAACTTAACGATACGACTTGAATTTATTGAAAACAAGACAAAAATGACAAAAGTATTATAAAATCAGATGCATATATAATAAATAGTATAAATCTTCAACAAGTACTTTGCAATGATTTTAAATAGCAAACAGAGCACAAAAATGATTTACCCTATGCTGAATCCAAGATACCCTTTCAACGCTATCATATATTAAAAAAGGATAAAAGTTTGCAAATAGCATAGCAAGTATTAATTAATATTAACGGAGTTTCACAAAATAGTCACAAATAGGATGGATTTCATACTGAAAATTTCTCTTAAATAATTGCTTGAGCTTAATTTAATGATTACATGTCCACAACCTATTTTGTTGTTCTATTCAATTCTAGTGCCAGTCAAATCGATCAATCACGTATCTTTCCGTCTTATTATATAATAAATAAATGCATCATTGCAATATTGTACATGTATATATATATACATCTGTCAATATATAGAAATGGATCAATTTTAAATGAACTAGCTCAACTGGTCTAGATATAAAGCAACTTAAAATTAAGATCAGGATAAGCGAATTGGCGTACTTATTTAAATTATGCGTACACGGGTCCTCCTCGATCACGTTTGTAAATAAATTAATTTTTATCCAAATTATTGTCGATTAAATCCGATTTATGTCTCCTAGCTGAGCTACTATACCTCTTAATCGATTTAGCTATATCACAGTCTAATGAAAATATGAATAGTAACGGCAATACTTTAGATGTTGACTGAAAATGGTTAACGATATCTTGTAAAATCTGCACATGATCTTGATAGGCCTCTAGGATCATTCCATTCGGTAGAATAAGATCTCGACAATTTACCTCGGTTTGTACTTCCTTTTCGGTCGCTAATATTTAAACATGACGAATATCGAGTTCTATTTCGGTATTCATCATGGCTCGAGCTACCTCTAGTACAACTAGTACCGTCATCAGTTGAAATAAATGGAGTATCAGCAAGGGATGAACTAGATACGTTGCTGAGAGAGTTGCGAGAGTTGCGAGTATTCGTACGGCTACGATTGGATCTCCCGCGTCCATGATGTAAATTAGGATGTATAATATTGTCACAGTTATAATTACGAACATAATCACATGTGAGGCTTAAATTGGAAGCGGTCATTCTTTTCTTAGATAGATTAGAATTAACTGGCTGCAAAATCTCACGTTTATCCTCGCCGTGATCAACAGTTGGTGGAATAATATTCGATGGTATAACATAACCTTGCGTTTGTGTAGCATGCGTTGCTGCTTGATCATGATCTGCTGATGATAAGCAGAAAATTCCACGGAATCGGTCCCATATCGTTTTACGTCGATTGGCTTCTTTATTGACCTTATTTGGTTTATTATTACCTCTAACCAAAGCTCGTCTCATCGATGCTCTCATATACGGTTTCAGGATATCGCCATTGTTGGTTAGACTAGTTTGAGAAAGAGCTCGTTCACATAGGTGATTCGTGTTGGTATAGCCTTTATTTCTAGCTGCTGCAGCTGCTTCCGATTTCTCAGTGTATGTACGAATAGTACGTTTATTGGCAATCTCGCTTTCTTCAGAATCCAGTATATAGGACATTCGATTTCTATTGGGTGATGGTCGATTCGTTTCCTCCTTAACAAAGGTGACATTTCGATTTCCTTTTGATGTCGAATGAGGTGGTTGTTGATCACTATGTCGATGTTGTTGATGATGATGAATATCCTCTAAATTCGTGCTGTGACGATTATTTCTGCCTTTGCTATGACCACGTCCTACTTTTACTGGTGGAAATTTGCCATTATTGGAGTTGTCTGCTTGGACATGATCGCCTTGTTTATTCACGGATTGATTATGACCTTGTTTGCTCATGTTTGATTGCACAACAGGTGAGATTAGATCATTCAATTTCTCAATCGGAGAGGCTCTATTTCTATTAATTGATGGCGTACGATCATGGCCAACATTGTCGCCATTAGTAGCGTTGGTATTACTCGATCTGGTGGAATAGCCTTGATCGCAGTTACTCGAGCGATGATGAGTAAATTTATAACCTTTATTTGTAGAGCTACTCCTGACAGGGACTATAGGTGATTGCTGTATCATAGGGTTATAATCTGTTTGCATCTTTGGCGAACAATTATTCTCAATCATTTCATCGCCATGACATTTATCCTCGTCATGTCGATCTTGCATAAATTCTATGTCATCTTCCACACCATCATCCATTTCGATATCGTCATCTCTTACTAGAAGATTATTATGATTTTGTCGTATTGCATCATCATCGTACAGTGTCTCTACTGTCGCTAAAGCTGATGTGCTGACAGAATGAAATAGGTTCGAATTAGCAGGATCTGGACAATAGTGGGCTTGATGAAGAGCTACATGACTTTGAGAACGTTGTTTAAGACGAACAAAATGGTCATTCTCTGCCTTGGCTGCCTCTTCTTCTTCAGTTAACAGTTGATTAATGTTAACGTAGGAATTAGAATGGTCGACGCACTCTATCATAGAGCGAACCCTTTGATGTCGGTCTGCATAATTGTCAAAGTCAGTCCGATGTGAATTCTTATCTTTCCTTCTAATAGGATAATTAATCTTTCTATTTTGATCTATGTGTTTATCGTGAATCGCCTTTTCGTTGTTGAATGAATATCCTTTCCCATTGGAAGGATTAGTAACCTTTCGATTATGCTTTTTATCATTGCGAGATAAGTCTGTTTTAGATTTTTCTCGTCGAGGTTCATATTTTAGAAGAGCTAATTTGTCTGTAGACTGCGTTGTTCTGTCCGACTTTGTCTTTTGATGATGATGTTTACGAATATGGCGAGGTTGATGTTGTTGATTGCGATTGGTACTATTATTTTTACAGCCTAAATAAATTGCTGTAATCGTCGGTGCTTCCTCATCACTGCGCTCTTCAAAGCTAGACATTTCGTCTTCACCGCCGCTAAAAGCTGATTTAGCGTAGGTTACACGAGGTTTTCGAATATCGTTTTGAGATTTAGCAGATTTCAAACGTTGATTTTCATATTCAAACTTTTTGGCATCAGATGCGTAGCCCTATGATAAATATAAACATTTATGTATAGTACGGCATTAGTAATTATTGCATATCAATTTTATCCATAATCCTATAGGTAGTATCCCAGATATGGAACTCTGAAATTATACTCATACCTTTATCCTTTTCCTTTTTTCCACAGTTAAGATCTTGGATGCAATGTTTAATGTCGATAGAGCATCAAAATAGTTTTCTTTATGATTAAATACATTCACAATCATCGTTTTATAACATTTGCTATTGCCTAGTGGCTCACGCAGAACTTGAATTAACTTATTCCGGCTATCGATAGGAATTGAGAAAATATTTATGAGCATACTAGTAACATAGTTATTGTTGTAATCAAAAATTTTTAAGTGGAAATAATTGATGCACGCCATTAAATACAAGCATACTTATTAGTTGCGATTCGTCCACCCGATAGTAAGGATAATATGATTCTGCCAATAGGAGATATCAAACTAGTTTCCCGACTTTGTCTTTCATCAGTAGCTGCAAGATCGATAAAGTAGAGGCGAGATCGGCCGTTATTTGCTGCAAAGAATCAGCATGAAAGTAATCAACATTAGATCTATGATAAGACTTGCTGTTTTAGTTCATTTATAAGGACGATAAATCCATAAACTGTAAAACAAAAATTTAATTTCGACTAAATATGTAGGAATTATGTAAGATCGCATAAAATATTACTGGCTGCATGAAATAGAAATGTTACATCTTCAGCAATAGGTCTTTCTTAATCTGATGATTTTTTTAGCTTACAATACCTGGCGTCATTTGTTGTTCCTTATAACGATATAAATAAACAATAAACATCAAACTTCCTTGTCGTTTTCCCGGATTCTGATTACAATTTATAGCAGCGTTTGCTGCATCGAATAAATTAAGAGCTGCTTGAAGGCTAGAAGCTCGTATTTCCTCCACGTTAAGCTGTAAAAATTGCATAGCGAAATAACATAGGGCATTATATAATTTGCTCAGTAAAAGTATTACAATACCAAATCATTTATCTTTGATGTTCCTATTACTCATTAATAATCATTTGAACTACAACAATGTAAGAAATCTTGTACACATTTTTAGTGATAAAAATTTAGCTGCTATATACCGGATTGCCATCTTCAGTTAAGTATACTCCTGGAGATTGATTCATTTTGCCATCTAAGAACAAAATTTAATAGTTCTAAATGTTGTCAATTTCATATCTATCAGGTTCAATAATCTCCTTACCTGCTACTTTATCTGCGAGTAGATCTCGTACTTCATTTTTATAAACTTCTGTGGCTGAAATCCGTACAGAATAACTAATTCCTGATCTATTGGATCAATAAGTTAGTTTTTAGATTATTTAGGTAGCAAGGTATAGTTCGTCTTAGTAATATAGTGCAACATTGCGCATTTATGTCCACTATTTAAATATTCACTATTATAACTTGCGCCCATATTCTATTACAACGATTAAGGCAATTCATGATTTTGTAAATTGGCATAAATAAAATTTTATTACTTGCTCGGGAATAATTATTTACAAGTTACCTTTGTCGCTCTTCTTCTATTGCATGATACAGCCATATCAATGAGTAAGGTATAACTCCTAAATTTTCCACTTTATCATCATTTCCAATGATGGTATAGCTTTTTCCTGTATTGGAAGGATATTAAAACTTTAATAAATGATCAAACACCCTACAGTAAATATCCATCCTTAACACAGATTGGACTATACTATTTCAATGAAATGAAGCACATTAAGATCATTGCGATGCGGAAATGTGAAAACATATCTATTCTGCTGGTAAATAATCTCAATAAAACTGCAGAAGGTAGTACTTTGCTTAATGCATATTTCTAATTCTCCTGAATATATTATTTTAAGTAATGACAAGGCGGAAAATGAGATGAAAAATGTCATAGTATAATATCGAGCTGCTATGCGCTCATCTTTTGCAATTTTCTTATTATTATAAACTATTAACTATCATCAACGAAATTATAACTTGCGGTTTAAAGGCAAACATTGTATGCACTAGTTTTCTCATGCAAATCATCAATGCAGCTGAAAGCTATAGAACATAAAATTTATGCACGGCTCACCTGATGCCATAGCTCCAAAACTAAAAATGCAGCCATCGCGTCCATAGAGTACATGACGTAGAATAGATGTAGCAGTATGATCACAAAGCTTAAGCTAAGCAGTGTAAACAACAAACATATTACTATCACATCAGAATTTACCAATTCCTTAAAATGAGATCTTTTTTAAGGCTGGTTTATAGGATATCAATTGAATATGCAATAGATACCCTATCTCGAACTCATTTAAAGATTTAATTTAATCACACCATTGCCTTAAATCGAGAAAACTGCAAGATATTCACAAGATTAAGCACTATGTCGAATACTTTACCTGCTGATCCCCATAATTAAAGATGGAATCGAATGCAAATACTTTATTTGAGCTGTTTGATCCTCTTCTTTGCAAATCTGGATGATTTAAAGTAACCTGTTTCTTTGATGCATCAATTTTCAATATTTCTGAATTTGCATCACTATCTGGGCTATTTCTCACTCTTAAAAATACTTTCAGCTGCGTAATAAAAGAATGAATGGATAAAAATGATTTAAATTAGTACCAATTATTTCAAGTTTTGATTTAAAATTCATCTGCACTTCCATCTATCCTACCCTACCCAAAGTTAAATATGAATTCGTGTTTAAATTTTACAAAACCTAACGTAAGTCCAAAAATTTATTTTAACAGCGCTGCATTACTGCTGTAATTTCAGCCATGATATATATGCACAAATTTAGTTTAATGGTATAACTTCCAAATCGTTCGATACTGTTATTTCGTGCTTAACATTAAGAATCCATGTCTGTACGATAATGTCCATAATAATACTGCAGTCATGCTTTCTTTCTAGGTATGATGTAAATGCACAAGTTTAATTCAATGGTAGAACTTCCAAATCGTTCTATACTGTTATTTCGTGCTTACTATTAAGCAATCCATACCTGTGAAATAGTCTGTATAATAAAACTGTCGTAATACAAATGCACAAGCTTAATTCAGTTGTAGAACTTTTAAATAGTTCTAAACTGTTTTTAATGCCTAATATTAATCAATTTATGTCGTACAATAGTCTGTATATTGTACAAGAAAACTGCAGCAATGATTCCTAAATATGATACAAATACACAAGTTTAACTCAATGGTAGAAGTTTAAATCGTTCTATGCCGTTACTTCGTGACAAATATTGAGCAATCCATGTCAGTACAATCATCTGCGTAATAATGCTGCAGTAATGTTTTTTTTTTCTAGATACGATGCAATAGCATAAATGAAAATAAAGCGTAAAACTTTCTAATTAATACCTATATGATATACTGTATATTCCTATTTCATATCTAATCCATCACTTTTTTTATTTGCTAGCAATGAATACCGAAATTTTTAATGTTTTTGGAATGATATTGCTCGGATTTAGCCTTTAATTGCAGCTATAAAAAATTCTATCACCGCTAAGAAAGCCTATTTAGACTAAAGTAGAACTGCTCGATAAAGCCATTACTCAAAATGTTACATTCTACTTGTGATAAATCAAGAAGTCGAACAAGATTCTATCTGTTGAAGGCTCATTTTTAGTCTCTCTATCTCTTCTTTGGTGCCTAGTACTATTAAATTTAGCTGTACGAAGTCGTATTTATAATTACTAAACCTCAATTATATTCAAGGAAATTGGTTGTAATTTAATAGGCAAATTGATTGAGAAATTACACCAATATTGACTTTCAATATATGTCAGTAGCTTTTATTATTGTAAGAGACTTTTCCATCTTTCATGGGCCATGATATCAGTGGTAGAAAAGTAGCACCTTGGTCAATCGATCATATAGGGTGCAACGGTTCGTCTCTTAAATAATTAAGTTAAGGCCTATAATAGAAACTTCTTTATGGAAAAGTATGGTAAGGATAAAGTAAAGGTATATCAAATAAGAAAAATCTTCAATATACTGCATTGGTACAGGTAATTCCACTAATTGGATAATAAGATCAGTGAACATAATCATATCTTTTGCCTGTTTTCAGATAGGTTAACACTATACAGCATATCTTTATTCATGGCTTCTATATTATTGTTTAACACTAGCAAAGCCAATAAACATTTTAGCCGAGAAAAGTATAATCCTGATATAAGCTGCAAGAAAGTGTGAAAACTTTAGCACGTTGAATGCCAACAGTAACAACTTATTTTTCAATAAATTCTTTGATCCAGTTTGTGAAAGCGAGCAGTTGTACCAAAATTTAAAACCGAAAGGAGAAAAAAACTGCGATATACTTTAGCGCTAGCCGAACTGTTTAGAATGAGAGAAAGTGCGACATAGTTTAAAAAGTTTCAGATGAAATCGGATCCCGACTTTATAACCGTGGGTGGAAGCTCAACGGCCCTTTTCATTGCTAATAGTCTATCTCATTTGTATGATTAGAATACTATGGCCCTTTAGGATGTGCCATTCTTGGCTATCATCAAGCTCCTACCAAAGTATTGTAGGAAATTCTGCGTCAATTTATAGCTTACCTTATGCTTTCGACGTGATATCCTTCTCTCATGGTGCTGAGTTATTAAGGTTAGGAGATCGTCTAATGTAACGTAAGCGAAAGATGAAAAGGAAGATAATTTGATGGACCGTTCCTTGTCTGACTGATCATCTTCCTTTTTTATAACTACAGGTATAAAAGAGAATATTAGGTTAAACAAGATAAAAACCATTGAATTTTAGCTCGATTACATCATGCTAACAGATGATGATCCAATCAGATGATTATTACAAGGATGAAAGGTATTTTTATTCCCTTTTATTTCTTGTACTAAACACTAGTATTATATGACGATAGCAAAACGAAATGCTGCATTACAGTCGATTGTTTGCAATTGTTCAATTAAGCAACATAAGGTAAAAGAAAGGATAGCCAATCTAACCTTGGTTGATATAGGGATGAAGAGCAGCCTTGGCTTGATTTTGGATTAATGGTGTCGGTGATGCACGATGAAATTCAGTATTCATGCTTACTTTTCGAGAGTAATTTTGTTGAAGGCCAGAACGATGCGGTGATGATTTACTGCCTTGATACTTGATAACTTTCTTTTTTAACTGCTGCTTTTGCGCATCTGTTAAGTAAGTAAAATAATATCAAATATTCTTACATTAATCAAGCAAAGAAAAACAAACCTCCTTTGATATCTAAACTATTACATTAGCCGATTATTTATTCAGCTTTCATACGTTCAATAATAAAAAATGCATCTTGGCCAATGCAAGGATGATATTATTTTCTATCACCAATTAGTAATATTATCGTTGCTACTCTATTACAACAATTAATCCATTTGGAAACAATTATAACTTAAAATAGTTTGGAGAATGGAGCATAAAATTATTAAAGAAAATGCTGATTGAGGATGAAAATGGATCATGATTAATTAAAGTCAATGGAAAGTAACGTGGTTGCACTTTCTATTAGGTTATTAACCAAAACTTATTCATTTTATGCTATCATGATGATAGGATGCACTATCGAGTAGCTTGATATCGCTACATGCCAATTCAAAAAAAAATGTCTTCTAATATCCTTCACTTCTGTACAAATAATCAAGTTTCTGTCCAGTAGGATAAAACATCAAACTAGGACATCCAATTTTATTCTATTCTGTTGAATAGGTAAAACATGGACTCTATCATTATTTATTGGCGCTATTCTTTCCTAGCTACTGTCTCAGTTTAACCTACTCATGTTATTCTTCTCGACATGGGATTTTGAAGTGAAGTCTTCAAGCGCTACTCTATGAAATCAATTTTATCAAACGGTAACCAGGGTAGCGGCTATCCCTAGCATTTTGGATTGGTATAGAATTGCAATAGTGGGTATTTTTGCTTCCATCCGATCCATCGCTTGATGGATGTTGATTGCTTCCATGAAAGTTATGGTAAGAATTGGAATTAACCAGCGAAGAAAATAGACTGCAATTGTAATTTGATAGTAACATTGGATAAGGCATTCCTCTACCTTTATCCCTGATTTAAGTCCAACTCGTTCCCCTTTCCTTTGCCTCGCTTAGGAACTCATTGGCTGTTTTCGTTTAAAACACTGTTCCAAACGAAAATATCTCATGCCTACACAACGAGTATTTTAGTCACTTTATGGAAGAGATGGTTAATATAGTGCCTAATTATCCTCTACTGCCACTTAGCCGCTTTGCTCAGCATGATTCTATTTTGGCTAGTGTTTAAGATACGAATTTTACTAGGATGCAAAACTTGTTGACATCATGCTTCGAAAATGGGTTATGATCAAAATTCAAGACTAATGATCATGGCTAAAGTAGAAAAGATGGTCGACTATTGTCCTAAACTACGATTCCTTAGCAATGCCGATGATTATCTCGTTATTACTAGCGTTTGACTGTAAACTTGTGGTATTCTAAGTAAAAAAAAATTCGTTTTCAAACTCAAATGAGAAGATAGCCTAATTGGTAACATGGTTACAGTAATCTCCGGCTATAAAAAAGATTGAAACAAACAGCAACATTGATTGGCGATAATGCCATAACGGTGTAATGGATGAAAGCGAAATCGTTATTCCTTTATTCTATCATGATCAAGTACAATTATGAAAAGACAACTTTTACTGCAAAATGTTGTCTCGTTATCAAATAGGATTACAGCATTGACATTGACAGTTGGCATGGAGAACGGATAGAGGATAAAGTGTTTTCAACGGTAAAGAAATGGATTATAAGTAGAAAGAGTAAGCGCTTGATAGTGAAATGATATTAAATACTACCACGCTTACAGTCTGTAGATAAATGATTAAAGTGAAAGTTCATCAAGTTGACAATAATATTATGCGATCAAGTGACAAGTTTAATTACATCTAATTTACCTCCAATCGTTGAGTAGAGTTAAGTTGTCTTAAAGCATGGTGTAATATCAGGCGCAAAAAAAGAATGATGGAATGTTTGGTTACAATTAAAAACTTTCTAACCCTCAATCTGTTTTTACTTTCACCATGTGTTTGAATATGACATGGACTATTTCCACAATTGGAGTATACGAAGGTGAAATAACATTCAACGTAACCTGTACTGAGAACTTATTTTCATCACAAGCAATATTGACAAAAGGCTAAAAAACGCTAGAAGAAAGAAACGATTAGTTTGTATTGGCAAGAATCGCTTCTTTCTTTCCCATTTGAATTCATTATTATCTGATTGAATAAATGTGTCAGGTGTTGCCTTTTCTTACAGCCAACTAAGTTAACAACAGCAATTGAATTGAAACAGTTTAATCAATCAACAGGAACAATTGCAATTGATGAACTCTATTACACTCCAATCAATCGTTTAGCGCCATGATGTCTCTTACAAAATCCCGACATTATCATCGCTGTATTCATGGCCGGCGGTTTGGCCAATGTTCACGTGATACTCCATCATGGCCGTCAAAGAATGAAAAAGAAATATAATCCGATAGGATGGCCATGACGTAAGTGGAAGCAAGTAGAATCATCCATCCAATAGTCCAGGCACTCATCAATCATAAAATATTCAATAATATTAGCTATTATCCAATTCAAAGGAAGGATGAATCAATGGACTACATGAAATAGAAATTCATCTCCTACTTTCTGTTAGAGGTTGAAAGGAAGTAATGTCGAAACAATTCATTTACATCTGCATGGATTCTCCATCGTTCTAATTAATGTTCTACTATTTAATCTGCCCATAGCCAATGGTGATTAAGTGATCTACTGTATCGCCGATACAAAAAAAAAACTGCATCAAGACTGTTCCTGCTCGCTGTTAATCCTTTCCTAGCCATAGGAGTTTGATTGCCTATTTCAAATATTTCCCACGTCATTTACTTGCATTGCAATCGATTCAGACGTAGTCTGTTCCTTGAGAATTCAATTTATCCACTGCATTTGATACAGGTCATATTTAATCGACCACTAGCTCACCATCGTGAATAAGACAATCTATTCTATTGCAGATGAAATATGATACGCTAAGATAGTTGTTTATTTCGTGAACTTCTCCATACAACGCAAATTACGAGTGCTGTACATTGTACAACGATTACTATTTACTGCTGACGGTTGACAATTGGCAAACTAATTGGATTGAAATCCTGTTATTCAAGTGTAGTCCTCTCTAATTGAATTGATCGACCTCGGACTCGCTGTCCTTACAAGTCATCTACAATCTATCGACAGCTTAATCATTAAAATTTAGAAAGAAAGCAATCACTGACAGCCAAGACGGCACTAAGGCCATTCTTGTTCACCATTCACAATCTCCATAGGGTATATTTGGATCGATTTGGAAGTCCATGTAAGTCAATAGGCTTGCAATTAATGAGATGCAATTCTCTCCTCAAGGATTGATTTGATCAACTTCTAATGCAAGTACTCTACTGCCGATTAAAAATAGTCCGTTAAGACCAGCAATGTTCCACTTTGACAATTTTACGTCAGTATTTCACAACCTTGGGTCGCAACAAATTTACATGTAGGCCTATTGTAAAGAATTCGTCGATATCAGGATAGAATATGTACAGGTTAATCTGCTACATTGCAGGTAAAACCTGACAACAAGACCAAGATCTAGTACATTATTCTCTTTATTTTCGATTAATTTTACATACTATTCGCACGTTACGGGACTCCAATATTTTTACAGTTCATTGGTTGAAATAATTCAGATGGGCCTTGTAATCCTTTTCTTAATACTACCACAATTTTCAACATATCGATATCTAGAAGTAAGGCTGGCTAATCTACTGCCATGATGAGAATAAATCTAGCAACGAGACCATGATCAACCTGATATTAACACTATTTTTGCTCGCTTTATATAATTTGATAGATTTGTACTACTTTTTTTTAAATCTACAAGTTGACGGGCTTAAAATAAATAAATTCCGATAGGCTTTTAGTCCTTTCTGAACTGTAAATATTATCATTATTTTCAGCTTATTGGTATCTAGATGTAATGCAGCTAATCTGTTATATAGGTCGTGATAAATATTGCGACTAAACCAGTACAAATGGCACTAATCCATTCGCCTTATGCAATCTTCGAACGCGTGCTATGTACTGTAAATTGTTACAAGTCAACATGCTAGAAATAATTAAATTAATATAGGCCTTCTAATCTTTCCTAAATACTGAAGAATATTACAGCAAACCATTACATAGTACGCTGTTCTGCTCGCCTTACCAACCTTCTATTCTCGTATTATCTATCACAAATTCTTGCGAGCTAACCTGCTTGAAATAACTCATATAAACCTTACAATCTTTTCCTAAATACTAAAGAATATTGCAGCAAGACCAGTGCTCGTTGCACTATTCCACTCGCCTTAGGCAATCCTCTAAGTTGCATTATGTACTATCAATTCTGGCGGTCAATTGCTTGAAATAACTCGTGTTGGCCTTATAATCTTTCCTAGATATTGCCCTAATTTCAATTTATCAACATCCAGATAAAATTTAGACAATCTCCAGCATTTATATGAAAAACGAACATACTATTTGGCTTAATTTTTGACATACTGTTTGTCTTACGCAATCTTATATAACTTAATTGAGTCAAAATGAATTTGCATCGACAAAAGAAGGTCTACAAACGAATACTGTAGAGCAACTAAAAATTAAAGGCATCGCTCGCGTTTCAAGGCTCACTTACGAGTATCTTAAATAAATGTCAGAAGACTATTTCCCGAATGCTATGATCGTTTTAAATCTATCCCCATTTTCTCCATTTAATGGCCTTAGGTCTACCAGCTGAATTTAAATCAATCAACCCGGTACTTCACCATTGCCTGTCAACAGGAGAAATGGTTAATTTATCTACGCTCTACTTTTGTAGATTAATGTACTTGAAATCGATGTTATGTACGTTACGTCTTAATCGTTTCTAATTGCTTCATAGAGGTTTAATTTTACTCGTATATGGCTACAGCACCATAAACTTAACGTTAAATAATGGACTTGTATGGTAAACGAATATTAAATCAAGCAGGTCTATAGTACCACGAAACGTTCACGTTCAACGATCTTAATTTTAACCACAATGCTAGATAATATAACTCGTATAAATCTGACTTGAGTCTATACTTTGCTATAAGTGGTATGTGGCAAATAGTAGCCGTAATCTCGTTCAAAGAAAATAATGAGGAATGATGGATATGAAACAGGATAAAATTCATAGAATTAATGAAAAGGAAGTCTGCCTATCACAAACTTATTATTTCAATTTTTTAAATTGAATTCGTCCCTTATTCTATAACCGATCAAATTTTTTATAAATTGCCTATTCAATAATTCTAACTACAGTATCAATCAATATTTTACTCTTGATTTATTAATCATGATTATATTACTACATTACTAGTCCGAGAATAATATAATATCATCGATCGATCAAAATTCGATTATAGATCCAGTACTCTTCTTGCATAGCGATTACATTAAAGTAGACTAGTTGGTAGTAAACCTTACCTAAACTCATTAAAATGTTTACTACAATCCCTTAAGTTAGAAATAATTTTACTACAGGAGAAATATTCCATCGCCTGATCAATCTCTATCCCAACCTACTCACTACCGATATAATAGTAAATCTACGCTTTCTGTTATTAGTTTTAAGGATAAAATCGTTCATTGTAAAAATGTACATTGGGTTTTGAAAAATTCGTATAATAATCACTAAGCTATCGGATTGTTATCCACTCCTCTTCTCTCATCCTTATTGCTGAATTTTAAATAAAGTAGTTGTCTTGTTATTCTGCGGTATGCTAACTTGCTAATAACTAGGTTATAAATAATAATGATTTTATAGACATTAGCCCGTAATGCTAAACTATAAAGTAAACACAATATAAGAATTTATTTTTATTTCCTGTAGAAATAATGAGAAGAACGATGATGCAGCTAAATATATACGATGACGAAGAAAATTGTATTAGAAATGATTATCAAATCACTTCTATCGTCACAATGTTAAAAGTAAGACTGTTGTTTGTCATTACAAAGATTATAACGATATTGCATTTCATAACGGTGAGATTAGCTGTTCAGTAATTTCTGTGGTTGTGTAAAAATATCGTAGGAAAAAAATATACCCTATATTTAAAAACGTTGATAGACTTCACCTTTAAAATCAAAGAGCAATTTTTTATTCCTATTTCAAACGAATTTGAAACCCTAGATAGAAGTGGGGCTACTTTTAAACTCAATGGCAATGGTTATCCAGTGCGTAAACTATAATCTAGGACAAGGTTGTGGCAAAAATGTATAAAACTTTACTATAACAAGTCTGATTCACTTTGGACTCTGTTGTAATGTTATAAATTATTAATTGATCGATCTGCATTTTAATACTAAGGATATCGAGAAAATAAAATTGTATAGACTTACATGCTTTACATTTTAAACTTATCCATCAACTCGTCAAATAATTTCATCTTGATATCTATCATGGCTGCCAGTAAAATTAGTCGTCAAGTGATAATCAATATTATAAAAACACAGAGAATAGACTTTTTAATACTGCTATTATTCCGTTTAAGTTTTTCATTTTGTTGACGTCATGATTACAATAATGACTTGAATTATATATGCCTAATCGATGATGGCAGCATATGCGGATAAAGAATTCTATGGGAAATACTTCATTTTGCATTAATAGTGTGGTAGTATTACTTTCTACTACTGGTTGCTGCAGGAACTTAACAATAACAATCCCATTTTCATAAAGTTTTTAAGGAGTTATATAACTTTAGAAAGGATCATAATATCAAATATTTTGTGGGTATAGTGTTTACATGATGTAAATAGAATTAAATAAAATGGTATTGCCGTAATTGAACTATTTTTTTTACCTGGAGGCATTATCAATCGATACGAAACGATTTGATGATAGTTATTTTAATTGTACACGGTTTCTTTTCAAAAAAAATGAAGGCCATTTTCACCAAGAAACTATCTTGAGTCACATAGACTGATTTCTATTTATCCAGTAAGTAGTCATAGTTTCATCGATACTTAGCTCCTAGGAAGTTTAAATTAAATCATCGAAACAGACTGCGAATATTATAACATCTTGATATGATTGTCTGCTATCACGATAAATTGAAAACATGTACATTTAATACTGTTAAACTACTGTCAATTCAGTCATATCTTTGATTCAAATTTTGCCACGAAACTTTATAATCCCGTGATATCATTCGAAAAGCGTGAAAATTTTTAGTACCGGTTGAAACATTGTCTTAATGCAAGAAATTTTCACTCAAGACCAATCAATAGAAATAATAAGAATATGCTAGGTATTGCCTTATTATTTTCATCGGCGCTATCATGATACTGATTTTGTAGATCATAGTTTGGTAGTCAAATTAATTGCTTTATTCTCATCATTACATCTATAATTTGATCTTGCTATACTTTGCCTTTAGTGATCAGTGTTGATTAACTTTAACTTTGCTTCTTTCCATCAGCAAATATATATCAGCAGACAATAGATAATCGATTTATTTCTACGGGTAAATGCTAGTTAGTGTTGATATTGCGGACATTAGGTGACAACAGCCTCTTTTTCATGGTTCAATTGTAATGCAGTTCGTAAAAGAAAGTAAAATCAAAGGCAAATTTGTCATCCATTCAATTCCATAGAGTCTGGTTAATAATAAATCAGTAAGAAACAAGATGCAAGCACCGAATTTCCTTTTAATTTATTTCATAAAGCTACCGATTGAGAATATAACTGCGAAAAATGTCTTCTTGCTGACGTAAATTGATCAAAGAGAGGTTTATTAGTATTACTGTAGAAGTAGGCCTGCGAAAAAATCTATATTACTCGTATTATCGATATAAATGGATTGAGCAGAGGTCTACTAATACTACATGCAGGTCTGCCAAAAATTTCATTATTTCTGATACAAACGCATTGAGAAAAGAAATTTATTATCACTAAATGTGAGACTGCGGAAAACTTCATATTATCAATTAGATTGATTGAAAAAGAAGCTTATTATCATTAGACGCGGGCGGTTCCTTACAAAGCTTTTTATTGTAGGAAAGAATTTCGTCATAAACCGGATATCTTTAATTTTTGACTAATGTTTTCGGTTCAATTAAAGCAAGGATGGTAACCAATTATGCTGCATTCATCCAGAGTAAATACTACGTAAGACTATCATGAAAGAAAGCCTATAGAAGTATGAAAAGGGTAAGTCGTATAGATGAATCATAATTTTATGACTATTTATTATCATGGCTTTGTTAACCCAAATTGCAGGTCTAAGGATAAAAATTATATAGAATCTTATAAATAGGGTGGAAATAAACATTATAAAAGGAAATACCGGTAGTTTGATGTATATTGATGGCAGATAGTCAAATAACCACCCTTTAGGAGTAATTAAATATGAACCTATATCTGCTTCACCAAGTACTACTTTCGTTATTATGAGTCAACGTTGAAACAAAAAGTTTATCCTATAAGTTGCATACAAGCTCTCATGCAGTTTGGAATTTTGTATTGGTATTGAACTTACAAAGATACTTAAGAATTAGAGTGGCCATCTCTAACAACAAACCTCTCTAGTGGTTTCTTCGAAATTAATATTTTATCATCATTAACCTAAAGTAGTATAAGTACGGTAGTAATTCTTGTATCTTATAATATAGGCCCTGCCCATTTAAGCCAAACCTATTGGAATAAATATCATATCATTATCAAATCTAGATTCCCTGTGTGAAAATTAAATAGGATATCACTTTTATGATATCTTCTTATTGCTTTTGTCAACTGTCTCTCAGGTGGCATTCTATTCTAGCTGAAAGCCTAATTGGAATTACTCTTTAATGATAGCTAGTAGGGATAATAGATTCAAGATTTAAATATAATTCAAGGACAGATCGATAGTCTTCTAATCTAACTAAAATAAGATAATCAATCATTGCTATTTTTAAAATCGCTTAGAGCATGATTGATTTATGTATATGGGCAGTTGGAAAAAGTACTAAACCATAAAGATAATCTTTTAACGGCGATTATGAACAGAAATGAAGCTATTTGGATTACAGTTGTTTAAAATTGAAATAGCTTATAAAACACTAGGAGAATGGGCGCAAGTTTCATCTTATATCAGAGCCAACAAACCTGAAGCTTTTTCAACCCTAACCGAATCCAGTACTTTTAATATACTTTGCTCTAGAGTAGCATTGGGTTTACCAGTTAGATCCTTTAATTTTCCAATCATTTCTATACATTCATCCTTGATTTTATTAAACTTTGGATCCATTCTAGTGTCAAAATAGTTTTCTTACTTGCTATATGATCATCCTAGATAGAGGAATGAATAAAAGCAATTAATAGAAAAGCGTTAGTACAGTTTTTATTTCAGGCATGTCATTTGTACAGTACTTTTCCTCTATTTTGCCGGCCATTAAGTTTGTATGGCAACAATTTCAAGTGCAAGAACTCAATCAATGATATCAAGCCTAGCGGCATTGCTTCACCTAACTAAATATTTCTGTACAAGTAAACCACCACAAAACTTGGCAAATAATAGCCATGCTATCGCATTATCTCCTAAGAACTTAATCTAATGTATAGAGAATCAATTTTATTCACATTATTCCTTATTGTCATTTCAAATAGCTGTCATATAGAAACGAAGTAAACAGCCTTTCGACAGCCGTTAATGACTTGTATGTCAGTTGAGAAAGAAGTCATAGTCTATTATTAGTACTGCTAAATTACCATGTAACCATTTTACTTTTAAAATGAGATAAACAGTCAAGTTTAGGAATCCGCTAAGAAATAGTGAACTTTTCTTGCGTACAGATAAATCATAACGTTAGTTTCGAAATTCGCTAAAATACACCAGGGAGATCCAACCATTTTGGAGGGCAGCAAGCCAACGATCATTTGTAATATACATGAATGATCTAATCCATTAGCAATTTGTAGGCGAACTTGAATTAATCAAATACCCATCTATCCTAAATCTGATACAATCCTATCTGTCCTTTATTCTACTCTATTTTCTTAATGAGATTTTTGACTGCCTTACAGACAAATAAGAATAAAAGATTTGCTGCCATATCTATACTTCAAATGATCTCTTCCAAACGGGTGTAATTTGTCATAAATAAATACAGAAGTAGGAAAATATTTCGCGGTATAGAAATCATGATGGGACACGAAACTGTGGGAACTATACTAGTATCTTGGATAATATCAAGGTTCTCTAAAATTATGAAAAGTAGATTCTACTGCTGCAAATAATAAGGTACATTTCTAGATATAGGAATTAATCATGATCTATGAAAGATGGCTGCCGTGATAATATTGCCAACACGAATGAAAGCACTGCTTTTTCAATATTATTGTAATTGATCGGAGAGCGTATAGCATTTTATTTACGATCATTATTTCCTCATCAATAGCTGTAATTCGCACAGTTTCTATTTCATTTTAATTGTATTCTGTGCTCATATTAAAGTTTCAATCCATTCTAAATGAAATAAAAATCAACTAATCTGTCCACTGTTACGTACAATTATAAACCAGCTTACAGTATATTATGGGAGTCAACTAATATAGAAAGGCACAACGTTTAGCAATCATGCTGAAATAATCAATCATGTAATAATAAAAGTACTTACCACCATCTATCAAAGAATTTTTCAATCTTTCGCCAATTTTCTACCATAGATATCAAGTTTACAACATTCAGTCCATACTACGACAAGAAATGACTCATTTAAGTATGGAAATGACCTAATAAATAGTATACGCCTCGATTAATTTCCAGGTATTTCTTTCTTATTGATACTATCGAAAGCAAATCTTTTGAGTCTAAAATAGAAATGGAAAGGCTATTTTATATTGAAAACGTAACGCTACTTAAATATTAATGCAAATATGATAATAAATCTAATAAATCTTGGCATTAATTAGATCTCAATGACTACAGCCATGGCCATCATGACAATTTAGAAAGGAAAACAAAGCAGCAATTGACGAGGTATTGTTCAATTTCTTGTTATGTAAATGCATTACCTGTAGAAAATTTATTTTTATTCTCCTTGTATCGATAGTTTGGTATTGTTGTTGTGCTGCATATAACAAAAAAAAAGTTTTTGAACACTTGGTCTAGTTCACATCATCGTTTTCCTAATCAATTTATCTTTTTGGATGTTTATATGTAGCCTATAAATAATTAATCAATATCGAATGAAGCAATACAACAGTCAAAATTGAGTATCATTAATAGGGTATTTTATTTGCCAAAAAGCTATTGCTTTACTTGAATAGTAGATGAACCTTTGATTACAAATCAGTAAATAAATGAATAGATGCTACAAAAATATTCCATTCCAAAGTTATTCTCCATTCATAAACGAGCCTATCGATTAATTGATGTTTTCACAGTTAAGATATGGATGCCTGCCTAATATTACCCTGGAGATCTTGTTTACAGTTTTTGTTCCATGTTTTAATGTCCAACTTGTGGTTCTGTAAGAACGACATTGCGCCAGTGTTATACAGTAGTGAATTTTCTTTATAGTTTTAGTCATCATCTTATACGTATAGGTTGTTTCTTCAAAATAATAGCTTGTTACAGTTACAAAAAAAGATTCATTAATAAAAAAAGATGTTAATCAACGATTGTGTTTTGTGTAAAATTTGAACTATAAAGCTATACTCGACTTGATATAACTTGTACAATGTCGCTGTTAAATTAGCAAGTAGATGTGATTTGTTGTTACAGAAAATTAAGTTCAAAAGTTTATTTTAATTCTAATTGCTTGCTTTTAAATCGATCAAGCCATCAAGGTTATTACAATTGAATAAGTATTCATAAAAACTGCACTCAAAAATTTCTCATAAGGACCCTTTCCTTGACTGTATCTATCACCCACTCACTTTCTAAAGAGCCATATTTGCTGATTATAGCAACGCCCGTGCTATCCCTATTCAAATTAATTAATTAATCCATCGCTCATTAATTTAAGACTCTATAAAAATGAAATAAAACATCGATATTAGTTAATAAGTTTAGGGAGTCATAATGAGAAAATAATGACTATTTTATGATCCTGTATTCAATGAAATAGGTCACGACTCATTCTATTCTTTGACTCAACGAGATGAGAACCAAAATAGTATCGATAGCTAGTTGAAATTTTCAAAAAGTTTCACAAGCATTTCGTATGCAAACTTTGACCTATTTTATGCCGATTATCCTTGTACTATAGCGGGCATGCATTCTTTGCTATAGCACCGTAGGACTCGACGCAGGATATAGCACTCCTACCAGATAGAATATTCCTCTATCTCCTACACTGGCTAATTGTGAGGCTACTCGATGGACATTAGACTAAAGCAAAACATCTTACTCTCTAACTTAATCCTGGATTTATCCCTTTAAAGATAGTTGCCTTCCTGAACGGTATTTATGAATTTTTTTTTTACAGTATATAATTAAACTACAGGTTTCATCCAAGCAACTCCCACTGAATGCACCTTACAGTAGACAACCGTACTTCAATCAATAGAGAATTAAGTGCAATATCCAATCTTATCATGCAGCGTAGCAGCCAAACCGTTGGCTAGTTGAATACTAAATATTGCATCCATTCTATTCAATATTTTAATGCATTATCACTCTGTAGAAACGAGTGATCCAGTATGGATGGTTTAAGCATGATGGACATTGCATAAGCACCATCCAACGCTAAAAATTCAAACGAATCATTTCCGCTTGCCCAAGTAGAATAACTGTTGTTGGGATACGTTTGCGTCCACTCTTCGTTCTCGTTGTACGCAATCGAACTCCCCTTCTAATTGATCTTCAATATGAAAAGACTATACTATGCATAAGATGCGAAAGAGATAGGCTACAATCCTAGTCTTCAAATGTAACACATTATCGTGCAATAACGCTAATCAATTTGTATCAGTGCGATTGTTATTATGTATTGAATCCATCGGGCTTGCGAGCGCAGACATATCGATCCTCACCCCCAATAGGTCTGTCTGTAGATGTGTTACGATGCGTAAGCTGGTTGCAAAATTATTGAGTAATATTCAATATTGTTTGTGTGGGTTGACGTTTTATTCATGATCATTTCTTGCTATTATCTGTTCAGTCTTTGATTAATATGATAATGTAGTTATTAAATTGTCAAGATTTCTTCAGTAATAAATATTAGTCCATTCTCGGACTACCTCGTCTAAACAATCAGTGACGCTCTAACTATACTTTAGTATGCGGTCGTTGCAAGTGATCTATTTCGGATGATATAGCTAGACCTGACAATCATATAGCTAATCTCGTCTCTTGAAGTCAGTAAGAGGCGTTTTTGGTTAGCGTTGGCATGTGTAGACTAACTTTGTCACTGGTGGTGTGTGACAAGATGCCTCCGTCGATGGAGGAGGTTGTTGAAGATCTATTACAGGTGTTTCAGTAGAGGCGATCAAACCAACACAACGATTAAATACTTTATCAAGAATGGATGATCAAGACGAAGCGCATTATGGCGATACTATCCCTCTTGACTACCTTACTGTAGGTCAATGGATGACTGTACCGTACAGTTCTATCTCTTGTAATCGCAATACCGCAGTCTAACATCATCCTAACATCATGCTCGATTTTGGTGAGAAACTTGCTATCGCACTTCAGGGCAGAATCTTACTTAGCCATGGAAGTGAAAACGCCTATCGTGCGATAGCAGGCCGTTTCAATCCATTAGGACTAGTTTGGACGTTGTACTGAGTGTGAACCAGTTCGAATTAGATTACTTTAAGGTGCCCTAAAATCACGAGAGTGAATCAAAATGTAATAAAAATTATTATTATACGAATATAAAGCTGAATAACTTCAACAGAAATTTAACTGCGGATTCGAAATCTTTAACTAATACACTATTGTTTGAATTATTTTTTATATGATTTGATCTATATTAAAGCATTTAAGCATTTACAATACTTAATTAATAATCTTGAACGAAAAAGATCACGCTTGTACTGTACAGTACAGTACAGTACAGTACAGATATTTAAGTTTACAGTACTCAATTCCTAGACAAACAAAGTACTGTAGTTTTGACTACACTGTACAGTACTGTACAGTACAGTACAGTACTGTACCGTACATTTACAAGTGTACTGTACACTGTACAGTGTACAGTACTGTACAGTACGACACTGCTAAGTTACAAAACGATCCGTTACTATTACTGTACTGTACAGCTAGAATCTTATGATACAGTATAAAATCCATACAGTGTACAGTACTGTACTGTACACTGTACGTGCAGCACGTGATCCATGGATCTCTCAGTCACCTGACTCACGCCCGCCATTGATCATACAGGACAATGTACTATACTGTACCTACCAGTGTACTGTACAGACTTGAAAGGTTTTCTTGGAGATGAGAACTGTGTAGACGAAACGCATGCGTCATGACAACCAACCCAAGTGATATCCCAGAATGCTGCAGTGCTACCATGAACAAGACAAGACTAGCGGCCAACGTGCGTTTCGTTCTTTTCGTTGGACTACAAATTGGCAAGAAGACGAATTAAGCCATGAGTCACACAAAAGTTTGGTATAGCCATCCTAGGAAATTTGGCCCTGGTTCGAGAGGCTGGTAAGTCTTGAAATGATTGCTTAATGTATAGAGATTACGTCTTTCTATCGAAAATCAGAACTACAGGCATGTCAGGCTAGTCATTAAATCAATCGATCATGAACAGAGTTCTACTGTTTGGACAGTATTCATGGCGTCATGACTAGAGGAGAATCATGACGATGATGCACCACATGCAAAGTCTTTTAATGTCACAGTCATAGCCACCACGATTCAATAAGTTGACTTTCAAAGAGTGCAGTGCTATACTACTTTTAGAACGGAACGAACTTTAAAATGGATGTTTTGTCTTCGTACAATCTAAGTACGGAGTCAACACAGTTTGCGTTAGCCTAACCTTGTGTACTGGCGTCTTGATAGACCGTGGTATGTACTATAAATAGAAAAGAATCATCTACCATTCGACAGCCCTGCCTGCCAAAATTGAATACTATACTGTATATGCGGATGCTGTAGTATTTAAATGACTGGCAAGAGAGTGAATTTTTGATTACGGCTGCTATTTCCCTCTTTCAAGTGAAGTGACTTCATCGTACTTATAGATATAAACTGCCGTTTATTATAGACTTGAGTGACTTCACGTTATGACAGCAGTAGTTATAGTACTAACTCAAACTCTCGAAGGAATGCTCGACAATCATGTACTTTCTGTTCTTTCATCGATGGCATTTGCACATGTATCAGTTGTTGACATAAAATCTTGTGATAACTGTGAGAGTACTCATCTTAAAGCATACATTGTCTCTCTACCCTGCCAATCAGTGATATTCTTCATGACCCGCTAACTATTGCGAAAATGACTACTAATTCTCGCTAATCACGAATTCTAAAGTCATTTATTTCGCCCTCCATTTCTGCAAATTCGCTATTGAACTCATGTGTTATAAATTCTCTTTCCTTGCAGTCGTGTAACTGGCTATC